>NC_087206.1:13820842-13828342 GCF_015104395.2 Macrobrachium nipponense
TTTTTTTTGACAGACTAGAGGTATAGTAAAATGCTGTGATCAACCAATCTTGTTTCTGGTTAAAATTTAACAGTAAAATCATCGATATTCTAGATAGCAATTTTTAGAAGCGATTATACAAAGCGAGCTAGAATTGACCATGTACTTAAATAATTCAGTTGCGCATTATACAGTTGTTATGTTTTCCAAAACACAGTAACTGTATATCGGTTATCATTGTAGAAAATGAACTGTGACATGCTTGATAAGTGTGTATTTGATTATATTTTTTAATATGCATAACGCGTTTGGAGGTAGTCTCGATTAAGTGACTATTACGAAATTTGCATGGCTGCAGTTGAAACATTGTGCTAATATATCACGTAATGAAACCCCTGGTAACACTTATAAGAAACATGAATTTTTTAACACATGAACGTGAATCATATACATGCATTAAGCTACAATAATTTGTCCATTAATATCCAATTCGCTCTACCTCGGAATTAATATATTTTCATGTATGTTAACTGAAGGGGAATTTTTTTAGTTAATAATTATTTCGTCCTCTCGTGTATTCGAACCAGCGCACAGAGGAGAAATCAGGACTTCAGTGGCGTCTTTACCGACTTGGCCAACAAGTTAGTTTGTAAATACGTCATTGAAGTTCTGATTTCTCCTCTGGGCGCTGGTTCGAATCCACGAGAGGACGAAATTATTATCAACTAAAAAATTCCCCTTCGGTTAACATATATGAAAATATATTAATTCCGAGGTAAAGCGAATTGGATATTGAAGGACATTTGTAGCCTAATGCTTTTAAGAAACATACTAATAAACTTATAATAAAACCACTGTTAAACAGTTGATTGGTATTGTGGGTATTGAAGTACTGATACGCTTCCCTTTATCTTAGATTGATGATAATTCTTGGTTGTCTCTCTTAACGAAAACGTTAACATCTCGAAGATAATTAAATATCAAGTTTTATCCTCAATTGCTATTGAATTGTCATATTGTTTTAATAAAATTTTGCCTGACGTAATAACGGGTCTAAAGACTGTTTGATTATTGTACGTATTTGATGCCAGTGCAAACTTTTGCCACTTCCGATCTCAATTGCCTGTTGGCGAAGCAAATGTTCTTTATAAATTTTCTAATTCCTTCTCATGACCTTTGACATCACAATGTTGTACAGATCCATTAAGAGGTCAGAGGGTGGCGGTTTATTGCATGAGGCTTCTGAGGATGTGGTTTCATGCGAAAAACAATACGACATGTTTTATTCGTTATCAACTCCAATTTACCTTACTAATTTGAGTTGCTTGGAATTTTATGGTGTAGGAATTCAGAGTGATCATATATCTAGTCTCGGTTAAGGGAACGTTACGTCTCACTTGCTGATTATATGCGAGTGGTGACTCCCGGTATTTTATGCTGCTTATATATTGAATTCATGGTATTGAGTATACCTTGGTGTTACATAAAAATTCAATTGCTAGAAGTACTGTGGTTGCTTTATATTTTTAGCTGTTACTGTAAGGCGTTGGTATTGACCTGGCTGTAGATATGATTGAAGTTTTGTGAGTAATTGTAGTTAAGTTTTGTTAGTAATTGTAGTTGTTTTTCTTGAATATCTTACTTCTGGTACGACGGCACCTAGTTTGGAATAAGAATGAAAGAATTCAGCTTTACCAAAACTTTCAATAGTTTTCTTGCATACACTACTTGGGTCTTGGTGTCAGGCGGTCACTGGCTATTTATTTATATAATAATTTACCTGTGACAATAACTGTCATTGCGTTTTCAGACATTGTTCGAAATAAGAATTCAGAAACGCAATTGTGTCGAGAATTGCAATTGGTTTCTTGCTCATTCACTTTCTACTCTTATTTATTTATTTATTTATTGAGTGCTGGGAAAAAGCTGTTGTCGTTATCATGTTCTGTTATTCGACTGTTGATGTGCAACGTACCCTTGTTTGACGTAAGGTTCCAACTATGATCAAACCTGTAAGGACATATGATAAGCGTTCGATGAGAGTGTGGGACGGGGAGGGAAATATACTTTATTAATTGTAGTTATTTATTTTTTACAGTTTACGTTGTATATTCATTAAATCAAATTAAAACGTTATTTATATATAAATGCTGAGGACATTGGTTGGTCAATTTAGGCCCAAATAGAAGTCAGTATACAGTTTCATCTGATAATTGGAGCCAGAAGTTTGTATTTGAGGTCAACATTTTCGTCTTTTTTTCTGCAAAAATTCGTTACGTGAAACATCTACAACTCTAATGCGAATTGTTAGAACAATGTGAATTCATTCATGCAACAAAGTTTGCTAAATTTCAAGAATATTTAAATATATGAACAAAATAAGATTTTGTGAATGCCCTTTTATTTCGGTTTGTTTTATATAAATTTAAGGATGAGAATAAAATGTAAGCTTGTGAAACTTAGTAACAGACTTTTAATTTAAGGGCACAGAAGTATTATTTTTTTTCTTTCTTGGTCAACTTTTCGGGAGGAACACAAACTGGAAAACTGTTAGAAAGAATGTTATTTCACCCACATAAAAATATTTGTGATCTTCAATAGCAAAACGCATAATTGTAACAGAGAGAGAGAGAGACGAGAGAGAGTAGAAAAGATGCTAGATGGACCAGACGGGAGGGAGAGAGAGAGAGAGAGGACTTTATTAATTAAGATTGATTGATCTTGATTGTCTGACATTTTGTTAATTAGGGATTGCTAACAAAGTAACTACTGTTTGTCAGACTGAGTTCGTCAAATGGTATTTAGTGTGAAGTGAAAATGTAAATGATTCTTACGTGATCATCAAATGAATTTATCAGTTTTGAAGACGGAAACGAAGATAATAATAATAATAATAATAATAATAATAATAATAATAATAATAATAATAATAATAATAATAATAATAATAACAAACTATTCGGAACCAACCAGAAAAGACTATACAGCCAACTAAGAGGGGAAGACAACCACCCAGAAATTCCTGAAGCCAAACCAAGTAAGAGACTCTGGGAAAACATATGGAGCAATCCGGTATCACACAACAAACATGCAACATGGCTCCAGGAAGTCAAGGAAGAAGAAACAGGGAGAATAAAACAAAGATTCACAGAGATCACGACAGACACAGTCAGACACCAACTAAAGAAAATGCCAAACTGGAAAGCCCCAGGTCCCGATGAAGTCCATGGATACTGGCTCAAAAAACTTCAAGGCCCTACTACCACACGAATAGCAGAACAACTCCAGCATTGTATCTCAGATCACCATGCACCCAAATGGATGACCACAGGAAGAACATCCTTAGTACAAAAAGACAAGAGTAAGGGAAATATACCGCCCTAACTACAGGCCTATCACCTGCCTACCAATAATGTGGAAGTTACTAACAGGTATCATCAGTGAAAGGCTATACAATTACCTAGAGAGACAAAACACCATCCAACCCCACCAACAGAAAGGCTGCAGAAGAAGTGTAGGGGCACAAAAGACCAGCTCCTGATAGACAAAATGGTATTGAAGAACAGTAGGAGAAGGAAAACCAACCTAAGCATGGCATGGATAGACTATAAGAAAGCCTTCGACATGATACCACACACATGGCTAATAGAATGCCTGAAATATATTGGGGCAGAGGAAAACACCATCAGCTTCCTCAAAAATACAATGCGCAACTGGAATACAATACTTACAAGCTCTGGAATAAGACTAGCAAAGGTTAATCTCAGGAGAGGGATCTTCCAGGACGACTCACTGTCCCCACTACTCTTCGTAGTAGCCATGATTCCCATGACAAAAGTACTACAGAAGATGGATGCCGGGTACCAACTCAAGAAAAGAGGCAACAGAATCAACCATCTGATGTTCATGGACGACATCAAGCTGTATGGTAAGAGCATCAAGGAAGTAGATACCCTAATCCAGACTGTAAGGATTGTATCTGGGGACATCAGGATGGAGTTTGGAATAGAAAAATGCGCCTTAGTCAACATACAAAAAGGCAAAGTAACGAGAACTGAAGGGATAAAGCTACCAGATGGGAGCAACATCAAACACATAGATGAGACAGGATACAAATACCTGGGAATAATGGAAGGAGGGGATATAAAACACCAAGAGATGAAGGGCACGATCAGGAAAGAATATATGCAGAGACTCAAGGCGATACTCAAGTCAAAACTCAACGCCGGAAATATGATAAAAGCCATAAACACATGGGCAGTGCCAGTAATCAGATACAGCGCAGGAATAGTGGAATGGACGAAGGCAGAACTCCGCAGCATAGATCAGAAAACCAGGAAACATATGACAATACACAAAGCACTACACCCAAGAGCAAATACGGACAGACTATACATAACACGAAAGGAAGGAGGGAGAGGACTACTAAGTATAGAGGACTGCGTCAACATCGAGAACAGAGCACTGGGGCAATTTCTGAAAACCAGTGAAGACAAGTGGCTAAAGAATGCATGGGAAGAAGGACTAATAAAAGTAGACGAAGACCCAGAAATATACAGAGAGGGAAATGAACAGACAGACAGAGGACTGGCACAACAAACCAATGCACGGACAATACATGAGACAGACTAAAGAACTAGCCAGCGATGACACATGGCAATGGCTACAGAGGGGAGAGCTAAAGAAGGAAACTGAAGGAATGATAACAGCGGCACAAGATTAGGCCCTAAGAACCAGATATATTCAAAGAACGATAGACGGAAATAACATCTCTCCCATATGTAGGAAGTGCAAGACGAAAAATGAAACCATAAACCACATAGCAAGCGAATGCCCGGCACTTGCACAGAACCAGTACAAAAAGAGGCATGATTCAGTAGCAAAAGCTCTCCACTGGAGCCTGTGCAAGAAACATCAGCTACCTTGCAGTAATAAGTGGTACGAGCACCAACCAGAGGGAGTGATAGAAAACGATCAGGCAAAGATCCTCTGGGACTGTGGTATCAGAACGGATAGGGTGATACGTGCAAATAGACCAGACGTGACGTTGATTGACAAAGTCAAGAAGAAAGTATCACTCATTGATGTCGCCAATACATGGGACACCAGAGTTTGAAGAGAAGAGAGGGCAAAATTGGATAAGTATCAAGATCTGAAAATAGAAATAAGAAGAATATGGGATATGCCAGTGGAAATCGTACCCATAATCATAGGAGCACTAGGCACGATCCCAAGATCCCTGAAAAGGAATCTAGAAAAACTAGAAGCTGAAGTAGCTCCAGGACTCATGCAGAAGAGCGTGATCCTAGAAACGGCGCACATAGTAAGAAAAGTGATGGACTCTAAGGAGGCAGGATGCAACCCGGAACCCCACACCAAAATACCACCCAGTCGAATTGGAGGACTGTGATGAACAAAAAAAAAAAAACAAAAAAAAAAAAAAAAAAAAATAATAATAATAATAATATATGAATACTGTAACTGTTATCGTATATGGAATATTAGAAATATATTTATCGAAAATAAATAATGTTTTCTGAACAGTTGGCATTCGATTCAATAGGAAGAGTTTCAAAATAGTAAATTTGTGTAATTTCAGTTTCTTAATCATAAATTTGCATTATGATGATAAAACTAATTTTCATTTTATGGTACGTGATTTTGCTATAAGGTATGGGGGGGGCGGGGGTGGACGGTGGACGTTAGGTTGAAATAGGGTTAGGGGGTAGCGGGGGGTTGGAGTGTGGGGGGGGGGTTGGGTGTGTGTGTGTGGAGAGTGTTCGATTATAATGACGTTCCTTTATTCGGAAGATATCTCGAATAAAGTCAAGGGGTTCTGTAACATATACCACAGATAATTTAAGCAGGTTCAAGGACCCATTATGGTACCTCCGTGATGAGTAAGAAAGAGTTTTTTGAGTCCAGTTGCGTAAAGGACCATCGATTTATTCTCGTATTTCTTGATCCACTACATTTTACTGCCGCTGTAGATGGTGCGACAAGATTAAGGCCCCTGTTTGCATAACAGGTTGGGAATGCGTCGCAGGTATAACAGCGGGGTCTTGGCGCTTATTCTTTTTTTTATTACCTTGGTCCTCCAAACAGAGAGAGAGAGAGAGAGAGAGAAGAGAGAGAGAGAGAGAGAGAGAAACTTGATTTTACTGAGGGCCATGTTGGTCAAGTAGAGGTTAGTTGTGTTATTTACCCTCGAATGTTAGAAATATTGTTTTTTTATACGAAACACGAACTTTGGAGAAACAGGCCGAACAGGTAGAGTTGAAATTTTCTCTCTCTCTCTCTCTCTCTCTCTCGTATTCTCACAGCGACGCACGAACGTAATTATCCAGAGATGGATAACTTATTTAAAATCACGATAAGGTTACGGAGCAAATGATATAAGGTTGAATTCAGGTTTTATATATTCATTGCTAATGGTTTATTTATCGAAAGACTTATAGACGAACAACTATTATATAAATGCTGAATATTTACGAAAAAAAAAAAAGTTTATTTATAAGGGAACCTATAGTATGCAGCTCAAATTGTAGTCGAAAGTTTTTCTTTATCTTTTCTTAAACGTACGTCAAGTTGCTCTTCAGTCTGTTGAAGAGTACTTGCAGTACTTAGGGGGGAGATGGGGGTGGGGGTTAGGGAGGTGGGGGTGGGAATGCTGATGGTTTTATTAGCCTCTTAAAAGAGTCTTTTTAAGTGGCGTTATATGGCTCATAATAGGCTTTTTATTTGAGAATTTTTATTTATTTCTTGAGAAACTTCCTTGATGAATAATGCAGGAGTTGTACTTAACATGCAGGTCCGTGTAATAGAGTTTTTATTCTATTCATAATGGTTACTCAAACCTTCGTCTCTCTCTCTCTCTCTCTCTCTCTCTCTCTCTCTCTCTCTCTCTCTCTCTCTCTCCATTTTTTTGTGGCCAGTTTAAGGGAACCCTATACATTTTAATTGCCTTTTATTTCCATTTTTAATTGCATTTCATAGCTGTTTCTGTTCTGCTTCGAAATACGTCATATTTTTTACGATTTATTTTTTTAGTTTTTCTGGTCGTGAAGACGATAATTTTTCAGTGAATTATCATTTTAATTCCTTCATTAAAATATTTGATTTAATTGCTACCTAGAAAGAGATTCAGAATTCTGACCGTAAATGATCATATTACTTGTTAGTCGCATTTTTAAAAGTTTTTTTTTTAATTGGAGAGACACTCAAAACTGCACAAAATAAGCAACTACTCGTCCCTTTTATCTATACTATTTTCCGTTATATAAAAATGTAAGCTTTATGCCAAAATATTTCAATAAAACTAGGACACTTTTCCTATGCTTCCAAAATTGTGTTCATTTCACCGCAGACTTCTTCAGTTCTCTCATACCACACACTTTGCAATAGGTCCTCTGTTGGTTTGAAAGAGTCCTGGGGTCCACACCAGGCCCCCTGTACCATTCATAACGCATTGCCACCCTTACGGGCTACATTTAGGCAAGGGACCTTGCTAGCATAAGCTGT
>NC_087206.1:13832819-13860319 GCF_015104395.2 Macrobrachium nipponense
TGGCAAAGATGTTGAGAAAGGAAGCTGAAAACCGATGTTTAAGGAAGTTGACAATAACTTTGCCTTGAGCCAGGGAGGAAGAAAAATTTTACGAATGAAGATAAGAATAATTTTGATTCTTGTAATGTCATGGACAATATGATTTTGAAGTTCATGGATAAATTCTGATTTTCGGTTTTTTACCTACACACTAATACGCACTTATATACACAGGCAACACACACACACACACATACACACATACACACACACACACACATATATATATATATATATATATATATATATATATATATATATATATATATATATATATATATATATTGCATATTGCCTTACCTATGATATGTGAAGGTATATATCTGTATGTGGTAAAAATCGCTACTTTTGAGAGCTAGCCCAGTTTTGACCAGAAACTAGTCGCACGCCTATAATGAAATATATGAACACCCAACATGATATTCCACTCATTCCCCAAGGGCGGCGAAGTGAGTGAGTGAGTCAGGGTTTAAGGGCTGGAGAAGGGAGACGGCTTAAGGGCCTTTCCGCCTATTAGGTGGTAGATGTAATATTAGGATGAGGAGGAGGAGAAGAAGAAGCCCCGTCTGTGTTGACCATCAGTGACGCGTGACGACGTCTACGAGGCAGGGGCGCCCCCTCCCCAAGGTGAGTCTTCCGTGTTCTGAAATCTAAAGTGTAACTGTTTTAAATAGTGTTGTGCTTTTATACTGTTTCTGAAAGAACATTTTTTTTAAGTGCTTTACGCTTAGGTATTAGGAATTAATTTGTAATCTGACACATTTTGAGGTAATGTTTACCATATTTTATCATTCATAATGACAGTGCAAGTGCTACTATAAATGTTTTTTTTTTCTCTTGCCGCCAATGTTATGTTTCCTCTTTCTCGAAATCACGACCTACTACGTAGATGAAAAAGGGTTTGGCCTCTAGACCCAAGAGTTAGAAGGAGAAAAATTATCCTTTGAGAGAGAGAGAGAGTAAAAAATAAAAGACTTTTATATTCGAGTTTCTTCACGTAACCAAAGCACATCGCTTGCTGTTCTTGAGTGGGATAGCATCCTATTTGTTAAGTATTCATCTCTTACGCCTGCTGCTGCCTCCTGTCTGGGCTTCAGGGGGCTAGAAAGGGACCGTATTTGGAGGCCTTATTATCAGGTGAGTGTCAGAGATAACATTATTTTTATACCTTGGTCGTGGTATCGGCTGCGCTGTTTGTCAGTCCAAGCGTTATTTTTCGTAGTTTTGTCATTTTTTTCTCATGGTTTTTACTCAGCTGTCTGATATATTTTACACTTGTTTTTTATTGTCCAAACATTGTGTTTAGTTTCTTCATTTTCTATTAGCTGTAATCATTTATGCGATTTTTCTTTTTGTCTCCTTTTTTTTGGTATTTTCTTAATTTATTATTATTTATTGATTATTGATTATTATTATTATTAGTATTATATTATTATTATTATTATTATTATTATTATATATTATTATTCTTATTATTATTATTACTTATTACTTATTGTTATTATTATTATTATGATTATTATTACTTATTCATTATTATTATTATTATTATTATTATTATTATTATTATTATTATATTTATTATGAGGAACCCCCCAAAAAAAAAAAAAAAAAAAAGCCCACAAAAAGGGGGCCAATGATTGAAATCAAACTCCAAATAATATGTTAGGTAGAAGTAAGAGGAGGTAAAGGGATATACAGAAAGAAGAGATGAATGATAATAACACTCATGTGATTTTGTTATGCATCTCTGCCCGCTCAGGGGCAGCTATGTGATGTCTTTAAATGATTCTTTACAAGATCCAAACAATCAGAGATTACAAATACAAGCATAGCAGCATATTCCTCATTACTATGGCTTTAAATTTCATTCATTTAAATATTTTCAGATTAGAATTATACGCTTTTTGTTTCATTGTTATTTGTGTGATATCATGCTATGCTACTAACAAATCCAGAATCATTTTTCAATTTTTCCCCCACTTCATAAAAGAGGAGACCTCTCTCTCTCTCTCTCTCTCTCTCTCTCTCTCTCTCTCTCTCTCTCTCTCTCTCTCTCTCTCTCTCTCATATCCATACGCCCAAGCCATTTGCATTTACACGTGTCTGCGTGCGCCAGCGTTGTATTTCATGTTGATTTGTTAATTTTCCAGGTACTGGAATTAGGGATATATTTCGTGCCAGTGATTGTTGCTAGTGTTTATCTTTAGCGTTTTTGCACTCCTTTCTTTTTTAAGTTAGTGCCAAGTTGTTAAGTGCAAGTGAATTGAGGAACTTGAATTATTGCAAGATTGACAAAGTTATGACCTGTGTGTTGTACACAGTTATCTTGTAAATGTTTAAAATTATTACATAACTTTTAAATGGGTTTGATTATTACATGCCTTGTAAATGTCTTTAATCGTTAACATGACTTGTAAATGGGCCAAATTATTACATGCCTTATAAATGGCTTAAATCGTTACATAACTTGTAAATGGGTTAAATTACCTCATGACTTTCCAGTGGGTTAAATTATTGCCTTTCTGAATGTGTTAAATCATTACATAGTAGGCAGAGTTAAGAGAGCAAATTGATATGATATATATATATATATATATATATATATATATATATATATGTGTGTGTGTGGTGTGTGTGTGTGTGTGTCGTGTGTGTGTGTGTGTGTAAGTTAAGTATGAGCTGAATACCGACAGGTTACTATTGTAATCTATACAATAATTTACAATTCGGTAATCGGCAAAAGATTATTCTGCCGTGAAAAATCGTGATTCAGCCAAGGATGCCGTGAAGTGCTCTTTTTGTTCTTAACACCATAAATACTATTCCCCCACCCCCTCATCCCTCCCCTCCCCTCCCTCCCCTCCGCCCAACCGTCAACTCAGAGACTTAGAATCTGTCACACGTCGCGTTTTAGGTGACGACTCCGGCGTGTGGTACCCCTGTGCATTGCAGTATTGCAAGCTGAGATAACTAGGGAGATAAGGAGCCAGCTTAGCATTCAGTCCCCATTCAGGTATTAAAGATTACTATCACAGATGTTGTCTTGTGCGGTTCTGATTCTGCTGTGGTATACGTGAGGCTGTTTGCAATCTTCTTTGGTGTTGGGGGGGGGGGTGGGGGGGGAGCACCTCTCCTCTCTCTCTCTCTCTTATCTCTCACACACACACACACACACACACACACACACACACACACACATTATGCATCTTAGAACTGAACAGCAACATAAATCAGCTGTTTTGAGACGAGTCAGCTTACATTCGCCGATTGCAGCTTTTTTTTTTTCGTTCTAAAAAAAAAAAAAGAAGCCTATTATGCTTAATTGAATATAAAGTTTAGACATTCTGGGTAACATACTTCCACCCAGACCTGCTCCGTCTTTTTTTTTTTTTTTTTTTTTTTTTTTTTTTTTTTTTTTAGTAACGCTAGTTTATTACATTAAGTCTATCCTGATTAAATTAAGCATCTGCCACTTAGTTCATGATTAAACGAATGGTTTTTTAAGAGTATTAATTGTGATCGGGAGATAGGCTCATTAATTTTGTAGTCAGACAGTCGCAGCGATTTTTAATTAACAAGTTAAATGTGATGCACGATATTAGGTTTATGGCTTTCGCGATGTTCTTACTTTTATGCAACTTCTTCTTAAGGTTAAAAGTATGAAACTCTTTCAGTTTTTTGTTATAGTGATTGCGCGTTGCCTCCAGTATTGAAATGCTTTCATTTTCTCTGCGGCATTTTAATTCGATACAGCTCTTGTTAGAGCTTTTGTTTAGACTTGCCTCGTTATCGGAGGGAGCCATTTGAAAGCATCACACTTTTATCATCGCACTTTGTGTGTATTACTTTTTGTTAACTGGGCGCTCTCGTACGTGTGTGGGACTGTGCCAGTATGAGGTAGAGTGGATAGGCGTGTCGTGGGCTTATATTGTAATTACTGCCTTCATGAGCAGAATTGTAATTAGCTAGTGATGGAGGGCTCCTGTGCTGTGTTTGTGTGTTTGTGTGTGTGTGTGTGTGAGAGAGTGAGGGAGGTGTGAGGTATATATAGGGTATACAGTGAGTAGTATACAGGAAGGTCTCTGCAGAGAGAGAGAGAGGAGAGAGTTGTATATATTGATATTATTGATGAGCGAATAATGTTAAAGTAGAGGGTTTCTAAGTATGAGAGAGAGAGAGAGAGAGAGAGGTGTATATATTAATGATTACACTAGAGTGTTTCTGCAGTATCAGAGAGAGAGAGTGAGAGAGAGGAGAGAGAGAGAGAGAGAGAAACATATGTATATTGATGAATAATATTACTCTAGAGTCTAGAAGGTTCCTGCAGTCTGATTTCCCGCGATACGATTATTCGACAATCGACAAGTGTTATCCTTTGTTTCCTCCTCTTTCATTCATCGTATTGATCTTAATTCCTTGTACTGATGTTGACTACCTGTATGCCTTCACTCTCTTCATTTCCTGTATGAATATTTACCACATGTATTCCTTCGTTCTCTCAAAAACTTGGATTCTCTTTGTGAAATATAAATGTGTAGTGAATGCACTCGGACTTAACCGTCCATTTGAGTAAAATACGTCCTGGAGAATTTTTTATGACCGTTTATACGTAATGACAAAGACAGTATACAGGGCAGAAGAAAAAGAGGATTATCAATTCTAGTTTGGTTCGTTTTGCAGGGGACCGAGTTAGGTGGATGTGTTCCATTCTCAAAGGCCATATCAGCGCTCGCGTAAAAGTTCGAGAACTGCTGGACGGAAAGTGTATTGGGAATGCAAGAGAGGGTTCTCGTCGAATTTGCATGTTGATGAGAATGTAGCCATCTCTAAAACAATTATATTTTCCTTGTCAGAATTATTGCTTTCCGTACATTTACGGTTTACCTCGCGCTGGAGAATATTCGGTGGGTTGAGGGGCAAGGAATATTATATATATATATATATATATATATATATATTATATATATATATATATATATATACATATATTATATATATATATATGTGTGTGTGTGTGGGTAGTGTGTGTGGTGTGTGATTTACATAGATATTGTGTTCTAACTATGTATAATATTTATATGTGTATATAAATGTGTATATAAGTAAAAATTTATAACATTGGTGCCATTCCTAATCCAGGTAAGGACCTATATAGTTGGTTTCCATTTTTTTCATTTGTGTGTATATATTATATATATTATATATATATATAATATATATATATATGTAATATATATATATATACATAATTTTCCTTTATTTATTCAAACACCACACAAAACCACACACACAACACCCACAACACAACACAGATAGATATATATATATATATATATATATATATAATTCTATATATATATATATATTATATAATATTATGTATGTATAGATATAAAAACGTTGGCGCTCGTCCTAATCCTTCGAAGACCCGAAGATAATGTTTTCCGTCCCTCTTTCACGACCGTAAGAGCCTTTTTGAAGACGGCACGAAAGCCGATCGAAAGGTCTTCACGAACCTCCATCCATATAATGTTTCCCTTTCAAATTTCTTAACTTTTAGGAACATGCGAGGTTAGGAGGATTAGGGTCGCATTATCTTAACCCGCTCATAATGTATGTCAAAACACCAGGGGATCTCGTGGTTAACGTGCCCAAAGGCATTGTCCTGGACCGCCAACCTTCTGTCTGGAATCCAGGTGGATTCAATCAGCGTTCCAGAGGAAGATCGCTTTATGGGCCAGTCTGACTGCGTGAATCACGACGTATCGAATTACTGCAGCTTATGTTGCGGGCTGACGTTTTCCAGAGTTTCCTTAAAATGGACTGGAAAACGTCTTAGTTTTACCTGGTCATAGTCTGAACAGCAAGATGAACTTCGGGGTTATCACCATTATTATATTATTTTATTATTATTATTATTATTATTATTATTATTATTATTATTATTATAACCAAACAAAGACTTCTTTCAGTTTTCTTCTGAAGATTGAAAAAAAGAAAGCCCAAGCAAAATTACTGCGTATACCGTGTTTACTTATAAAGTATTTACATTTTATTTTACTCAACACTCGAGTACGTTCAGTCCCTATCTGTGACCCTTTTTCAAGAGATGTGTAGGTTGTCATCTCTTGAAAAAGGGCCACAGATAGGGCCTGAAAGTACTCGAGTGTTGAGTAAAATGAAATGTAAATACTTATAAGTAAACACGGTATACGTAGTAATTTTTTGGGTTTTTCATTATTTTATTATTATTATTATTTATATTATTATTATTATTATATTATATTATTATTATTATTCATTAATATTATTTATTATTATTATTATTCAGAAAGATGAACTTTTCATATGGTGCAAGCTCCAGGGGCAAGGGGAATTGACATGAAATTCAAGCTTCCAAAGACTATGGTGTTTCCTTAGAAAGAAGTAAGGAAAGGTAATGGGAAATATGGAAAGAAGAGATCACTTATTAAAAGAGGAAAGATTAATAAATAATTAATAAATAAATAAATAAAGAGGTTTTCTTTAGAAGATAGCAAAGGGCCTCTCGGTTCCTTTGGAAGGTTTCATCTAAAGAAAGGGATTTCAAATTCGGGAGGAATATTTCCGATTAGGAAATAAGGTCCTCATGAAACTGGAAAAAGTCCGCAGCAAAGGATAGCAACAATGTTCGTATTCCGCTTTTTTTTTTTTTTAAATGCAGGAAACTCATGTATCTGTGAAGAAAGTATTTAGCAACGCAGTTCTTTAAAAACTGACGGGAATCTTCAGAACTTCAAATTTTTAGATTAATCGATTTTACCACAAAATCGGAATACGTCGATTTGTATGAAGTTGTCATATCTTTGGTCTGAGAAAAAAATTAGTTTGTCATAATATTATTTCCAGGTTATGTTAGTTAAATGATTGAATGATTTTTGATAGAGGGACCCCGTTTATTTACATTTCTGGTCTTTTACAAGATGAGTGGATGTAATTCTACACTCCGAAAATCATACATAATAGTTGATATTGAGGAATTAGAGGAATTGGTGGTTTACTGTTTTGAAGGATTAACGTTTCATGGAAGGAAGTTTATTTCTGGAATTAATTTTTTTTATGGGATTGTGGTTTAGGGTTAAGCTTTTACTGGGACCATTATTTCTTCCGACCATGGATAATAAATAGTTCGTGATCTAGTAACAGATTGAAGATACTTTTGAACATGAAAGATTATTATTATATTATTATTATTATTATTATTATTATTATTATTATTATTATATTAGCTGGAAGTAAACCTCTTTTATGTTTATCAAAAGTATTATTATTATTATTATTATTATTAGGTTTATTATTGCTTATTATTATTAGTTATTATTATTAGTTTATTATTATTATTATAAATATTCAGAATATGAACATTTTCATATGAGAAAGAGTTATATTTATGACCATCTCGTGTTCCAGATTATGGTATTCTTATCGATATAATTGCATGCAGATTTATTGTTACAATAAGACGAAACTGCTTTTAGCTTGGGTTAATATCAGGTATTTTGCCTGCATTGAATTACTCATTCGATTAAAGGTTATTCTTCAGTAAAACAACAGTGAAGATTTTATGAACCAGTTACATTTATAACTTATCATTTAAATTGTTTTATTGGTTAGCATTCTGTTAGCATTCTGCACGATGAGACGTAGACCTCAAGTTGTTGTGACGTCAGATCGATCGTACGAATTAAATGACCCAAGTTTCATAGGCGATGAATTTCCCAGAGGAAAGTGTATTAAAGGTGAGGTTATTCTCCTCATACCTGCCCTATATTGCATATTTGCATAGGTCATTTAATTTCCTCAAGAATTACTTAAATAATTTCCTGAAGCGTTGCATAGTTAATGTGTCAGAGTCATACAAAAAACTGCGTGATGTATATATATATATATATATATATATATATATATATTATATATATATATATATATATACATACATATATATATATATATATAATATATATATACATTTATTTATTTATTTATTTATTTATTTATTTATTTATTTATAGTAATGGGTGTGTTTTGTGTGTGTGCATATGTGTGGGTATGGGCAGTTTTCTGTGTATTCTTACACGTGTGTATGTATGTTTTTAGTTCATTTACGTATATTTGTACGTCTTGGATGTACACGAGTATAATTGCATGTAAATACCAAATGTGTCTTTAAGAACAAACATACACTACGCAGACGTTTATATAAGTAATACTCACGGCATATATTTGATATACATATGATGTCATATTTTTTTTGTTCTTATAATTCCTCGCCCATAAAAGGAGGGAAGTGCTCAACCATTCATCTTACATTGCAGCCATTGGACAGAGACAGGTTGCTAAATTCCCCCCCCCCCCCCAAAAATCCCCCCCCCCTCTCAACACACGAATACAGATGAGAGTTATTGGTCCAAGGACATTTGTCCGCCATCGAAGATCGTTTGTACTTAGCAGAAATACGCATATAACATCAACCCCCACTGTATAACCGCTTTGACGTTCCTTATAGCGAAATGGTCCACGGCTTATTTGGGTCACCACCCGGCCACTTCGATAATATGCGGCCTTTGAAGAAACTCGCTGCTGGGGCAGCTAAATATGGAAGAGAGGCTGTTGCTGCTGCTGCTGCCACCAGCCAGCCAGGGCCAGTATGAATGAGGGTCCCAGTCGCTCTCATTGAAGGGGAACGGTCGAGGTGCCCCTTTTTGGATGAATTGCGGCGATTCCGTGTTATTTCTCTCTCTCTCTCCTTCTCTCTCTCTCTCTCTCTCTCTCTCTCTTTGTGGCGTGAAATAGAGGATGGGATGTAGTATAGGTAAATAATTGTGTTGAGTGTGATTCTCGTGGAGATGAGAAAGAAGCCGATTTAGTGGTATTTTTATTTATTTGTTTATTTATTTATTTTTGCTGTTGTAGGGAAAATAGAGGATGGAATATAGTTTAGGTAAATAATTGTGTCAAGTGTGATTCTCGTGGAGATGAGGAAGAAGCCGATTTCGTGATTTATTTATTTATTTATTTATTTATTTATTTATTTATATTTTTATTATATTGATTTTTTTGTTTTTGGCTGTTTGTAGAGATATGAGGATGGAGTATATTATAGTAAATAATGTTAAGTGTGATTCTCGTGGAGATGAGAGAGAAGCCGATTTTCATGGTTTTTTATTAATTAATTTTCTTATTCTTTTTATTCATTATTTTTTTTTTGCTGTTTGTAGAGATAAATAGAGGATGGAATATAGTTTAGGTAAATAATTGTGTTAAGTGTGTTTCTCATATAGATGAGAAAGAAGCTGATTTCGTTTTTTGTTCTTTCTTTTTTGCCTGTTTGTGACGAGATAGATGATGAAACAAAATAGATTAATAATTATATTTAGCGTAATTCACGTGCAGATGATAAATAAGCTGAATTATATCTATGTTATTTAATGAGAGCTCAGCAGAGAAATGAACGAATAATTTTTTTAAGTGCATCGAAGTCGTTTTCTTTTCTCTTTTTCTTATCAGCCGTTTGTGACGAAATAGATGAAGGAACAAATAATACATTAGTAATTCTGTCGGAGATAAGAAAGAAGCTGAATGATAGGCTTCTTATCCGGAAGAACCCGAGACGAGCGAAGAATGAAATTCATGTGTCCCAATAGGTTTCTTCAGAAAAATCAGAAACATCGGTAAAAGCAAGAAAAATATATAAATTTTGGAAAAAATTTAAAACAAATCAATCCCTTTCGGGATGGAGATGAAAACGAGGCAATAAACAATGCTTATTTTGCGTCTCGACAAAAAAAAAATATATCAATATAGCTTGCGATTCGGATGTTGGTAACAGGAAGTTCGATTGTGTTGGAATGCATTCATGAAAGAGTGAAGACGAGACTTCTTGTAATTCGAATGAGGCTAATTAAGAGGTGAGGCTTTATTTTCTGAAGCTCAAGTCAAAATGATTTCAAATAATTTTTTTAGACCACGGGAATTCCTCACCATTTCTTCGTCTTCTCAAATTAAGAATGAAGGAAGAGTAAGTATTCTTTACCTTGCATTATATACGAAGTATGTTTTCGTCACTGGGCATAAATCGATGAGAGAGAGAGAGAGAGAGAGAGAGAGAGAGAGAGAGAGAGAGAGAGAGAGTTAAAACAAGGAAAAAAAAACAGAGAAAAGTAAGCCACGGTCTGGTGCCTTCGTTGTTGTTATGTCCATATTTGGCGCATCGTTTTACTTCCCAGCCAGTGCACTTTACCGGGTTACGAGAGAGAGAGAGAGAGAGAGAGAGAGAGAGAGAGAGAGAGAGAGAGAGAGAATATTAAAGTTTCTTAGAAAGTGCAGATGAAGAAAATAGGTTAGAAAAATAGCGTCCAAAGCCAGGCTAATAGAGAGATCAAGTAGCCCCAACTGATCTTGCTCAGCGAGATTTCAGCAACGAACTGGAAACTTTCGTGGGGGTTGACAAATGCCATAAATCATTCCTGATAAATGGAAGAAGTTGACGGAGGAAGAATCGAGCACGAGACGAAGTCTTTTACTCGTAGATATTTCCACTGAATGTCTTATATAAAGATAATGGAATTAAATGGCGAGAATTGAAGTAGGCGGGTTTCACTCGCTCGGAGGTCCGACCTCGGTACGTCGGTTTTATGAGAAGATAAGGCTCTCATATCTCCCAGTTGCTGGTTGGGCTGGAATGCTGGTATTCCGTTAGCTGTTGATGTGGGTTGTTCCGGGGACAGGGAGTCGGGGAATGTCTTCAGGTATTAGGAGTGGGTGATAACTGGGCTGAAAGCCTATGAGTTATTTTGATAAAATTGGAGTGTGAGCTACCGGTAATGGGTATTACCTAGGCTGGAAACTTATGGGGTATATGGATAAAATTGGAGTGAGGTACTGGTATTGGGTATTACCTTGGCTGGAAGCTAATAGGGTATTTGGATGAAATTGGAGCGTGAGGTACTGGAATTGACGGTTATTTGGTATTACGGGCTGCTGATGAGCAAGAACCCGTTCCAGCCCAAGGCTGGCTTGGTCTATAGCAAGGTCTAAAGAATGGTATTCTTTAGACCTTGGTCTATAGATAGATAGGTTGGACTGGCAGCGCATTGGGTATTTGGATGCATTTGGAGTGTGAGGTTACTGATAGTGGGTATTAAGTCGGGCTTGAAAGTTAGAAGGTATCTGGATGAAACGGGAATATGAGGTGCTCGAAGTAATGCTTATTTGTTGGGCTGGAAACGAGATACGGTCATGAGGTACTAGTAGTGAGTATTGGTTGGGCTGGAACAACGCCATCTTGAATTCAAGATGGCGATGGCTGGAAGCGTATAAGGGATTTGGAGGCGTCTGGAATGTGAGGTACTGCTTGAGCTGGATGCGTATAATGTATTTGGTGGAGTTCGGTGCCCTTGTTATAATTGCGTGCATCGTATCTATTGGGGCTGTTGCTTCCAGAGGAGGGAAGAGGTGTTTGGAAGAGATTTTCTGAAAGGTGTATGATGATGTATTATAAGGCTGGCGAAATATGTTTAGATTAGAAAAGTCAGTCAAGTTTTTGGTTGGGGATGGAAGCTTGGAACTGGTGGCCTATGCAAAGGCCAATGGCACATGATGGACTTTTTGCGTCCTATTTTTCCTTTTTTTTTTTTTTTTTTTTTTTTTTTTTTTTTTTTTTTTTTTTTTTTTAACGAACTATTGGTTTATTACCATTTAAATAGGAATCCCCAGAACTACACTTCCGTCACTTTTGACGTGGTTATTTTGGTGGATCAGTTCTTTGAGGTACTTAATTAATATGATTTGATTCGTCTTCAAGTTTATGCACTGTCTAATATATATATATATATATATATATATATATATATATATATATATATACTATATATATATACATATATATATATATATATATATATATATATATGTGTGTGTGTGTGTGTGTGTGTGTGTGTGTGTGTGTGTGTGTGTGTAAGGGATAATGCCTTTCCTCTCCAAGCATTCAGGAGTTGCCGAGAAGGTGATAGCTGCTATGACCCTCTATCAGGGAGATACGACTGAGCTAGGTGCAAGAATGCTGGTGCTGGTGCGTAATCTATATTGCAACATATTTCGTCGAAATCTTCCTTCCTCCTGGTGGTGGATCTAAAGTGTTTTGGAGAGGGTGGGGGGAGGAAGGAAGTTTGGGATTGGGGAGGGAAGAGATAGGGTGAAAACCTTGAATAGCAAGCTCCTCCCCTTCACCCCGGCCCCCCCAACTTCACCCCTGACGTTCTGCCATGGCTGGGCGACACTAAACTTATGCAATCACCATTACTTTTATGTTCCAAGTTGCTGAGCTGGCAAGTTGCGGCAAACTTGATCCACGGACTTAGGGAATGGAAGTTAGTGGTATAAGATAGGGTATAAAATCCCTGAAAACGCTTGGGGGGCGGGGGAGGGGGAGGGGGGAGGGAGGGAGGTGTCAGGGGGGTATGTAGTTTGTGCATGTTTTTAAAGTGTAGATATGAATATTATTATTTTCACTTCCATTTTACATCTATCAAACGTCCACCCTAGTATTGCCCCTTGACATGGACGATCAACATTTTAGCGTAGGTTTTAGTACATTTTAGTACTGATCGTGTGGTGAGTACTAATGAAAGCTTCTTACCTAATAATAATGCAAAACATTGACTGACTCACGTGATGTTCCGTCAGAAAAGTTGATAGTTTAGCACCCCTTATGATCTTTGGCTAATGACATTTTTCTCATTTCATTATCTTTAGAAAAATACTCTGAAAGCTACTCCATTGCAATCCTCTGTTTTATCAGTATATCCACTTTTATAGATGTATCAACGAATTCTCTTCCAGGTACGCATAAAGCAATGATTAGGATAGTTGTAAATTAATGTTTATTTATCTGTAAACTTATAATTGTTAAAAAATAAACTCAAGACATAAAAGCGTAATATATAGTTTTTCTATCTTTACATTCATAAAAGAACTTTGTGACCTGGGGTAAAATTATAATCACTTGCTTGCAAATGTAATAAGAACGTCGTTATAAATGCAAATTAAACTATATTTTCGGGATCCTGCCATCTTTAGAGTTTGAAGTCTCGAGAACTTTCTGCGACAAAATGACGTAAGTTTTTCCCCATAACAAATTCTTCTTCTCTTGATTGCCGGCTGTTTGTGGGTGTTTGGTAATCCGAAGCCTTCTCGATCTGACAGTCGGCTGTTTCGGATATTTAAAATGGAGTTCTTCATCTGATTAATTCGGCTGTTGGGAATATTTAATAATCCGAATCCTTCTCGATCTGACAGTCGGCTGTTTGGGATATTTAAAACGGAGTTCTTCATCTGATTAATTCGGCTGTTGGGAATATTTAATAATCCGAATCCTTCTCGATCTGACAGTCGGCTGTATGGGATATTTAAAACGGAGCTCTTCATCTGATTAATTATCGGCTATTGGGAATATTTAATAATCTTGATTCCTCTCGATATGACAGTCGGCTGTTTGGGATATTTAAAATGGAGTTCTTCATCTGGTTAATTATCGGCTATTGGGAATATTATTTAATAATCCGAATTCCTCTTGATCTGACAGTCAGTCGGCTGTTATGATATTTAAAATGGCATTCTTCTTCATCTAATGTCGACAAGTATGGATATTTAATAAGGCGAATTTTACTTGATGTGAAAGTCGGCTTTGTAGGATATTTGAAGAGGAATTCTTCTCCGTTTGATTGTCGGCTGTTTAGTACATATATATTGAAAAAGGAGTTCTTAATTTTTCTTCATCTGACAGATGACTGTTTGGGATAATTTAAAAACGCATACTTCTTATTGTCGACTATTGGAAATACCTGATAATCCAAATTTTATTCTTCATCTGACAGTCGCCTATTTGGGATATATAAAAAATTAATTCTTCTGCACCTGACTGCCGATTGCTGGAATTATTTGATAATCCTGTAAGTTGCTGGGACGACTGAACATCGAGCTGGGTAATCAACGCACTGGTCACCAGATGCTTTTTCTGGAGTTGTAGGTTGAGCTGGTTGTGCCATCCCGGTAGAGTGAATAAGAGGCCTGGTGTGGACCTCTAGTGTCTGTTCTTTTGTGGACGTAGAACGCAACTGCATTATTGATAAAGTTTGCCCGCGTTCAATTATTTGATTAGTCTTTTAATACAAGTAGAATCTGTCAATGTTACGTATATTCTAACCTAACTTAACCTATTCTCTTTATCTTCTTGATGAGATCTCGCCATGAAACACACCTTTGTCTACGTGATAGCTTCCTAAGTAACTGGAAATTTATGATTAAGGGAGACGTGACTGATTTCTTTTCACTGAAAGAGTAATTGATGTCTTCATGTATTAGAAGTAATGATTTCTTTGTAGTGGAGAGGAAACCGTGTATTTTTTTTTGTTTGCGTAAAATGATATCCCCTCATAGAAGAAGTAATCTATTTCTTGTAAAAGAAAAGTTGCTGATTTCTTTTGGAGGAGGAAATTACCGATTTCTTTATGGAAGAAATCATTTTGTTATTGGTGGAGAAGTATTTTTCTTTCTTACTTACTTAGACCAGATCAATATTTGTTCTGCATTTTGTGCATTCCAGTAAGTTTTGTTTGCTTTTGTTTAATCATTTCTACCGATTTCTCAAGCATCCATTGACCTGATAATTGCGCAAGCAGTCTCGTGGTATGTTTTCATGTTTTTGATGTAAACAATAGCCAGCCCTTGGCTTGCTAATTTAGAAGCATTATTGTTTTAAAGCAATAATTAGAGGAATGTTGTTTGATACTTTGAAATGGGGGTGCATACTAAAGAAATATATTTTTAATTTTATTCTAGTAGACTGGGATCTCTATTAATATATTGGTTTTTTTGCAAGTTCAATATTGTTTTTGATATCAGTTTAATTTCATTTAATTAAATAACTTAACGGTGTTTGGACGGTTGTTTGGCTTTTTTAAGCTTCAAGCTTCGAAACTGACCTCAGCTTGAAGTAGATTTTTTAATTGATTTGAGATTATTAGCTGAGGAGTCGTTAAGATTTGTAAGGGAAAATTGCCGGTAAGCAAGGTTTAATACCGGAATGAAAAGACATTGACACTTCAAGTGGTGACTGGGTCAAAAAAAAAAAAATACAAATAAAATAAAAAAATAAAAAAATTATTGATTGACGCCGGGGAAGGGTATAGGCTCAATTGGAATTGAAATTATTCAAAAATAGTTAACGTTATACCGAATATGAAGAATTTTTTATTTTTTATTTTTCCATCATCGCTGTATATCCCTTTATCCAATTCCACTTGCATTTTTCGTTTGATCCCTGTCGCTGGTATACCACGCCATGTTTATATCCAAGCTCAGGTAATAGTGTAGCGGACAAAGTCGCTATTGCCTTGGCCTTTTGGTGCGAATTGTTCGCTAACGGGTTGATGATCTTGATAGTTAAGGTCGTTTAGTGCCCTCTAAACCGCTCGTTGGATACCTCGTAAACACCTTAACTGCCTCATTAGTCTGAGCATAGCAAATCTTGGACAGGATGGCGTTGGTTTATTTGATGTAATTATTCTTCCTTTGGTGTTATCATTTTTTTTATCTTATAGAATTTCTAGATTAGGGATGTGGAGTGGTATGTTTTTTTTGGACGGCATTAAAATATAAGGCCTACAAATGCTCAATCAATTCTCTCTTTTTTTTAGGTGTGGATGGTAGGGGGAATTTTGGTATGTTGTCTACAAATTTTGCACCCAGTAGAGAGCGTTGGTGGATAAGTTGAAAACAAATATACTCTTACTATATTGGGCATAGAACTTAATTGTTCATTATTAATATTATTATTATTATTATTATTATTATTATTATTATTATTATTATTATTATTATTATTATTATTATTATTATTAAATAATGATGGACTTTGCATTGGACCCATTTGCTTGATATAGTTTGTGAACAGAAACTTTTATACAGCTTTACCTTACTTTTGTTTTTTAATGCAAAGTTCCACCTACAGTAAAAAGACAAGGCTACATTTATCTATTATAAATCATAATCTTCTAGTTCATTTCTTTTTTATGTTGGATTTTGATTTTGAAGGCCGATTTGTCCATGCTCTGGTAGGCGTTTCTGGGAATGAAGGGAAAAACAATATGTGGTTGTCGAAATACAGTGCACAAACTGCACTAGATGATTCCAGTTATTTAAAAAACTCCGGGAAAAATGGGTACCTTCCTAAATAATTAAAATTAATAATAATAAGAATTAAGGTTCTAGAAGGAGTCCACATAATAAAATTTCTTTTTTTTGGCAGAAGGTGAACCCAGGGAAGGGTTCGAAAGCTATGTAAAGTGTTTTTAAATTACACACGAGAATTCCCATTAACATTTTTATTATTGTGAAGCCCTTCAGAACATTAAATATACTCTCGTGATACGAGAGGTTTTTACTCAAAATAATAAATCTCAAATAAATAATAATATAATTAATAATAATAAAATAATAATACCTCACAAACCGGGGGAGCACAATAGCAGTGTATCCTTTTGAAGAACCAGAATCTCCTATTAGATTGATGATCCTCCATACAGGGTTCGCCGTTTTGAGGGCAATTTTTCATTTTTCTACTACCTTGTGGCTTTTTTCTGGGGCAGGTGACATTGGCATAACCCTCCGTGGCTTTTCTTTTTGACTACAAGCCCCGGTCACTTGAGGAATAGAAAAATCTTCACTTTGCCCATTGGGGCCCTTTTTATGTTTGTTTATTATGAGAATAAAATAAAGTTATAGAACACATCCATGCTTATTTTCCTACATGTGGCATCAGGTCTAAAATCCAATTGAAAAAACCATATAATTTTACTTGTTTTTATCGAGTTACAATAATTCATTGACGACCTAAATATGTTGAAAAAAAAAAGTTTGTAGAAATTTGTGAAATGAAGCGTCAAACAAAAATAAAAAAGTGCCTTCATGGTTTGAGATCAATGAACAAAAAGCCGTAATTGAAGCTCACGAACGTTTGCATACCGACTACGAGTTTCTTTGAAAATCAGAACTGCCGTATGGTTGACACTGCTTAACAAAAGTCCAACTGTTTTCGTTCAAGAAAAAAACGGCGGACAAACTGCAGGCGATCCCTTAAGTGTAACCAGTTCCCACACACGTTGACTAAAGGTGGGAAGGAACAGTTTCGTCGTGTTTTAAAGGGTATATAATATGCATTCTGGAGTTCCAGAAGGGCGCCATCGTAAATAAACAGGTTGTAACGAGGTACGTCAAACGCGCCTAATCAAGGGCGTCAATGAAACAAAAGGAGGAACATCTAACTGGCCTTTGACCGTGTGAAATGCACCTTTTTAGGCATCTATTTGGGAACAGTTTTAATTGTATCGACATCGAATGAAGGCCATGCCCTGAATCTCTCTACGGGTTTGTGACGCCAGGTCGTCTATTCGATTCAAATCTGTCTAGTCCCAGTAGTTTTATGGAGAAAATTGAGTTTTTTTTTTAGGCAATGTGATGTTACGCAGTATTGCACATAGTAAGTACCTTGGATGACATTTTTTTCACGGTAAATATAGGAATCTGACGCCGATCCCCCCCCCCTCACCCAAAAAAAAGAATGGGTAACGTAGGCACAGGACCTGTAACTCCTTTCCTTTCCCCACCCCCCACCCCCCTCTCCTTCCCCCCCTACCTTGTACTCCCTTTCCTACCAACCCCCCCTTTTTTTTTTTTTTTCCCCCCGCCTTTCCACCCACTTTCTTGTTTAATATCATGCTCATTGAGATTTTAGTATCAGAATGGAAGCTATTGCAAAATAATATTGTTGCAAGCATATCAGAAAATAGTAAAAATAGCAAAAAGGAAATAGTTACTTGGAATTGTTCTGGAATTAGAAGATAGTAAAGGAGAAATAGCTATTTGGAATTGCTATGGAATTAGAAAATAGTAGAAGGGAAATAGCTATTTGGAATTGTTATGGAATTAGAAAATAGTAAATGAGAAATAGCTATTTGGAATTGTTATGGAATTAGAAAATAGCAAAAGGGAAATAGTTATTAGGAATTGTTATGGAATTAGAAAACAGTAAAAGGGGGGAAACAGTCTATGTTTGGAATTGTTATGGCATTCAGAAAATAGTAAGCGGAAGAAAGAGCTATTTGGAAATTGTTATGTGGAATTAGAAAATAGCCAAAAGGGTAAATAGCAAAACTTAATTTACTAATGTTGTTATGGAATTAGAAAACAGTAAAAGGGAAAATAAATGGCCTATTTGGAATTGTTTAGTGGAATTAAGAAAAAAATAAACAAAAGGGAAATAGCTAATGTTTGGAATTGTCCATGGAATCAGAAAATTAGTAAAAAGGGAAAATAGCGATTTTGGAATCGAGCATAGTGACAAGTTCAGTTAATGACGTTTCAGTAAGATTACAGAAATACTAGGATAAGAATATGAGAACTTATTTGATGCCTACCAATAGTTAATGTTTCATAAACGTTGGCAATTTCTTTCAACACTCATATACATAAACGATCGTCCCTTTCAATTATTTTCAAATGGGAAAGAGGGTTGAATGTATGCTAAGAAATGATAAAAAGTGCCAAAGGATTTGATAATGTGAATGATAGGACTTAGCATGCAATGGGTTACAGATAAGAATTCTCTCTCTCTCATTTACAATCAATCTCCTCTCCTCTCGCTTCGGCTTCTCCATTCTTCTCTCTCTCTACTCTCTCTCTCTCTCTCTCTCTCTCTCGTCGACAGATGTGGAAGTTCGTCGCCCGTGTTCCAGTGATTACATCGGGCAATTTATTTTGAATGTTATGTGAGACAATAAAGGCCGGGCACCGATGAAATTCAAGCCGTCATACTCTTTGATAAGCATTATTGAATTTTAGCTTGGTGAAAGCCCTCTCCTCTCTCTCTCTCACTCTTTTTCTCTTGCTCTGTGCGCTTGGAAGTTTTGCTTGGGAAATGAAAATATCTTCGCTCCTTCCTCTCGCTCTCTCCTGGAATGTTTGCTTGGAATATATTTTTCCTCTCTGGAAATTTTTGCATGGAGTATAGATTTCTCTCCTATCTCCTCCTCTTCTCTCTCTCTCCAAGTAGTCATCTTGCTTGGGTGAGACGTGTTTTTTTCCCCTGCGGCTGAAGGTCAGACTTAATTCAACAAAAGATATCACAAAGGTTTAACATTACGTCTAGAATTTGAGAAAATATCTAGAAAGTGTTCGTGAAATATCGGTGATACAAGATTAGAGTGAAAATAGTAAGGATAAAGCGTCTTCCTAATTTAAGGTTATTTCGCAAACAGTTGAAATACTGTAAATCAGAAACAAGAATCGGCAGTAGAAGTTCCGAAAACTGCCGGGAAACCCTAAAAAAAAATGGCGAGAAGATTTAGCTTGCTTGGCAGAATTCGCAATACGATGGAGGTAAGCAGGAAGGGAATCTGGCATTTCTGATCTATGAAATCAGCAACAGTCCCTAACCACCCAAAAGATACCAAAAGCATTCATAGATATATTAGAAGGATGACAATCCATTACAAACTGTAGAACGTAAACTCAACTGCAAAAAACATCTTGAAAAATAATTGATGAAGTTGCCAAATAAAATCCAAGTGGTCTCAAGAAAGGACTCATAAAGAAATTAGTAAAACATATAAACCCATAAACCAAAATTATCCGACAAAGAAAATAGAAATACAAAGTTGAACCATTGTGAATATCCTAAAGTTGATCTGCATTAGGAATTAATAAAAAGAATGCCCAAAAGCAATGTAAACGTGTGTTAAGGTTGGTATAGGCATTAGCATAGTTTAATCCACAAAACCTAATCAGAAAATGTTGCTGCATGCAAACATTCCGACTCCATCCACAGGTGTGCTGAGGTAATGCAAGATATGAGAAAAGACACAAGAATTTTTTAGGCTCAACATGTCTACCATTGGATTTAAGACACACCCAATGTTTTATTAAATCAAGATTGAATGTACCAAATAGTTGGAGGAATGGAAGGAAGAAGAAGAAGAGGAAGAAGGAAGGAAGGAAGGAAGAAGAAGAACAAAGATAGAACAGGACAAAAACGTAAAGAGAAGTTAAACAAAACTGAAAATGACAGAAAAAGTATAAGGGAAAACAAAGAACAAGATAAAAGTATGGATGCAGAGATACTCATTGAATATTTTTCTACATATGATGGCTAAAAGGGGGGAAAGCAAAAAAAAAAAGCATACCTATGAAGAAATAAAACTTTACGATATGACAACACAAAAGACAAAATGCCAGAAGAGGCTCCTACCCCAGATCTACACAATGACGGGAAAGAGGAAAAACTAACCAAAAAACAGAAAAGGACCAACAAAGTCTGAAACAACCATTTTGAAAAGATCGGGAAATTGGAGAGGATTTGGAGGAAGAAAAAATGTTACTACAAACATCCTCAAGGTTATTGTCACAACTATGAAATAAATTAATGGTAAATGTGCATACCATCAGTATTGGATATGAAGGATGATTGCAGAGATTCTACAATCCATCCAAAAAAAGATGCAAAAACCTAAAGGAAGAAGGAAAACAAAAAGGAAAAGGATGTAAAGTTCGACAAAAAATGGTAAATATATGCACCCTGTAAGCCATGGAAAAAATAATCAAAATAAAGAAACCAATCAAAGTGAATAACAAAATCCAAAATAGGAAAGAAACAAATAAAGAGAGGAATGAAGAAGTCAGGGTAAAAATTATATAAAAAATGGGGGGTGTCAGGTGGGGGAAAAGAAAAAAAGAAAATAAAAAGCAAAATGCCCATAATCAACGAGGAATTATATGCAGCAGGTCATGTTGGTGGTCAGCCAAAAAAACAAAAAAAAATTTCACAATGCATCAACTCCCAGAAGAAATTTCTACTCAAGAGATTAATAGAAACTGTTTTTATTATGCAAGGGAGGAATTGCAGATATGGAGGAAGGGAAAATTGGCAAAGTTAGATTCTATTCTTTTGACAACAACCTCCCTCAAAATTCCGCAACTTAATTCTTATGATGAAAGGAAAAAAAACAAATATTATTGGAAACAACAAAGAAAAGTTGGATTTTTTTTAATTGTTCACGAATTTTCTGGAAATCAAAAAAAATGAAAAAAAGAAACAACATACCAGAGAACAAGGGAAAGACGGACATGGGAATATAAAATCCTTTATTATTACCAATATTAAAATTGAAGGAGGAAATAAACACGCAAACCCACATAGTGATGAATGCGCATAAGGGTTTAGTTACGCAGGTAACTCAATAAAAAGGAAAAATAGAGCCAGAGTATTAGAAAGAACCTATAACCCCAAATTGAAAAAGGAAAAATAGGTATAGTAGATGAATTAAGTAAGGAAAACCTGGTATTCCACCCAAAGAGACTGGGAATGGATCTGAATCAAAAATAAAAATGGGTTCCAAAACTTTATTGGATCAGGATAGACCAAGAAAAAATAGGAATCAACAAGGGAGGAACCCGGCAATATATGGGAAAGACAAAAAAACCAAGGAAACAAAAATATATTGAGAAATATATGTTAACTCCAGAATGTGAACATAATAGCGGTACGAATTTGAACATCTGAAAAAAGTAATGAACCATAGTAAGATATGAACCCTCCTAATACTAAAGAGTTTTTGACTTAAATAATAGCAAAAAAAATTGGATTGATATATGTAGAAATCCACAAGGACTGGACTAGAATTCTCACCTATCTGGAGACTTCAACTTTCCATTTCGTGGAACTGGGAAATAAAGAACGAATAGGAGATTGTGGATTGTACTTAACACATAAAAACTCAAAAAGAGTAAATAGTAAGTTGGCACAAGATAAGAGGCAATTCGAAAAAAGCTATATTGGATATGCTACTAGAATACAAACATTCAAACAAATAAAGTCACCTTGCACCAAACAAGAAAGGAAATAAAATACTTTAGACCTAGTATTTGTGGGAACGAGGATGGAATTAATTGTTAATTAAAGCCACAAATAATATTTGTTTATAATGCGAAGTATTTTTCCAGGGACCATAATGTCATAGAATTATAACAGTCCATTCCAAAGCAAGTGAAAACAGAGATTACAAGCCAAGAAATGAAAAAGTGGGAAGGATATGGAAAATTACAACTTCTACAGTAAAAATAATAAAATAAGGTCTCAGAAATTCAAATGAAGAATTAACCAAAGCAAAAGATTGGGATAACATTTTAGTATTTTAAGTGATGACCATAAAAAGGGTAAATACGGGATAATATTATGATCAAATATTATGATGTGAACAAAATTAGTGGAAACAAAATATATACCGATAAGAAGGAAAAGTAAACATCAGTCAATGCATAACCAAGATGACAGTAAGGATCTTGTTCCCCAGAAAATCCAGGAAAATCAAGTGGGAAATGAAAGGGAAAAAAAGGTCTTGGCACAAAAGAAAAAAATGCATGGAGAACGTTTATAGACAACTAAAAAGTAAAGATAGAAAATGCAGGAACAAAAGATTATTTATACAATCAAAAAAGAAAAATGAAAAACGGGACTTGGAAGGAAAAAACCCTATTAAATATTCAAGCCAAAATCCCGAAAACGATTATACTCATTAGGCGAAGAAACAAGATGAATAAAAAGAAGAATAGAATAATATTGGCCCTCTAAGAATTGAAGGGACGATTAATGAATGAAAAAAAGGAAAATTTACAAAACCATATTGGCAGAACGATATTAAAGAGAGAATCACGCCCCTAGAATAGATAATCTGAAGATAATGATATAGAAGTAACGGGATGGAAAATAGTGAAATATTTTAGATGACATAGATTTTTAATTTTTTTTTTTTTTTTAAAAATGAAGCTTGAATATTGTGCAGGCTATTAATGAAATTAAAAATGGAGCTTGCCTGCAGGGCCTGATGGACGTGCCTGCTATTTTGTTAAAGAAAAGTTTAGTTCATTCTATCGCCAAAGCCACTTGCAAATATTTGATTAAGACAAAAAGGTGTAGATAACAGGAAACAATTTATGATGAGCACAATTAAATTAGCATAGATTACGACCCCTACTTTCAAAAGTGGATCAAGACTAGAGGCCAAGTAACTTAGAGGCCTCCTGTGAGTCTTAACATCACATATTATGGAAAAAGTGTATGGAAAGGGTTAATGAAAAGAAAAAAATATTATGGAAAACAATTTAACTAAAAAAAAATAATTTCGTTTAAATAAAGGACAACATGGTTTTCGTACCCGGAAAAAGAAATAGCACAAACAAAGCCCAAACCCAACTTTAGTACCAAAACTCCCGTGGAAAGAAACATTATTCAAAAAATATGAAAAGCGGGGGAAATGAAACAGATGTGGTTTTTATTCATTTAGACTTTGCAAAAAGCTTTTGACAAAGTAGAAAACCATAATATATTAGCGATAAGAAAAATTAGGAAAACCAACTAAGATCGGGATATTCATAAGTAGGAACGATGGATTTTTAAGAAAAGAATTTTTTACACAACAGAAAACAGATTAGTTATTGCAAACGACGGAGGAAAGCGGATGACAGTCAAGGTAATAAATCCGGTTGTGTGCCCGCAATGGTTACGTGTTAGCTGCAATTACTGTTTTGGTTATTATTGATTGAAGGACATAGACAGGTAACTTTTTTGCTTAAGGATTCGGTATAGTGGAATGTAGTTTCGCAGATACACCAAGAATAAGTAGATAGAAATTACGTTGTGATGAAGGAATTAGGAAAAACGCTTCTACAAAGTAAAGAACCTTAATCCAAAGTAAGTATTATTTGGGCAGAGGTAAACTAGGGATTGGTATTTAACTGCTGATAAATTTGAATCAACATAAATTATGGAGACCAGAGAGAAAGAAAGCTAATATGCATATAGGGGTACCTAATATGAGACAATTCACAAATAAGGAAAGCAGTTAAAGACCTTTGGTGTGATGATGAATTAGGAACATGTTTTATTTGCAATGATCAAAAATAGCAATTCTTCTGTGGCAAAAGTGTAACAAAGCAAAAATGGGAAAAATGGGAAGTTGTTACGGCACTTCAAAAACCAAAGGAAAAGCTGAACACATGGGGATTATGCTTTAACAAACATATGTTTCGTAGTCCACTTGAATATTGCAATATGATTATTGGTATCCACACATATTCAAAAGGATATTGCACAAACACAGAGAGTGTACAAAGGTCCTTTTACCAGCTAGAAATAGAAGCAAGTTTAAAGTAAAACACCTTGACTACTGGGAAAACAGCCTTTACCAAATCCTTAAATTAATATAGTTATAGAAAGGAGAACGAGAACGATACGCCATGATAATTCAGGCATGGAGGAAACAGATAGAAGGAATAGCAGAAAATATCATGGAACTAAAAATATCAGAAAGAAGCAAGCAAGAGGTAGATTAATAGGCCGCCCCAAACAAAAACTATAACCAGGAAAATAAAACTAAGGAAAAGCACACAATGGGACATTTAATCCAACCTACGCACCAGCAATCGATAATGCAATGCCGTCCTAATACAATGCCTGTTGCCAGCTCATCTTGAGGAATATATCAGGAGTGAGCGTAGATGTGTTTAAGAATAAGCTTGACCAAATACCTAAACTGCATCCCAGACCATACCAAGATTGGAAGATGCAAAAAATATTACCGGAAGATGTACTAGCAACCTCTATGGTAGACATAAGAGCGGTGCCTCACACTGAGGGACCTGGAGGCAACCCGAAACAAGATGTTTTAAGCGGTCTGTAAGGTAGGTAAGGTAAGGCTCTCTTCTTTTTTAACTCCTAATAACGGTTTGATAATCTCTCTATTTATTTCCTTTGACTTTACAATTTTTGATTTAGAATTCAATAAGCCACCCCAAATTGTTATATTTTCCTACTTTGATATTAACTGATATTACCTATAAAACAACAAACAAAACGAATATAGTTACAAACAGATTACTAAATGGCCTAAGTAGTGGGGTTGGGGTTAGCGGGTTCTGAATCCGGCAAATCAGATCAAAATGGAATAAATAAAGTAAATAACGAGGCAAGACTCGTTCGGGAGGGAGGAAGAGGAGAAAGTGGCGACCGGGACCGTCTTTGCCATTAGACAATGATTGACTGATGGACCTCACCATTCGCTACTGCAAACGCCGCATTGCTGCTTCTGCATCTGCTTCTGGGTGGTGCTGACCGACAGCAAATATCCCCTCTTTACGCTGGGCAGCACAATGAACCTCATCTCGCGTCTCTCTCTCTCCTTCTCTCTTCCTCTCCTCTCTCCCTGTCTCTTTCTCTCTTATCCTCTTTATCTATCAGGGGTCCTTTGAAAGAAACTCCTAATCCTTGTAACTCCTTCGACTGGTTTCTCCTCGGATGGACTAACATGGTTTTTGAGCACTAATTCTAATCTCTCCTTCCTCTCTATCTCTCTCTCTCATGGGTCTTTGAGACAAGCCTAATCCTTGTAACTCCGTTCGATGTCTCCTCGGAATGGACTAACATGTGTCTTTGAGACATTCTTTAATCTCTCTCTTCTCTCTCCTCTCCTATATCTCTCTCTCATAGGTTCTTTGAGGACCAGTCCTTTTAAATCCTTGTTTAACTCCATTCGATATTCTCCTCGGATGGACTAAACATGGTCTTTGGAGACATTCTTAATCTCTATCCTTATCTCTCTCTCTCTATTCTCCTTCCGTCTCTATCATGGTTTTGTCAGCTACATCCTAAGCCCATTGTAAACTCCATTCGATGGTCTCCTCGGAATGGAACTAACATGTTTTGATGACATTGCTAATCTCTCGCTCTCCTCTCTCTCTCTCTCTCATGGGTCAGTGTTGAGACATCCTAATCCTTGTAACTCCTTCGATGTCTCCTTTGGATGGACTAACAAGTCTTTGACACATTTTAATCTCTCTCTCTCTCTTTCTCTGTATCTCAGTAATGAAAGTTTAGTAATAGAATTCCTGTAGCCCCCCCCCCCCCCTCCTCTCTCTCTCTCTCTCTGTATTCTGGGTAATAAAGTTTTGGTAATTGAATTCATGTAGGCCGCTACCCCCGCCTTCTTCTCTCTCTCTCCGCATCTCTCTCTCTCTCTCTGTCTCTCTCTCTCTCTCTCTCTCTCATTTTTTCGCCTCTCTTTGCTAAATATTTGGAGTTGACTTTGCCGTGAACATAGCCCCAAATTTAATTTTATTATTATATTTTATTATTATTATTATTTATTATTATTATTATCATTATTATTATTAATTATTATTATTATTATTATTATTATTATTATTGTTCGCGACTGATGGCGCCTTACTTTATTGAAAATAAAAGCCTCCTGTAAGCATTAGCTGAAATCCAGACTCTCCTACTAGCCGAGATCTGACAGATATAATAAAAAAATATACCAAATCTCACACGGGTCTTATGCTATTCAGTCTTAATTAAAAAAAATGACTAAAATATGACTAAAGCAACTCGCATTTCTAACACTACTGTAAGATTAGAAAAACTGCACATCCCTGAAGTTTAGTTCAGTTCAAATTTGTCGGAGACCAAATTCATTACTATTGGACATGGTCCCGATACCATCCTGAAGGTAATCCTTACTGGGATATATATTGTAGCCTGAAGGATTTGTAGCTTAAGGATCCTTCGGGAGGCTCGAGTGCTTGTTACGTCCTTGCTCTCCTTCCTAACTAGGAAATCTGCAAGATGCTTCTGTCTTAAATATATATATATATATATATATAATATATATATATATATATCATATATATATATATATATATATATATATATATATAATATATATATATATATATATATATATATTATATGATAGGTCTCAAAGTTAATTCATTTCCTTCGATCATTTTTCCTGACCATAATTTGGCGCCTTTCGAGTTCACCTAGAATCAAATTCATTATCTGCATAGACTTTCATTCCGTCTAGAAATCACTATATGTAATTTTTCGGTTGGTAATTTATACCTAAGCACGTGTGTGTAATTCACACACACACGCACACACACACACATTATATATATATATAATATATATATAATATATAATATATATATATGTTGTACGTGTGTATACGTACATATCAGCGTTATAGAAATCAATCAGCAGCGAAGATAAATAGGTAATTTTTCCGCTTAAATATGCCATTTTCATTTTAGATGGTGAACGTGTAAAACAATGTTAATTGCAAATATTTCGCTCATGGATATTGCTCTACATTTGTGGGTTCAATTAGCAGAAATGAATAATAAATCAGAACAAATTCTCATCCATACATATATTTAACTCTGACATTTACGAAACTGGTGATGCAAAATATTGATATTTAACCTTTCATTTAGGTTGTTTGTCATAAGTGCTTTGTCATTTGTGTTCC
>NC_087206.1:13865319-13892819 GCF_015104395.2 Macrobrachium nipponense
TTCTTCACCCGTCAGTTTTTTCCAAGCCCACTTCTTCCTCTCTCTCTCTCTCTCTCTCTATCTCTCTCTCTCTCTCTCTCACTTTTTTCTCCTTTGCTCCTCCTCCAATCTCCTCCTCATCCTCCTCAAAATGTCCTTATCTGGCTCCTTCTTCCTTCCGGATCCGTAACCCCCATCTCCCGTGGCCGGATAAATGGGAATCTGACGAGGTAAAGCCAGAATTCTGAGACTGCTCTAAGTGGTCCATTCATTACCCCGATTGGCTAATTATTCACAGGCCTCGTTGGAAATGGACCGTCCCCCCCCCCCCTCCCCCGCCCTCCGCTTGCAGGAATCGGATGGGATTGGTGGGTAGGGGTTGGGGTAGGGGAGGAGGGGCAAAGTTGGTGGTGGTGGTTAAGGAAGGAGTTAGGGGCAAAGGAGAAGGATTGAGGAAGGGGTTGGAATTCCCGAGGGATATAATGACTCAGATTCCATATTATATCCAGACCAAATATTGAGGTTTATTAACTTTTTTTCCCTCTCTCTCTTAATTGGGTGGGTTTGGGGATTTTCTTTCCAAGGGAGACTTATCTGTTTCTTAAGGATATTGATAAAAGGTAGGTTTTCGTAATGATTTTCTAGGCAATAAAAGTTAGCTTGATGTGTTTCGGGTCCTCAAATCTTCCTAGTATGACTGTGGTTTGGAAGGCATTTGCTACCTCATAGTCTTCCAAGACCGACAAGAGTTGGCCATTGCCCTCCTCTCTCTCTCTCTCTCTCTCTCTCTCTCTCTCTCTTCTCTCTCTCTCTCTCTCTCTCTCAGATAAATAAATGTATCACCAATTCACAACGCTGTTGTAAATCTTTCTCTCTCTCTCAACATATAAATAAATGAATCACCAATTCACAACTCTGTTGTAAGTTTCTCTCTCTCTCTCTCTCTCTCCAAATAAAGAAACGAATCACCAATTCACAACTCTGTTGCAAAACCGGAATGATTGGTCTTCCGAAATGCTTCACCAAGTTATTTAATTTCAGCAGTGTGACCTTTGCACCAATAACACTAAACAAAAGAATAAACAACACGAATAAAGCAACATGACATTTGTGTCCAAATTTTCAAACGATCCTCGTAAGCGGGCCGTTTTAATATTAAACCAAGGGAGTGAGTAAAGAATATCTTGGGCGACGTCTTCGCCCAAAGTATATAACGCAGGACTGGAGACCCGTTCTGAAGCCATAAATTCGAGCGTTATTCGTTTCCTGGTATAAGGACACTTACGGAAAGTGCAAAAGCTGGTGTGTGGAGGCTCCCGGATGATATTCGTTTGTTGCCATCGATATGAAACGCACCATGGCGTCTTTTGCGCTATAAGACTGCACTCTTTTGTTCTTCCTGGTATTTGGGTGTGAAATATGATTCTTCTTTGGTGATATTTGGTTGGGAACAATTCTTCTTTTATGATATTTGGCTCGATAATTTTATTCTTTTGGTTAGGAACTTGATTTTTTTATGATATTTTGGTAGGAACTTTATTCTAGCTTGATTCTTATTCTGTGATATTTTGTTAGAAACTTGATTCTTTTTCTATGATATTTGGTTAGAAACGTGATTCTTTTTTATGATATTTGGTTAGCAACTTGATTCTTATTTTATGATATTCAATTAGAAACTTTATACTTCTTTATATTTGGTTAGCAACTTTATTCTTTTTATGATATTGGATTAAAAACTTTAGTCTTTTTATGATATTGAATTAGGAACTTTATTCTTTTTTTATGATATTTGGTTAGCAACTTGATTTTTTTTTTATGATATTTGGTTAGAAACTTGAATTATTTTTTTTATGATATTTGGTTAGCAACTTTATTCTTTTTTTATGATATTTGGTTAGTAACTTGATTCTTTTTTTAATGATATTTGAATAGAAACTTTATTCTTTTTTATATTTGATTAGCAACTTTATTCTTTTTTATGGTATTGAATTAGAAACATTATTAATTTTTATGAATTTAATTAGAAACTTTATTCTTTTTTATATTTGATTAGCAACTTTATTCTTTTTTTATATTTGATTAGCAACTTTATCCTTTTTTATGATATTGAATTAGAAACTTTATTGTTTTTATGTTATTTAATTAACTCTTGATTTTTTTATATTTGGCTCGAACTTGATTATTTTTATGATATTTGCTTAGTAAAGTGATTATTTTATGATATTTTGTTAGAAACATGATTCTAACTTGATTCTTATTTCATGATATTTAATTAGAAACTTGCCTTTTTTTGACATTTGCTTAGCAACTTGATTCTTTTTTATGACATTTAATTAGCAGCTTGATTTTTTATGATATGTTGTTAGCAACTTGAGTCTTTTTCATGATCTTTGGTTAGGAATTCGAATCTTTTCCAGAATATTTGTTTTCAACGGTTTACTTTTATATTGTTTCAAAATTGTTTCTTTTTATGATATTTAAGTCTTAAACTTGACTCTTTTTTTATAAATAATATTTGGTTTAAAACTTGATTGTGTTAGATGTCAAATTTCTTAGGAATGTATCTCATATAGCATTTTTTATTTGTATTATATCTGTGTATTTTTTAAGATAGAATTTCATATCTAATTGTGATGTCTCTATGTATTAGATACTTTCCTTTTCATTATAAAATTATTTCTTTGTAGTAAAATACTAGGCCATTTTTTTAAAGTTTAGATTCATAAGAGTAATGTCGTTTAATGTTGCTAAGTTAATAAAAAACATTCTAATCCTAGTAAAGTATGAAACAAGATTTAATTTCAAATGCGGTAATTTATTTTCAGTCCCAAGTGTCTAAAGCTGCCACTGAGTATAATCAAGTAATCTGGCATAATTTAACATATCAGGATAAATTTCTTGCTCTTTAGAAACTGCAGGCAATTATTAAAGTGGGATATAATTGATATTGTTTTTTAAAGTTTTTTGTATACATTTTTTAATATACTTGCACTACATTATGGTAAATAAAGAGAAGTTTACTCTTATCCTTTATATATATTCTCTCTCTCTCTCTCTCTCTCTCTCTCTCTCTCTCTCTCTCTCTCTCTCTCTGTATATATTCCAAAGGGTTGTAGGGGGCTGGTAGAAGTAGGTTATAAAGGGAAGGAGGAGACTATAGGTAGGGGGATTGCTTAGACGACTAGGGAGGGTAGGGGTATTGCTTAGACGGCTGGGAAGGAGGGTTGGGTGGGGGGGGAGGGGAGGTAAGGGAAGAATCTAATGCTTATGTATGAAGGCGAGATTCAGGTTCTCTTAACCATTACTCGTGGCGATTGGGACAGGCAGGCAGCCGATTCAGTATTGGCGCCCAGAGGAGTATGGTAGGGAGGAAGGGGGGACTGTATCCTCTTTAGGGAAGGACTCCTCCAAGGGGACCACCCGGAGGTAGGTATACACCTCAGGGACCCCTCAGAGGGGGTTGGAACTCCCTGTTGTTTCACTGCAACAATGGGAGACTAAGGGGATCATGGGCCACGTGGAGGAGGAGGAGGTTGTCGAGTGAGGGAAGAAGGATAAGGAGGAGAAAAGGAGAAAAGGAGAAGGGGGGGAGGGGGGGAGAAGGGAAGAGGAAGAGAAAAGAGTGAGGAACGAAAAGGAGAATCTTAGGCTTGAGAGCAGAGTGGGATTTGTTGTTGTGGCAGATGAAGAGTTTAACATGGTGGAGGAGGAGGAGGAGTGAGGAGGAGAGTGAAAATCTCTCATTTTCAGGGGGAATGTTTTTGAAGGAAACAGGGGAAGATTGGGTTAGAGTATTTGCAAGGAAGGGGAGAGAACCAAGGTGCCTGTTGTCATTGCTGCTGTAGCAAGGTATATCATTGATCAGCGTGACGTCACCCACGTGCTCCGAACAGACTATAATATCCAGGACCTTCCACAGAAGGAGATCCCGTGTTTTGTGACGTCACTGATTCAGCAAAGTGACACTGATTTGCCATGAGCATTCGCGGACGATATGAATGTTTTTGCAAGGAACGAAAGCTCTGACGAGGTTGGTGGCTGAATAATTCATCTGAATATGATTGAAGTCAATAGGTGATTATGTAAATGATGGAATTGGGAATTGGCGGATTCTTGTAATTATTGAAGTACTTCTGGTGTACTGAAAAGGGCATCATCCTCATCTGGCGTTGCTTAATACAGAATTGTTTTTAAGTCTGACATTTGTTAGTACTGTTTTTTTTTTTTTTATGAAACTTCTTAGTATTGGTATTTGTCTGACAGATCTTAATATTGCTTTAAGACATATCTCAATATTTCTTAATATATCTTCAAGACATTTTTTTTACTGTTTCGTGACATTTCTTATTATTGCTTCAAGATGCAATATAATCATTCATCATCTGATTGAATAGAGACAAAAATATGAAAAGTATATGTTTCAAACTAATCAAGCCATGTTGATGTACTCCGAGTAACCATGTTGTGTTAAACAACAGAACACTATAAGTCCCGTGATAAAAAAAAATGGAGCTTTCATGCAAAGGCAGGACAAATACCGACGACAAAAGCAATGCAAGCAAAGTTTAACGCAGTAGTCTGATCAATTCACACGACCCTTAGCCAAAGGAGTCTATTGTTTTCCTTCCCCCTCACCGGAGTTTAGTTGTTTTCTTTCTTTTTTTTCCTTTATCAAGCACTGCGTCACTCGCCCCCTCCCCCTCCCCCCACACAGAATTAACCAGCTGTTTATATGAGTCATTTGCATATGGTAATTTTATCGAGATATTAGCTAAGGTAATTAGGCACCGTCGGAATTTGGAGAATGCAAGAGACGCGGAGAGACTCGCCCGGGAACAAAACAAACGAACGGAGTCTCGGCTTCTTTTTTTTTTTTTTTTTATTCCTTTCTCGGTTATTGCTGTTTCTGGGTGAATTTCGGCCGAACTTCTCTCGCAGTTTGCGTTGTAAGCCTCAGATGGACGAGGCGCCCTTGTTCGGTTTTCCGACTGGGTAGAGTATGCGGGAAATGAAGGGGCCGGGGGGGTGTTGGTTGGCTGGTTTACACAACCGCTTTGCGATTACTGTAGGCTACAGTAACTATTTATTTGCATATTTTTATTTATTATTTTCTTTTACCAGCTTACTTCTGGCTGTAGAGATCAATTAGATAATTGTTTCCTTAACGTTATAGTGATTGTAAATGCTTTCGTTATTTGCTACTGCCAATTACTGTTAAAGGGACTATTATCATTGCTGTAGTGGATATTGTTAATGCTTTCGTCATTTGTTACTGTTAATTATTGCTAAAGGGACTATTATCATTGTTGTAGTGGATATTGTCAATGCTTTTGTTATTTGTTACTGATAATTATTGCTAAAGGGACTGTTGTCATTGTTGTAGTGGATATTGTTGGGTTATTGATTTTTGATAAGTTACAGATGGCTGTAACGGTCCGTTAGGTCTATGCTTGCTATTGTTAGTGCAATAGCAATTAATTGCTTTCGTTATTTTTTGCTGTTTATTATTGTTGTTATTTATGTTTTTAGTTTATTTTAGGTGTAAATGGTTATTTTGTTTCAAATTCAATAACTGCTTGCTGTGTGGAAGCAATTGGCAAATTACCGTTGTGGTAATGATTTTGAAGGGTTGACTGACTTTTTCCGATGGTGTCATGTATTATTGCAAGTTTTTTTGCTCATGTGCAGTTTCCAAGGCTAAGAAAACGGTTATGTAACTGAATTTATTGAATATCTTTTCAGTGGAAATTAATGTTGCATTAGTGTATTAGAATTAATTCTTGGAGCTGCAAGAATGCACTTCGTTCACTCCCACATCTTCCTATTTATCAAGCATCATTTAGTATTATAAACATCCTAAATCACAAGAATCAATGGCCACTTCCACACACAACGTACATGCAAAGAAAGACTATTCATATCTTTATCAATTCTTATATTCCCAGTATTTCAAAAACACCTCTGTACCTATGTATTTTTACCCTACTTAAAATACCAGATTATATTATCTAACCTTAGATGATCATATGGAATTTTTGCTTACTCTGGGAGTAAGCCTACAAACCACCTTGTTGTTGTTCTTCTTATTGGGGAATAGGGAAGCCGTATGGAAACCCCTAAAAAGGTCTGAAAAAGAAGTTTTGCGTTGACTTAAAGATACAGGCATTTTAGGATAGGATAGTTATGATTCATTTATTAGAATGAAAATGTGAAAAAATAAATAAAGTTTATTAGTATAGCGTATATATTTTAATTTTCGTTGGCGAAACAACACGCTATTTGACCGTAGATTTTGGCACGCGCCACAAGTAAGCTTGGGGTCGGATCACGAATTCTTCCAAGACGTTCTCAAGGTTTAATTATGGTTCCCGTTGGTATTATGTTGAAATATTCGACTGAAGGTAACTTGGAGTGGCCATGGGGACTTTTAGACTGGAAAATATTTCTCTTCTTTAGTGTCACTTGACTCATCGCATGAGAGAGAGAGAGAGAGAGAGAGAGAGAGAGAGAGAGAGAGAGGGCGTAGGTATGATTGCGGGGTGATCACGAACTGTAAATTCTTAATGAAAAGTAAAAACCTTGGTCCTCGAGGTGTGAAAAACAAATAATTAAGAGAAGAATTTTATAAGAAGCATATCCCGGTAAAATGAGGAATAATGGCGTTGATATTTCATCCTTGTTCATTGAGTTGATTAATTGGCAACGTAACAGCCTCTGTAAAATTAGAATTAACCTCGAATCAACGTATAACGAGCAAAACTGTGATAACGAAGGGAAAGTCCATCACTGAGAAATTTCTTGATATTATTAAATCATCAGCTCTGTACCATTTATGCCGAACAGGAAATACCAAGTGAAAATTAAATATACGTATTTCAGGTATTCTCCACGTGATGTTTACGATCAAATGAGTTTAGAGGAATACCTTGATTTTCCTGTCTCAAATGCTGGAATTTTTTCCTACTTAAAGCGGAATTATGATCTTTTCCGTGGTCTCCTGCATAAAAACAAGCATGTTTAGGAATGTCTACATTGCTGAGAATGTCATTAGTGTTATCAGTGAAGCACTTGCATTTATGAAATTTCATGATACAGTTTGCAATGTATTTTGATTACGGAGATCTGGTTCGTAAAAACGTGATACGTGTTGGATTACTACTCGCGGTAGGTCGATTTATTTATATATTAATTAGTTTATTTATTTATTAAGTTTTATGAAGCACATGAGAATTTTCGCAGCAATTTCAAAAGAATTACCATTTCACTGGAAGAGCTCAAGACAGAAATAGCGGTTGTAAAGATTATAGTAAATTCCGCTTTATATTTAACTAAAAAGATGGATTACCAATTAGAGTTTTATCTTTTACTTTAGCTCTTTCTTATAGTCTTATGAACGTCCTTCCAAGAATAGTTGTTTCATCTGACGTTGAAAGAAACTTGGAAAATGGCAGTGGGTTGCTCTTCTATTGTGTTTAATGCTGATCGTATCTGCGTGTGTGTATTGTTGAAAGATACTAGAATCCCACCTTCCCCATCTCTCTCTCTCTCTCTCTCTCTCTCTCTCTCTCTCTCTCTCTCTCTCTTCTGTGTGCGAGTTTATTTTATTCCGAAAATCTCACTCGCTGTCTTTTCTTATAGAATTGAACGACCACGAGCTGTATGTGTACACATACGCACACACACACACACACACACATATATATGTATATGTGTGTGTTTATATATATATATATATATATATATACACACATACATACATATATACATATTTGCCCAACAACATTCATATATACGTTTAGCCAACTCGCATTCGTCAATTCCTCCTCCCATGTCAAATCGCTCGCTGAAAGAGAGAATTCGAAAAGTGCCTTTGCGGATTTATATAATTGGCAGCGTCGAGTTGCCTTAACATATGAACTCATAATCCGATGCAAGAGGTTTAGCGATTTGTTTACGTAAGCAGTTTATATAGCCGGCGGCTCCCGAAGGCAGCGCCATCTGCGAGGGGGGGTTGGGGTGGAGGGGGGGGGGATGGGGCGGTTGGTAATATCGCAGAAATTAGCTCTCGCAAATGTTCGGGGTTTTGGGGGTTTTATTAGCGTTATTTTCGGAAGGCATTATTGACATTTTTAGTGCCGCGCGCCGAAAATGGAACGGCGCCAAAGAATCTCTTTAGATTCCAGCGTATTTTGAGCTTGCTATTGACACATATACGTCTGCGAAGTTATGCATTGCGTAATTGCCGTTTTTGGGCGCATGCGCGCGCTATTATATGCTTGCGTGGGTGGTCGGGCGTTCGTTTGACGTTATGTCATTATCGTTCAGGTACGAATAGTTTCGTGGTGAAGGCAACCAGAGCAGAGTTAGTTTTGAATCGGCGAGAACAAGTACGTACGATATTGTACGTCATTTTCAGATCTAATTTACGAATATTTTTACACATTTCCAAGTTTTTTTATTGACGAACTCAGTGAGTGCGCGTTTTTATTTTCTTGTCTTGAAGTAAAGAAAATATTTTCGTATTTGATGTATATAATGAAACCCAGTCTATGGAAAAGCATTTAGATTCGAAAAATTAATGATCATTAGTTTTTTAAAAGAATATCCTGTGTTCATCAAATATTGTTTTAGTATTATTATTGTCATTTTTACTGTAATATCTTGCAAAATTCAAGCGAATTTGTGAGCTATCCTGGTATTCCTGAAAATCAAGTGAACTCCGTAAAATGTTAAAAACGATCAAAGTTTCCAATACTTTCAAACTTGAATAAAATTCTCGAGATTTTGAGATGGAAGGTAACTTCGGAAACTTGAGGACTGAATGAAATTTCGGAGATTCCATTGAAAGAACTGCTTTGCATTTGGGAGATATTTTCCTCTTAAAGTCTTTGGACCTCCACTTCAGCGCCAGACTGCATGGCACATCCGTTTCTCGCAACAGGTTGGTTTTACCTTTCTGTAAAAGAAAACTAATAAGATGGCTTTTTGTCCGTCCGTCCGCCCTCAGATCTTAAAAACCACTGAGCCTATTGGGCTGCAAATTGCTACGTTGATCATCCACCCTCCAATCATCAAACATACCGTATTGCAGCTCTCTAGCCTCAGTAGGTTTTATTTTATTTGAGGTTAAAGTTAGCCCAGGATCATGCGTCTGGCACCACTACAGGTGCCAACAATACAGGCTACCACCAGGCTGTGGCTGAGAGTTTCACAGCCCGTGTCTGAGTTTCATACAGCATTATACGCTGTACAGAAAACCGCATTTTTTAACTTCTGTACTCTCGTGAAAATTCCATGCTTACTTTACTACTTTACCGCTACTTACACTGTCAATGAACAAAATTTGGAAGGAAAGTGGGATAAAAGTGTTGGTTGATATATATATATATATATATATATATATATATATATATATATAGACGTGTATATAGATATATATATATATATATATATATATATATATCTATATATATATATATATATAGTGTATATGAAATGTTTGTATATTTTTGTATAGGAATAAATATTTCCGTAAGCGTACCATTTATTTTTATCTGCTTGTAAAATTGACTTCCTCCACAGGAGTTGTGCCCTTCGAAAGAATAGAATCAATAAGCTTTCATTTGAATTCAGCTTTACATATGGAAAGGTTTCTTCGTGCCGCCTGTCTCTTAAATAAGTCTCAGGAAGATGTTTTTTATATCGTAAGAATAACGCCCGCCCACATATAACTGCAGCCCTAACGAAAATGTTCAATTTTCAGTTGTAGTTTCTTAAAATATATTTTCACTTTGTCACAAACTGATAACTGAAACACTACTGAGGCGTTTAACAATAGATTTCTTCTGGTTTTGCGTCAAGTTCCTCGTATCTGTTACTCCAGCATTTTGAGTCAAGGGCGGCTTCGACACTGGCAGATGACTGTGCATCATATTTGCGTCATCGTACAAAAAGAGAGACAACAGACCATGAACTCACATTCCGTAGAGAAGTCACGACCTTTAATTCACTTGTTTTACATTTTTATCGGTCACTGGATACTAGGTTCTTTGGATGAGGAAGTCTTGTTTTAAAAATAAGAACGCTCACTACGATATTTTTTCCTCACGTCAAGGTAACAATTTCTTAGTACTAGTAAGAGCTGATCCAGTTTCTTTCCGGTCGATATAATACTAATATAAATCGTTTGACAATGAGATTTAATTGATTCTAGCTATAAAAAAGAACACACTGTTTGTCTTTCATTATTAATGATTGCTTTATTCTCTTTGGCTCCACGCAGAGTCAGTTTGATGACACCTAATAAGTCAGGGACACCGTCGTAAAAATAATGTCGACTATTATGTATATTTGTCTTAGGCAAGCATCTATTTCCTAATAATCAATAAATAAAAGATGAATAAATAAATAAATGAATGAATAAATAAATAAAATAGATAAATAAATAAATAAATAAATAGCCATCAAGTCGAAGAGTAAATGACGTCGGAAATGGCCGATCCATTAGCTTATATATTACTATATTTATGACCCCAGTCATCCACGTCCATTTAAGAATATCCTTTACCTCGGGTGGTGACCTTTTCTGAAAGTGCAATTACTTTAGCCTGTGAGTCCGAAATGATTTAAATGGACAAAACGTACCCAGGGTATTCCTAAGACAGCTTTACCTGGGAAAGGCTTTACTATTTTGGAAAAGTCTTCCCATTTAGGGGCGTTCTTTTCATTTGGAAGTGACTTTCAACGAGAGAGAGAGAGAGAGAGAGAGAGAGAGAGCTTTATGATTTAGTATTGGGGGATGACTTAATATATACCCTTTGTTACAAAATGAATGCACTGCAATTGTTGATGCGTAATTTGTATTAATCACCAGGCTGCTCTTTAATTTCTGTTGACAATTAGTGTAGCTGATAATGTTGGTAGAATAACCACGCACACACATCAGAGAGAGAGAGAGAGAGAGAGAGAGAGAGAGAGAGAGAGAGAGAGAGAGAGAATGAATGTAACGTCAAGCTCCAGACTCAATTACTAACCTCCCTTTCAGTATTTTGGTTAAATAATTATTACTGTGCATGTAGCGGATAGTTCGTGCCTCCATTGTATGCTACACATTCCATTGATGGTGATGAAGCAATTTGGTGTTGCTTATTCCGTTGTTTGAAGGTTATTGCAATTTCTGGAACTGATTTCAACCAAGTACCATTAGGACTTGATGATGCTTTTGCGAATCTCTCTCTCTCTCTCTCTCTCTCTCTCTCTCTCTCTCAGTCGTCACTCTCTCTCTCTCTCTCTCTCTCTCTCTGTTGTTACCGTGACATTTTTTTAAAAAGCCTTGTATCTCTCCCTCTCTCTCTCAGATAGAATCCAGATAGAAAAATAGGAATCAAGGGGGAACCGCAATATATGGGAAAGACAAAAAACAAGGAAAAAAAATATATGAGAAATATAGTAACTCAGAATGTGAACTTAATAGCGGTAGAATTTGAATCTGAAAAATTGATGAACATAGTAATATATAGACCTCCTAATACTAAAGAGTTTGACTTAATAATTGAAAAATTGGATGATATATGTAGAAAATACAAGGATGGACTATTCTCCTATCTGGTGACTTCAACTTTCCTTCGTAGGAATGGAAAGAACGAATAGGAGATTGTGGTTGTACTTATACATATAAAAAAGAGAGTAATAGTAGTGCAGAAGATAAGAGGGCAATTTGAAAGCTATTAGATATGCTACTAGAATACAACATTCAACAACTAAATCACCTGCAACAAGAAAGGAAAATACTTTAGACCTAGTATTTGTGAACGAGATGATTATGTTAAAGAAATAATAGTTTATAATGCGAGTATTTCAGACATAATGTCATAGAATAACAGTTCATTCCAAAGCAAGTGAAAATAGAGATAAGCAAGAAATGAAAAAGTGGGAAGGATATGGAAAATACAACTTCTACAGTAAAAATATAAAAATGGTCAGAAATAATGAAGAATTAAACAAAGATTGGGATACATTTTCGTAAGTGATGACATAAGGGTAAATACGGAGATATTATATAATATTGGAGAAAATAGTGGATAAATATATACCGAAGAAGAAAAGTAAACATCATTCATGCATACCAAGAGACAGAAGGATCTTGTTCCAGAAAATCAGAAAGTAGGAAAAAAGGTCTTGCAAAAGAAAAAAATGCATGGAAAGTTATAGAACTAAAAAGTAAGATAGAAAATGCAGAACAAAAGATTATACAATCAAAAGAAAATGAAAAACGGGACTTGGAAGAAAAAACCCAAAACATTTAAATATCAAGCAAAACCCCAAACTATTATACTCATATGCGAAGAAGATGAATAAAAGAAGAATAGAAATAGGCCCTCTGAGAATTGAAGGGAGATTAACGAATGAAAAAAAGGAAATTTGCAACATACTGGCAGAACGATATAAGAGAGAATTCACCCCCTAGAATAGATAATGAAGATAATGATATAGAAGTAAGGGAAGAAAAATAGTGAATATTTAGCTGACATAGAAATTAATGAAGCTGATATTGTGCAGGCAACTTAATGAAATTAAAATGGAGCTGATTATTGTGCAGGGAATTAATGAAAAAAAATTAAAATGTGCCGCGGGCTGCTGCAGGGGCGGGATGGAGTCCCTGCTGCAAAGGCCCCCCGGAATGGGAGTTCCCTTGCTTAAATTGTTTTGTTTTTTTTTAAAGAAAGTAGTTCATTCTATCGCAAAGCCACTTGCAATATTATTAAGACAAAGTGTAGATACAGGCAAGATTTATGATGAGCACAAATTAGCATATATCACCCTACTTTCAAAAGTGGATCAAGACTAGAGGCAAGTAAATTATAGGCCTGTGAGTCTAACATCACATATTATGAAAGTGTATGAAAGGGTAATGAAGAAAAATATTATGAAACATTTAATAAAAAATAATTTGTTTAATATAGGACAACACGGTTTCGTACCCGGAAAAAGTACACAAACCCAACTGTTAGTCCACCGTGAGAACATATTCAAAAATATGAAAAAGCGGAAATGAAACAGATGTGGTTTATCTAGACTTTGCAAAAGCTTTTGACAAAGTAGACCATAATATATTAGCAAAGAAAATTAGAAAACACAATATCGTAGATAAAGTAGGAAGATGGTTAAAAGAATTTTTACACAACAGAAAACAGATAGTTATTGCAAACGATGAGAAATCGGATGAAACCAAGGTAATATCCGGTGTGCCACAAGGTACGGTGCTAGCTGCAATATTGTTTGTTATTATGATTGAAGACATAGACAGTAATGTTAAGGATTCGGTAGTGAGTAGTTTCGCTGATGACACAAGAATAAGTAGAGAAATTACTTGTGATGAAGATAGGAACGCTCTACAAAGAGACCTTAACAAAGTATATGATTGGGCAGAGGTAAATAGGATGGTATTTAACTCTGATAAAAATTGAATCAATAAATTATGGAGACAGAGAAGGAAGCTATATGCATATAGGGGACCTAATAATGAGACAATCACAAATAAGGAAGCAGTTAAAGACCTTGGTGTGATGATGATAGGAACATGTTATGCAATGTATCAAATAGCAATTCTGTTGGCAAAATGTAAAGCAAAAATGGGAATGTGTTACGGCACTTCAAAACAAGAAAAGCTGAACACATGATTGATGCTTTATAAAACATATGTTCGTAGTCCACTTGAATATTGCAATAGATATGGTACCCACACTATCAAAAGGATATTGCACAAATAGAGAGTGTACAAAGGTCCTTTACAGCTAGAATAGAAGAAGTTAAGGACCTAGACTACTGGGAAAGACTACAATCCTTAAAATTATATAGTCTAGAAAGGAGAAGAGAACGCTACATGATCAATTCAGGCATGGAAACAGATAGAAGGAATAACAGAAAATAAAATCATGGAACTAAAAATATCAGAAAAGAGCAAGCAGAGGTAGATTAATAGTGCCCAAAACTATACCAGGAAAAATAAGGAAAGCACACAGGACATTAATCCACTACGCACCAGCATCGATAATGCAGCGTCTATTCAATGCGTTGCCAGCTCATCTGAGGAATATATCAGGAGTGAGCGTAGATGTGTTTAAGAATAAGCTCGACAAATATCTAAACTGCATCCCAGACCATCCAAGATTGGAAGATGCAAAATATACCGGAAGATGTACTAGCAACTCTCTGGTAGACATTAGAGGCGCACACCTGAGGGACCTGGGGCAACCCGAACGACTGTAAGGTAATAAGGTAAGGTCCTAATCTCTCTCTCTCTCTCTCTCTCTCTCTCTCTCTCTGTTAGTGACATGAAGCGTGTCTCTCTCTCTCTCTCTCTCTCTCTCTCTCTCTCTCTCTCTCTCTGTTATTGTGACATTTTGAAAAAAGCGTGTACTCTCTCTATTCTCTCTCTCTCTCTCTCTCTCTCTCTATCTCTAATCCTTTTTCGGCCCTCTCTTCTCTCTCTCTCTCCCTTCCTCCTCTTCTCACTCTTTTGTTATTGTGACATTTTTGAAAAAGCGTTGTACTCTCTCTCTCTCTCTCTCTCTCTCTCTCTCTCTCTCTGTTATCGTGACATTTTTGAAAAAGCGTAGGTGTGCTATCAGAATGATATTTTGATGTCACATTTTATCAGTCTTCTGTAAAGATTTTTCGATAAATGACCCAAATAGCCATCTTATCCCTTTGATTTGAAACAGTCTTCATGCGATCACAAAAATGATAGAAAACTAGGTTTATTTTGCAATTGAGATCAGAATTCCCCGTTGAAACTGAGTGATATTTTGAAGTATTTCGCAAAATCTAGAATCGGTAAAGATAGTGCCTCGAAATATGTATACAGACGTTCAGTTATTGAATGAAAGATCGTGACATCTCATCAGAATCGTCACATAAATATGCAAATCGTATAGATTTGACTTAAGAGATCGTAGCAAAATTTAAGTTTCGATATGACGCACGAGCACCGACTTAGGTTAGGAACTCGTTCCATCTATATTTGGGAGGGCTTACTTTCTGAAAGAACTGTGCCTTTTCATCGCAATGCTCTGCCTCTAAATTTAGAAAAAAAGCGATGCCTCATTTGAATTGAATCGCCCTATCACTGCCTTCTATATTTAGAGTGGATTGTGCCTCTTTTTTTTTTAAACCTATCTTTCCCAGAAATAATGTTATAGCATTGGACGGGGATGGTAATTCTTAAAGGAAGCCGTCCTTTAGATGAGGTGCTTTAATTGGATGACTAGCTTGGCTTCTGATTGGTTTGAGATTAAAATGGCTTTATGCCAATACAGGCCTTTGCCATAGGTGGCCCACAAGTGCGGCAAGGAGGTAATGGTATATGCTAAAAGGTCTTGCTTTTAGTTTTTCTGTGTACTGACGCTACAATACTGTCTTCAAATTTATATTTACACACGAGCGTAGAGAGACTGGGTTGCTGATGATTTCGTTACTTTTATAGAGAGTCTAGTTTTATTTCTGTATAATTGAAAAAAATGATCTGGCTGGTGACGAATTAGTTCTATAATTTTTTTTCCACGTGGCATATTTCAAATTGAGAGATTACCCTTTTTTTTCTTTCATTTAGAAAACATACTAGTTGGTATCTTACAGAGTAGCGACAATAACTTCATGGAAAATAATACCATTCTTTCGTATTTACAGACAAATAAATATATTATTATTATTATTATTATTATTATTATTATTATTATTATTATTATTATTATTATTATTATTATTATTATTATTATTATTATATTCATAAAAATCTCATAATAGCATGAGTCACTAAAACGTTAAAAAAATCCACAGTGGTGTCGATGTAAATATATGTTAGAAATATATATACAAACAAGAGCTTTCGAGGACATCCTCGATTATCCTTTTATTATTATTTGAAGGTAGGAGACCCTCTCTCAAACATGTTTTGTTAAAGAGGATGGCAGCATCAGTGGAATTGATTTTATATATGGTCTTTTCAGTTATTATTTCTTCTCGTCAGGGCTGATATTTGTTATATTATTATTATTATATTATTATTATCCCTTCATCTAGCGTGAAATGTAATGCTCTTGCCTAAGTTTGGGCTAAGATAGAACAGTCTGGGATCTTGAATAGGTGAGCAAAACTTGTAGTAGCATAATGTGTTGCAGGAAGTTTAGGAGTCTCAGATTTTGATTGATAATTACCAAATTCTGGGATATTGGTTATTATGTAACTTACTCAGACATACATACAGACGTATGTATTATGTATAAACGACTACTCTTCCTTCATTATCTGAAAACCAACTCACTGAGCTACGACCCCTTCGACATATTCCTCTAGTGCTGACGTTTAAATGATTTGCATCAAGACGATTTCGTATTTTCATTATTTATTCTTCGAATAAATTCTCAAGCGTGTTGTTTATCCCAGAAGCTTTTTATGCATTAGCTTAGTTGCTTTTAGCGTCAGTTCCCCCGAAGTCTTTCAGTTTCAGTACAAAATCCTTCTTCGGCGAAATAATTCGTGCCGGCGTCCTAATCGCAATTTCGCGCTGGAAATGAAAAGCGCGTAGAAAAATTGGCGCCAGCTTTTTATAAAATCGAGCCCCACTTTTTTTATATCCCTCGGCCATCGAAGCGTCCGAAAAAGTCCCACTGCCCCTTTAAGCTAATCATATTCCATTACAGTAAGGCAGTACACGAGAGCTTCTCATAAATTATGATATCGAACCCGATCGGGTTACCAACGCGTGGCGCGTGGGGGGTTGCAACCGACTCACCCCCCCCCCCCCCCCCCATCCAGCCACCCTCCCCCTCCTCGTGTTATCTGATCCTCAAAGGATCGCCATCTGTCAGGTATCCGTTCGGCTGCGTCATTTTTCTTTTTTCCTTTCTTTGTTTTTTTTCTTTCTTTCTTTCTTTTTTATATTGCTTGCTTTTGCTGTTCTGCGTATGTTTTTTTTTTTTTTTTTTTTTTTTTTTTTTTTTTTCGTGGGTGTGTAAGTCGTTTGTGAGGAGCCTTTATTGATATGTTGGTGTCCAATCTACATACTAAGGTTTGTGCGTTGGTTGTTCATAGCAGATTGTATGCTTTTGCTTTCTTTTGGTAGGTCGTCCCACTATAATTTTTTTTTTTTTTTTAGTGGCCTATTATATTTCGGTTAATATATTTGTCCTTCAATGCTGCTTATACGCAAAAATATAAAGCGTATATTGATGAATTCTACGTTGGTTTGCTTTCATGAATTAATTGTTTATTAGCATATATATATATAATATATATATATAATATATATATATATATATATATATATATATATAATATATATATATACATATATATATATATAGTATATATATATATATATATATATATACATATATAATATATATATATATATAAGTAGAGCAAAGAACAATTTGCTCTAGAACGTTTAAGCTCATCATTTATAGTGAATGTAACCCCCCTGATGCCTCTACATTTTAGAGAGGACCGTTTCAAATTAGTGGATTCATTTCACTTCATAATAAAAAAATATGCTCGTTGCAAAATTGAATTTATTATTTTTTTTTATTTCTAAGATATAAGTCATATCACATTTCCGACAGCAAAAATCTGAGCGGCCTAGATGTTATAAAACGAAAACTTTATTATTTGTGAAAAACAGAGTAAACTCGGTAAGTGACCGAAGTCAGTAATAACTGTATCAGTGAATATAGAAAAATAAGTAGAGAAATGCGAGACGAACTTTATTTAACAAATTTTTTAATAACTCAGAAAATATTCATGAAGTCCTATGAATTGATATTTCTTAATAGTAGAAATATGAATAGATAAATGAAAGTGTTTGTTAGAAAAAGTTTAGAATAACCCAGAAATATTGATCAGGTCCTACTATAGATTTTTAGTAATATAAAATTCACTCATAAATTAGACAAAATTTATTAGAAAAAATTTAGAATAACCCAGAAATGTTAATCAGGTCCTAATATTGATTTTTTAAGTAATATAAAATTCACTTATAAATAAGACAAAATTATTTAGAAAAAATTTAGAATAACCCAGAAATGTTAATCAGGTCCTACTACTGATTTTCTTAATAATATAAAATTCACTTACAAATGCGATAAAATCTATTAGAACAAATTTAGAATAATCCAGAAATGGTAATCAGGTCCTAGTATTGATATTTTTTTAGTAATATAAAATTCATTTATAAATTAGACAGAATTTATTAGAAAAACAAATTTAGAATAACCCAGAGACGTTAATCAGGTCCTACTATTGATTTTTTTTACCAATATAAAATTCACTTACAAATGAGATAAAATTTATCAGTAAAAATTTAGAATCACCCAGAAAATACTCATCAGGTCCTATGTATTGAGTTTTTTTGTTTTTGTGCGTGTGTGTGTTTCTTGTTGTAAATAGATAAATTAAAAAGAAAGAAAGAAACGTAATACTCAAGCCGCGTTTCTGCGTCATAGTGGCTATGACGTTTGGTTGTTTTCCGCGTTAGGTGGTTGTAGTTGTAGATGTGGTAGTGGTGGCCAGCATTAAGTGTGTTGTTGCTGCAATGCGGGACACTACTATTTCTCTCTCTCTCTCTCTCTCTCTCTCTCTCTCTCTCTCTCTCTGAATGGTCACACGTTAAGTTCATTGATTTTGGTTTGGTGTTTTGTTTAAGTAATTGTGGTGATTTTTTTTTTATATTTTTTTAGTGAAGAATATTGTTAATTATAACATTTCACACAATCAGTCACACGCATATATATATGATATATATATATATATATATCTATATATATATATATATATAGATATATATATATATAGTATATATAAATGTGTGTATATATATATATATATATATATATATATATCATATATATATATTCCTTGAAATAGTGAGAGTATATTATCTTATATATATATATATATATATATATATATATATATATATATATATATATATATTCCTTGAAATATGTAAGACCAGTGCATTATCATTTCGAGGCGACCTCATTCTCTGACATTATAATGTAGTTTACATGTCACATGTCAGACAGGGAGTTCTGTCTCATTTATTTATTTATTTATTAATTTATCTAACTTTCATTGCTGTTAATGATTGCATGCATGAGTTTTAACCAGTCTTGTCAATCGGTAGAAATTTGTAATTACCGTTATCCTCATTTTTTTTGTATTCTGCCTTCTCCTTCTTCTTCTTCTTCCGCTTCCTCTTCTTCTTCAGCGGATTACCTTTCACGGGCTTTCCCCTCCCCCCTATTTGCGGGATTTTCTCCTATTTACCAGTCTTTAAAAAGTTATTCTCGTCCTGGACATCTCTCCTAAGACGAATTTCAAGGAAGAACACTTTCCGTGGAGGACAGAAGAAGAAGAAGAAGAAGAAGAAGAAGAAGAAGAAGAAGGCTCTTTGGAGGAGAGACAGCCTCTTTCCCTCCCTTCCTCCCTCCTTCTCTCCCCTCCCCACCAAACCTTGTCTTCTACGACAAAAAATATAATCTCCTCTGAAACATTTTCCAGCTAAAGCTTCTTCCAGAAGAGAAAGAAGAAGAAGAAGAAGAAGGGACTTTGCTGTAGATGAAAACATTTTCTCGGTAATGTTATTTGCTTGTCAGATTAATGTCCTGGAGATGATATTTTCCCTATCACCCCCCCTCTCCCTCCGCCCCCCTGCCCCCCCTGCCCCCCTGCCCATGTAAGTGCTTACGGGTCAACGCTACCCGCGTAAGGGGATTCCTAAGGAACGTATTGATAAATTTTTATTTTCCAGCGTCTGTTTAGGTAAAGGTAAAGTATGTTATATATATATATATATATTATATATATATGGTGTTATATATATATATATATAGAAATATATAATGTGTGATATATATATATATATATATATGTATATAGATGTATAAATATATATTATTTTTATTCCTTTTTTTTTTTTTTTTTTTTTTGCCTTATCATCTGATATTTTGTGTTGTGTTATCATCAGGTAGTTCTCATAAGGATCTATATCATTTTAGCAAAGGGAATAGTTAGTAGTTAGTATTCATACAGCAAATTCGTATTGACGTAAAGATTTTCCTGAAGGAGATTCCTGAAGATTCGTATTGGCGTAAAGGGATTCCTGAAGATTCGTATTTAGGTTAGTTATGCGAATATATAGGACATAAAGGATCTTGGCTTTAAGTGAATATGAAGGATTATAAAAAATTTTAGCTTAGTTAAGTGAATATAAAGGATTATAAAGGATTTTAGCTTAGGTAAGTGAAATGTAAAGGATTTAGCTTCAAGTGAAATGTAAAGGAATATAAACGATTTTAGCTGAGTTAAGTGAATTTAAAGGACAATAAAGGATTTTAGCTTAGTTAAGTGAATATAAAGGATTATAGACGAATTTACATTAGTTAATCGAATATAAAGATTTTAGTTTTGATAAAAAGGACTTTAGAATTAATTGAATATAAAGGATTATAAAGGATTTTAGCCTTAATTGAATATAAAGGATTTTAGCTTTAATTGAATATAAAGGATTATAAAGGATTTTAGCTTAGTTAAGTGAATATAAAGGATTATAGACGAATTTAGATTAGTTAATTAAATATAAAAGATTTTAGTTTTAATCTAAAGGACTTTAGCCTTAATTGAATATAAAGGATTATAAAGGATTTTAGCTTTAGTTGAATATAAAGGATTATAAAGGATTTTTGCTTTAGTTGAATATAAAGGATTATAAAGGATTTTAGCTTTAGTTGAATATAAAGGATTATAAAGGATTTTAGCTTTAGCTAATATAAGGATTATAAGGATTTTAGCTTTAGCTAAATATGAAAGCATTATAAAGGATTTTAGTTTTAGTTGAATATAAAGGATTATAAAGGATTTTAGCTTAGTTAAATATTAAAGGATTAGATAAAGGATTTTAGCTTTAGTTGAATATAAAGGATTATAAAGGATTTTAGCTTTAGTTGAATATAAAGGATTATAAAGGATTTTAGCTTTAGTTAAATATAAAGGATTATAAAGGATTTTAGCTTTAGTTGAATATAAAGGATTATAAAGGATTTTAGCTTTAGTTAAATATAAAGGATTATAAAGGATTTTAGCTTTAGTTGAATATAAAGGATAACAAAGGATTTTAGCTTTTGTTGAATATAAAGGATTATAAAGGATTTTAAGCTTTTAGTTTGAAATATAAAGGATTATAAAGGATTTTAGCTGTGTTAAGGATATCTGGAATTAAAGATGATTTACGACAGTTTCAAAGTTCGAGAGTCGAGAGAGACGTGGAATTCGCAACCCGCATGTTCTGCTCTCCCACTTCGATTCTCGGCTTCATTAGTCCGCTGGATTCCATCGCTAAGAACGGTGGTGGTGGTAGTAGCCTCGCTGGTTTTCTGGATTTCGTATTAATATTATTATTATTATTATCATTATTATTATTACGACTGTTTTGCTGGTTTTCTGGATCATTATTGTTATGGTGTTTTTCTCTTATTTTAGATATTCAAGTCTCATGATGATGATGATGATGATGATGATTATTATTATTATGGCTATTTTGTGTGTTTTGTGGATTTCGTATTATTATTATTATTATTATTATTATTATTATTATTATTATTATTATTATTATTATTGTATTTTATCGTCCCAAATGTCGTTGGCAAAAACGTTTTGTTACAATACCGAAAAAGGTAGTGTGGATCTCCTGTGTTTCTGTGTATTTTTCATAATCCTCATCAGTTTTCATTATTGCTCCCATTTTTTTCGATATCTTCATTATTATCAGCAACAACAATAATACTCTACAGTAAGATAATTGACAGTATGTCATAGATTCCTTATGATGGAAAAGTTATTATGCGACTGTGTATTTAATAACAAGAATATCATGAAAGCTTTATTGGGAAAATAAAGAGTTATTTATTTATTATTATTCATTTTTCTCTTTTTTTTAAAATAAAACATATAGAAACTTGGTATTTTTCATCAGTAATCTATTAGGGTATTGGTCACTTCTGCCTATTTAAAAAAATGATAATGATCTGAATTGTATTGAGCGAATTTGTATGAAGATAGAATTAGCTACGGGTGTTATTCACTAAATTTCGTGTAAAGAAATATATAGGCCTGTCAGGTATTGGGTCATAGCGCCAAGTTTTTGATAGTGATGGAATGAACTATTGTAGAATAATCATTTCAATTTGCAGTAGAACGTAAACTTATAAATCAAAGTTCTAGGAAATCCTGCCAGAATTTCGAACTCTGTCAACACGACAGTAGGAAGTGATGAGCTTCGTAAATTACTAATGAAATAAAGTTGCTCTCTCTCTCTCTCTCTCTCTCTCTCTCTCTCTCTCTCTCTCTCTCTCTCTCTCTCATTTTCCAGCGAAAGGATACCGACAGACTAGAATTAATTCAACAAATTTTGATGATGTTCTGCGTTTGAATTAACATTCGGAGGAGAGTGGTCGTTATGACGTTACCTATTTATTGCAGAAGGAAACCGGCTTAAAAGATAATGATATTTTTAAAAATAAAAGGCAAGAAGATCAAGAACTGATATCATTCTGTCCCTTGGGTTTTGGCCTTAGGGGTCTGATCCGGTTGGTTTTCGAATTTTCAGGCTAAAACGGGATTAAAAAAAAAAGTTTGGCTCTAGTTAAGTTTGATTTCAATTTATCCTCACTTTCTGTAAGTCTTACGTCGAGGATTTCTTGGAAACTCTGAAGGAATATTTTTTATTTGTATGTAGTTTTTTTTTTATCAGAGTATTTATTTGATTTCCGTTTTCACCCGTATGTTTAGATCTTACATCCGATATTTAATTACCTTTTCCAATATTTCTCCCACCCAGGAGATATTTCCTCCTCAAAAGTTATTTCCCAAACCCAGGAGTTATTTCCTACACACGAGTTATTTCCCCCACCCAGAAGTTATTTCCTCCTCAAAAGTTATTCCTTATTCCCCCACACAGAAGTTATTTCCTCCTCAAAAGTTATTCCTTATTCCCCCACACAGAAAAGTTCCTTATTCTTTCCTCCTCAAAAGTTATTCCTTATTCCCCCACACAGAAGTTATTTCCTCCTCAAAAGTTATTCCTTATTCCCCCACACAGAAGTTATTTCCTCCCACACAGAAGTTATTTCTTCCGCACAAAAGCTATCCCCCCATAAGTTATTTCCCCCACTCAGAAGTTTTTCTTCCAACCCAGAAGTTATTTCCCCCGGAAAGTTATTTGCCCCCACCACCCAGAAGTTATTTCCACCCACCCAGAAGTTATTTTCCCAACTCAGAAATTATTTTCCCTCACCCAGAAGTTATTTTCCCAACTCAGAAATTATTTCCCCCACACAGAAGCTATTTCCTCCACCTAGAAGTTATTTCCCCTACATAGAGGTTATTTCCTCCACACGAGTTATTTCCACAACCAGAACTTATTTCTTCCATACAAAAACTATCCATCCGCAAGTTATTTCCCCCAACTGAGAACGTTATTTCCCCACCAGAAGTTTTATATCCCCCCCCCTCAAAAGTTATTTCCCCCACCAGAACTTATTTCTCCAACCCAGAACTTATTTCTCCAACCCAGAAGTTATTTCCTCCACACAAGTTATTTCCCCAATCAGAACCTATTTCTTCCACACAAAAGCTATTCCCCCCACCCCTGACCCATTCATATCCCCCACCTAGAAGTTTTTCCTCCACCCACAAGTTAATTCCCCCACCCAGAAGCTATTTCCTCCACCCCGAAGTAATTTCTCCCAACCAGAAGTATTACTTTTTTTTATATATGCCTTATTTCTCCTCCCTGTCTTCCATAATAACTGAACAAAGGCCTCGACACATGTTATCAGTAATTTTCTCTGAAGGTCAGAGTGACGGACAAGGCCAGTCCATTAGAATTTGCCAGTTTCCGGAATCAGGCCAGAGTTGCTTATGGTCACGATTTGAGGGAAGGGGGAAGATTGGGGTCAGGTTTTAGCCCGGGGCTGCACCCATTATGTTTTGATTTCGTCCCCAACCCTGAACCTTCATGAGGAAAACCTAGCTTCCCTGCATTGTGTTATTATTATTATTATTATTATTATTATTATTATTGTTAGTTATTATTATTTTGTTGTTGTTGTTGTTGTTGTTGTTGTTGTTCTAAGGGGTCCACAATAATAAAAATGTTAAAAGTTTGTGTATGATTTAAAAACACTTTATAAAAGTTTTTGAAAGCTTTTATAAATCTTTTATAAATTATACGCAAACTTTTAACACTTTTATTATTGTGGACCCCTTAGAACATTGTATAAACTCTCGTGATAGAGAATTTTTCCCAACCAAATTTATTATTATTATTAATTTAATTCTTATTTTATTATTATTTTATTATTATTATTTATTATTATTATTTATTTATTTATTTATTTATGTTTTTTTTTTTTTTTTTTTTTTGCTCTATCACAGTCCTTCCAATTCACTGGGTGGTTATTTATGTGTGGGGTTCCGGGTTGCAATCCTCCTCCTTAGAGTCTTATTCACTTTTCTTATTATTATTATTATCTTATTTATTTTATTATTATATTGGTTGTTGATGCGTTGCAGATCTGTATTTCAGTTGTGAGGAAACGTGCAAATTTGACTTTTTATTTATATTTCTTGACACGAGTTCGAAAAAATAACACGAGCATGTTGTCAATAGCTCGAAATGAAGTGATTATCCTGTGATTAGGCTAGACGTAGCGAGGAACAAAATCCTCACCATCCTGGTCTTGACATTTATGCCAAACATGTTTTATTCACTGTAATATATATATATATAATATAGTTATATATATATATATATATACTCACTATCTCCCTTTATAAAACTGTTCCATCTTTCCTCATTCTAACGACCTCTGTAAATATCTTCTCCTCTCTTATTCTAAGGCTCCTTCCAATACTTATATCCTCTCTCTCTCAGCAGCTTCCATCCACCAGGCTTCCGTATTTCGAAACTATATCGCCGCTTCTTCGTGTCCGCTTCAATTACCGTCCATGTTTGCGATTTATGTAATACCACAATTCCGTATCGGTCTCTCTACGATTCTTGTCCTGCTACGCTTCTTGTCCACTGAAGTTATGGGAAGAATATTGTGGGTGTATGAGAGATAGAGAGAGAGAGAGAGAGAGAGAGAGAGGAGAGAGATAGTGGTGGCCGGGGGATGGTGGTGGTGGGGGAGCGTTTGTTGCACATCGTTTACGCGCCGCTGGGGGAGGAAAGGGGGTCATGTTTGTTTTAACTGGGGTCGTCCCGTAATTTAGCGCCTGGATATTATGGCGGATTAGACCGTCTAATTCTGGGAGAATTCGGATTCATCCTGGACTCAAGAGCAAGATATTATAGCATCTGGGCATTACACCTTCGCGGATTATTATATTGGTAGGGATTATACTGCTTTTACGCATGCGAAGAGAGAGAGAGAGAGAGAGAGAGAGAGAGAGAGAGAGAGAGGGGGGAGAGTTTGTGGGGAGCTTCAGGGGAAGAGAGATGTACGAGACAGGTCGGATTATTGATTGCGTAATTGTTTTTTATTTTCAGTCTTTGTGTAATAACGCCCCGCCCGCCCCCCTTCTTTCGCGGCCACCCCCCGCCGCTCACACCCCGTCCCCAGGTTGCGTTATTTTTACGCCAGGAAGATTTTCTTTGGTTTATTATGGTGGATTAATAGGTTATATATATATATTATATTAATAATATTATATTGATATATACACGTTTAATGTATTAATATATATAATATATTACCACATATATTATTAATATAATTATATATATAATATATATACATATTTAATTATATATATCATATATATATTATATAATATATGGTATTATATATATATATAATATATATAATATAATGAATATATATTTATATATACATATACATATGTGTGTGTGTATATATATGTATTTATATAGGTTTCGCAAGTACGGCTGCTGAGTTGTAAACAGCTTTCATAAATGGAAGAATATGAATGGAAAACACATTCTTCCACTTTATTCTTTTGACACTTTGCCGGTTTTTTTTTTCTTTCTTTTTTACTGGCTTTTCTTTTTAGTCAACCAGTGACTGGAGTTTTCGTTTAAAGATTTGGTTCCATAGAAAAAAAAGAGGTGGAATTAATCGTTCTGATTCCAGCATCGTGTAAAATTGCCTGTACATAATTTCGTCAAAATACTAATGATACATCTTTATTTAATAAATGAAAACGTTAGTAAAATATTGTAAAACATTCTGTTTTTTCACTGTCTTTCCATGAGACTTAGACAAAATTGCAAAGACTGATAAAATAGAAGGAAAAGGATTCCTAGGCAATCCGGCAGTTTGGAGTTTTGTAGTGTCGAGCTTCAAGTTTAAATGGCTCTTGGAAAGCGGCTGCTGGTATGGTACGTACCAAGGTACGTACCTGGTATCGCCATAAAGGCCTTTTACGATGTCCGACATTGGTGTCAGCGGAACATGGGATTATCGTGGGACATGTATCCTTAAAACGTGATTTAGACGAAGACTGGGATGTTTGTACAAACAAATATGACACTCTTTCTCACAGTGGGATACGGGTAGTATGATGTTCATAGTGTTGATTCAGTGTCCAGTATTTTCCTACCGAGTTCTGTGGTTTCTAAGCTGGTGGGAAGATCATTTCTATGAAATGTAACAAAGAAACAAACGGTGAAGTGTTCAGTGAAATGCTATGACAAAGAGCGCAAGTATAGAGCAGGAGACTTGTCTAACAGAAGCATAAAATTGGATCCTTTTTCACTCCGCAGATGGTCTGCTCTGGAGAATTGTGCTGTAATGCTGCTATTTATTGACCATAAATACTTTTTCTTTATTCCTTTTGTAAATCTTGGCCAGCTAGACCATAGTCTTTGGCAAAGTAGAATCTGTGGACATCAACACTGGCACTGCAATTGTGCTTGAAACACTTAGTATTAAAATATTTCATTTGTTCTAAAAACTTCGCATTCTTTGTTGTTGTTGTTGTTGTGGTTGTTGGGGGGGCGAAGTAGGACAGGTCTATGGAAGAGCCCAAAAAGGTCTGGAAAACGTGTTTCGCGTTGAGTTAAAGATACAAGAATTTTAGGATAGGATATTTATGATCTATTTATTAGAATGAAAATGTAAAAAATAATGTGTGCGTATAGCGTATTTTATTTAAATTTCCGTTGGTGAAGCAAGTATCTATTTGACTGTAGATTTTAGCACGTTTTAATTTATGTTAAAAGTTATGAATATAATGTTCACAACTTTAGCGTGAGGGGGGAAATCTTGCATGTGTCACCAGATTTTGAATATCACACCTGCAAAAAGCCGTGGTGAGTGATAGCAAGATTAACTTTGGAAGATTTTAGCTTGCAAATTTGAATTACTGTTCACACAAGTAAGACATTTGTGTCATTCCTAGTTAGTATGGGATCTGTTTTGAACGGTTCAGACATATTA
>NC_087206.1:13897819-13900319 GCF_015104395.2 Macrobrachium nipponense
AAAATGTCTAATGATATTTTACTGTAGGTAAGATTTTGTTCTTGATCATGAGAGCTTAAGGGGCTTTCAGAATTTAGCGGATGTTTGAAGTTGATTGAAAATGATAATGATCATTTTACTGAAAATTCAACAGAGGCCTTTTTTCTGTCACTCAACGTTGGAGGCGGTGCTGATGATTATGGGTTACGTTATTGAATAACAATAATATAATAATAATAATAATAATAAAGACCTGTCCACCTTTTAGTTTCATACAATCTCTCATTAGATGACCGCCTGCGTGTGTCGAGACGTAACAGAGCAAAATGCACAACAAAAGCAGAATATGTTTCCATGTCCTTTGTTCCGAAATTTCTTGTGTCATCTTAACTGCAGACGAGAAGAATAAACAAGAAAAATAGTGAACTCTCTACAAGCGAATTGCCGTTGAAACAATAGTTTTTTAATAATAATAATAATAATAATAATAATAATAATAATAATAATAATAATGGCATAATAATGGCAATGGCTACAGAGGGGAGAGCTCAAGAAGGGAAACTGATAATGAATGATAACAGACGGCCGGCCACAAGGATCAGGCCCTAAGAACCAGATATGTTCAAAGAACGATAGATGTAAATAACATCTCTCCCATATGTAGGAAGTGCAATACGAAAAATGAAACCATAAACCACATAGCAAGCGAATGTCCGGCACTTGCACAGAACCAGTACAAAAAGAGGCATGATTCAGTAGCAAAAGCCCTCCATTGAAGCCTTTGCGAGAAACACCAGCTCCTTGCAGTAATAAGTGGTACGAGCACCAACCTGAAGAAGTGATAGAAAACGACCAGGCAAAGATCCTCTGGGACTATGGTATCAGAACAGATTGGGTGACACGTGCAAATACTAGACAGACGTGACGTTGATTGACAAAATCAAGAAGAAAGTATCACTCATTGATGTCGCAATACCATGGGACACCAGAGTTGAAGAGAAAGAAAGGGAAAAAATGGATAAGTATCAAGACCTGAAAATAGAAATAAGAAGGATATGGGATATGCCAGTGGAAATTGTACCCATAATCATAGGAACACTAGGCACGATCCCAAGATCCCTGAAAAGGAATCTGGAGAAACTAGAGGCTGAAGTAGCTCCAGGAATCATGCAGAATAGTGTGATCCGAGAAACGACGCACATAGTAAGAAGAGTGATGGACTCCTAAGGAGGCAGGATGCAACCCGGAACCCCACACTATAAATACCACCCAGTCGAATTGGGATTGAACTGTGTAGACAAAAATAAATAATAATAATACTTTTAGGAGGTGAACATTATTTATTAGACTGAAAAATGTATGAAAAGAATTTAATGGTGAATGTATGATAGATAAAAGGAGATATGATTGAGAAAGAGTAGTTACGGTGTTGACGGTAGTTTGGTAGGGGTCATTGGAACTTTTTTTTTTTTTTTGCGAAACATGGTAGAGTTACAGGTCTGGTACAAATGTATGCCATACAAGTGCTGTGTCACATACAGCTGCATATCTACAAGTATGTTGTGAACGTGAAAAAGAAAAGTTATGCAATGAGTAAAGCATTTAGGTGCGTAATTTTGATAGAAGTACTGAATGGAAGATGAATAAAAGTTTTCAAGAATATCTTAGAGAAGTGATTATAAATTTAGTTAGGTTAAATTTATAATCATTTATGGCCTGTAGCATTATTTAAAGGTAAAGGTTAATCATCTCTGGTTTAGCCACATGTTAAAAAATATTCGTGCACCTGATTTTTTTTTCCTTTTTGAATTTGAAAGTTGAATGACACTTAGATGCTGACGCCGTTGAACTTATACCTCTGTCTTACCACTTGTAGTTCCTCTTCATAAAAAAAAAGCTGTTTATAAGTCATGCAAAACTCGAACATCATTATGGAAAAAAAGTTAGTTCCTGAGCCAAGGGAAAATTCATAAAGTCGGGACGGAAGCTTCCCACCGACTGAGATCCAGTCTGCTGACTTGACTGAATTTTATTAGAAATTATAATGAACGTGAATTCCAATACTTAAGGACTTCACTTCTTTTTTACCTTTTTTTCAGAGAGGGTGCCGGGTACGTCGGTCCTTTTAGAAAAACGGACTGCGGGATTGTTGACCTCATCGACAGCTCGTAGTTAAATGCGTAGTGAATAAGTTAGTCAACTGCTCTTGAAAAATTAGACACTTCAACAAACAAACAAAAAATAAATAAATAAAAAAAAACTGGGAAAATGACTTAACCAAAAAAGACTGGAGGTTTTCCTCAAGACATAGAAGGACAAAGAGAGAAAGAAACTTTTAACGAGAGAGAGAGAGAGAGAAGAGAGAGAGAGAGAGAGAGAGAGAGGAGTGGGGAGTGGGGGGGGGGGGGGGGAACCTGTCTAAAGCTCCCGTCCTACAACCTTGGTAGAAAGGGGAGAGAGCAGTCCTAAACAAGTGGTGGAAAGTCTGCGAACAGAGAAAACTAACGGAAGAAAAAAAAAA
>NC_087206.1:13902819-13917819 GCF_015104395.2 Macrobrachium nipponense
TCCAGCGATATTTTTCAGTGATGAATGAACTTTTTGTTTTAAGTGGTCTGGTTTAGTATTTTAGCTTCTTACGAGTTAGCTTCATTCAACTTGTATATATATATATATATATAATATATATTAACTTTATCATTTACACAATTCTTCCGTGCCTTAATACAATTACTAACAAGACCCCATTGAAACTGGTGGTATCCAGCGGAGATATTTATTATTTCTTTCCTACATAACTTTCTGGAACTAACAACCTCAATGTCAAGTATCCGTTTATATATATATATAATATATATATATATATATATATATATATATACATATATTTATATATATTATATATATATATAAACAAATAATTAATGAAAAATATACATGGAAAATATATCGTCTTTTTTCATCAGCCGATGAAGGAGTAAAAATACAGAATAACTAATGAAAATTGTTATGTATTTAATTAAGTGTCATCATGAACGTCACCGTGTTGACATTGTATTATTATTATTATATTATTATTATTATTATTATTATTATTATATTATTTATTATTATTATTATTATTACTCAGAAGATGAACCCTATTCATAAGGAACAATCCCACATGGGCCATTGACACGAAATTCGAGCTTCCAAAGAATATGGTGTTCATTAGGTAGAAGTAAGAGAATTTAGAGGAGAATACAGACAGAACAGACCTCACTTATTACAAAAGAAAAAAAATTAATGAATCAATCAATAAATAGACAAAAATGTATTCAATTGTAAGGAGAAATAGTATTATAGGGTAATCATACGTTACATCTTCGCTCGAATTCCTCAAGTTCCAATTGGACGACATCCTCAGGGGAGACTGTTCCACTGTTCCACAGTCCAGTGGTGTGAGAAATAAAGGACCTCTGGAATAAAGGACTGAAAGGACAGCGTTCCAACATGACGAATATTCCGAGTGAAATCCACCCGTTGATTACCAATTCTGACACACGTCCGTGGACCTACTCGGTAGACGCAGCGGATTACCGGAAATTAATTGGGTAAGCTTCTTAGGACAGATTGTTGGTAAAGTAGTTGGAGAGAGAGAGAGAGAGAGAGAAGAGGAGAGAAGAAGGAGGAAGAGACGAGCACGGATGAGGAGAGAGAGAGAGAAGATATGCACCGAAGGACATAGGAAAAATATTCGACTCGAGATAGAGAGAGAACAGATATTTAACGTATGAGGTATGGAAATGATTCGGTTTGAGAGAGAGAGAGAGAGAGAGAGAGAGAGAGAGAGAGAGAGAGAGAGAAATATATATGCACTGAAGGAAATAAAAAAAAGTATTCGGCTTGAGATAGAGAGAGAACAGATATTTAACCTTAGAGGCAAGAAAATTATTTGGCTTAAGTGAGAGAGAGAGAGAGAGAGAGAGAGAGAGAGAGAGAGAGAGAGAGAGTTTATAGTATTTTGACATTTTTAATGTCCCCCCTTCAAGTGAACCCTTAAATTTTGATTTTGTGCTGAGGGGAGAAAAAAGAAATAAATAAAAGGGGACCAAAACAATATTAATTAACACTGCTTTAGGGCATTGGTGTAAAAGGGAGACCCAACTCTTAAGACTTAAAAAAAGAATAAAGAAATAAGTCTCTTATTTTAAAAGTCGTACCTTGACTAGTAACTCCAAAGATAGCTAGAGCGCTTATAAAAAAGAGAGGAAGAGACCTTTCCCGAGCTGAGACTCAAAATTTATTCCATCCACAAATCACCTATCTTTGGGAAATTGTTTTTTCAAAGGGGAAAGGGGGGTGGGAAGAAAGAGGGGTTTCAGGGGGTGAGACAGCCCCTCATGAAGAATGAGCAGAGAAGTCCGGGTGTGTCTATGGCAGTTTTTTTTTTTTTTTCTTTTTTTTACGGACTGAGAAAATCGTTATTGCTCGTCAACAATTTTTCGTTTCGAAATATTAGTGTAGGAATTTTTTTTTATTGCATTAGTATTTCTTGAAGAAGAAAAATGCGTAGTTTTCTTTACTCTTTTTCTTTTTTTTCGATAAGCTGGATTTAGTGATGAAATCTTTATTGCTGGTAAACCTTTTTTTTTTTTTTTTTTTATTAGTGTTAGTTGGAATTTTTTTCCTTTTATTGTATTAATATTTCTTGAAGAAGCAAAATTTGTAGTTTTCTTTTTCTTTTTCCTTTTTTGATAAGTTGGATTTACTGAAAAATCATATAAAATTTTGCATTAGTATTTCTTGAAGAAAAATGCGTCGTTTCAATTTTTCACATTTTTCGATAAGTTGGATTTACTGAAAATCATAAAATTTTGCATTAGTGGTTTCTTGAAAAAGAAAAATGCGTCGTTTTAATTTTTATTCTTTTTCTATTTTTTCGATAAATTGATTTACTGAAAACACTAAAATTTTGCATTAGCATTTCTTGAAGAAGAAAAATGTGTAGTTTTAATTTTTTTTTTTTTTCGATAAGATGTAATTTTGTGAGAATAATACAATTTTGTCGAAGCTGGAAATTATTTTTCCTTTTATTGCATCAATATTTCTTGAAGAAGAAAAATGTGTATTTTTTTATGTTTTCGACAAGTTGGAATTTCGTGAGAATAATAAAGTCTTGTCGAATGAGTAAAGAAATATCGTATGCAGCCACTTCACGCACTTGTTGCACACCTGGTGGTCCATTCCCATTGACTCCGCCATTTCACCGACGGGGGAAACGGGAGAACGAACTATATATAATCGCTCACTCACTCACACCTGGTTTTCGGGCTCTGCGATCCGCAGTCCCCGGGTTGTGAAACCTGACCGGATTCGCTTTTCTTTTCATGTCCGCCGAGTTGTGTTTGACTGGGAGGAGGAAGAGTCGTTCGTTTCCAACTGGTGCCCCCCGCCCCCTCCCATGGACCACTTTCGCCCATTCCCAAACTTCCATTCCGAGTTTTACTCGAGTATTACTCTAAACGGAACCCTTAGTGCATAGGAACTCAGTGGGTCCTGGAATTACCAAAAAGCTGCTGCTGCTGCTGCTGCTTCGTAGGATATATTATTCTAAACGGAACCCTATTTTCGAAGCTCCCATTCCAGCTTTGTGTTAGGAACTCTGGACTCTATAAGCGCCGTGGGATATGGTTGGCCGTATTGCGCTTTTTATGCGTTATTGCATATTATTATATATTTTTTTTAGCGTATTATTATGGAAGGGAGGCGCTTCGACTTAATGGCGTGGAAATGACCGTCCAGTGGGCCTTTTAATGCTACTGCCGAAATATCGTGCGTGCTTATCTGTCAGTCATGGTACGGATAAATATTCATTATGCTTCGTACGTAGATGAGTAATATAATGGGACGTCGTTGTGTCTTTTTTTTTTTTTTTTTTTTTTTTTTTTTTTTTTTTGGGCTTTTTTTTTTCTTTTATTTTACATTTTCAATTTTTGCGTGATTCTTTTTTCTTTACATCCATTCAGTATTTAATGTAAAATATTCAATTGATGTCTGGGTGACGTCAAATTTTAGGACGTCGGTGTATCTCTTTTTTTTATGCTTCTTAATATACATTTTCGGGTTTTGCGTGATTTTTTTATTTATATCCATTCAGTATTTAATGTAAAACTTTTCAGTTGAATGTCTGGGTGACGTCATGTTTTAATATATTTCATTAATTTGTTATTCAAATATTTATTTAAAGATAAAGTTTTTTTCCGCATTTTTCTTTTTTTTCTTTATATCAATTCGGTATTTATAAAACAACTCGATTTGTCTGACTGACGTCATTTTTCAACATTATTCAGGAATCCAAAGTTTTCATTCATTTGTTATTCATACAAGATAGGCTCATTCAACACGAGCGATACACTTCTGAGTGGTAGTAAAATAAAAAACAAAAATAAAAAACTTTTTATCATGAAAACTGTAGCAAAGAAAGCCAAAAACTAGCGCTGAAATTGGGGAATACAAGTTGCTTTCATGTAATAAAAATCCATAATTATATAAATAAATTTATTATGCAATTGTGGATTTGTATAACATAACGATTAATCACCATATTGTAATTTTCTTAGCATAGGTTTATTTTATATGTATTCCTGACCCTTCGACGAATCAAGTTAACTTTATCTTAATATGGTGCTTTGGGTATTAAGTAGTGCCACAGGTTTACACAAAACAATTGAATTTCTTCTTAAGTGAGACATCGCCTCTTTTAAAAAAAAAAAAAAAAAAAAAAAAAAAAAAAAAAAAAAAAAAAAAAAAAAAAAAAAAAAAAAAAAAACTTATCCTAAAAAAATAAACACTTATCCTATCTATTAATAATAGATTTTGTCTATTTAGAAATAAATTTTTTTAAACTACGTGATAATGATATCAGCAAATCCAGACTCTCAGGAAAATAAATTTTGTCTCAGTCACAACCTGACATTGGCAGTGAGTCATCATTTTAATAGACCGCCAATGTACCAGGTAGAGAGAGAGAGAGAGAGAGAGAGTTTATTGATTAGTTACAACATTATGATCCTCAGCACTAAGAGACTCGGTTCGGCTATGTGGAGTTATTTTTACTCTATAGATATATATATATATATATATATAATATATATTTTTATTGTAATTTTTTATAATGGAGACTCTCTCTCTCTCTCTCTCTCTCTCTCTCTCTCTCTCTCTCTCTCTCTCAACTCTCTCCATCTCATCATCTCATCATTCTCATCACCATGATTCTCATATTTCTTCCTACAGAGATTTTACATTGACTTTTTATCTCGTAGTCAGCGGTTTTATATAAAAAAAAATTTACGTTAACAAAAACTTTGATTTTTTATCTTTCATATTTTTGCGCGTCCCATAATGTATTTTAGATCTGAATCTCTGGCTAGCACTGAATCTTTTTCAAAGTACTGCTACGGTTTATTTTAGACTAGATACAGTTTGTTGAATTAAGAATACAGTACATCACTAACACTGTTAAACCTTTGGGCTAGGTAAATCACACAGTGAAGCTCCTTTTGCTTATATTTTATGAATAGAAATAGTCAGGTTTAGGAAAGATTTAAATGAAATACCTTTTATCTTTTTTCTTAAGGAAAATAGGCCATTGGTTTCCCCAAAGTTAGCTTTTTGTACTTGTTTTACTTGGTTCCTATCTTTTCTCTGGACTCATGACTTTCTCAATTCTGCCTAACATAAGACAACAATAGAGTAACTTCCTCACTTCCTGAAGTCAAAAATCTGCAAGTTTCTTCGATGTCTCACTTCCTATCACCAAAGATCTGATAGTTTCTGCCCCAATTTTGCTTCCTACAAACAAAGATCTGACAGTTTCTGCCCAATCCTACTTTTTAAAACCAATGATATGAGAGTTTCTGCCCAATCCTACATCCTAAAACCAAAGATCTAAGAGTTTCTGCCATATCTTACTTCCTAAAACCAAAGATCTAAGAGTTTCTGCCACATCTTGCCTCCTAAAACAAAATACATGAGAGTTTCTGCCCAATCTTACTTCCTAAAACCAAAGATCTGAGAGTTTCTGTCCCCATCTTACTTCCTAAAACAAAAACTCTAATAGTTTCTGCCCAATCTAACTTCCTAAAACCAAAGATCTAAGAGTTTCTGCCAATTTTACCTCTTAAAACCAAAGAGCTAAAAGTCTCTGCCCAATCTAACTTCATAAAACCAATGATCTGAGAGTTTCTGTCCCCATCTTACTTCCCAAAACCAAAGATATGAGAGTTTCTGCCCAATCTTACCTCCTAAAACCAAAGATGTGAGAGTTTCTGACCAATTTTACCTCCTGAAACCAAAATCTGAGAGTTTCTGCGCTATCTTACTTCATAAAACCAGAGATCTGAAAGTTTCTGCCCAATATTACCTCCTAAAACTAAAAGTTCGAGAGTTTCTGTAACTTCCTACTTCCCAGAACCAAAATTATGATTCTGCTAAGTCTTGCTCCTAAAAAAAATCTTCAAGTTTCTGGAAACCGTGCTGTGAGCCAGTGTGTCAGACTTTCAAAATATCTCGAAATCAGTGTTGGACGGTTTATCTAAAAGCTTCTTGGTGAGTGAGCTGATGGCGAAAGAGTATTTGGCTTTTTTCTACCTGCCTGGTCATGCCCCGGCTATTAATCATGATGGCACTGATATAGTTTTTTTTCTGCTTGAGGGTAACGAGTGAGCTAAAAATAATAATAATATCCTGCCATCCTTGGGGTTCCTAGAAATCTCTAGCTACTATGCTGCTACGTGTGTTTACATATTACATAAACCTGTTGATATACAGATAAATTTATTCTTCAAGATGTACTACATTTGTCTTGTTTTTTGTGAGCATGTGATGATAATTCCGAATAGTTTTAGTTGAATTATTATTTAATATGGTAGCGGATACAGCTTAGATTAAAAATACACTCACCCTGTCAAAGAAGCTCATTTAACATCTGAAGCGAAGTGACTGAAACATAATCATTTATTTCCATTTATGACAGAAAGTTAGGTATACGTCACTTGGATACATTTATTGAAACTATCGCTTTTCCTGGAGTTTCCCAAGGTCATAGTGACCATTTCCCAATACAGCAGAATATTCAGTTATCAGGACGTATCATCTTTGTTTGCGTCTCACTTGCATTATTGCCTTGTTGAAGCACAATAAGTGGCTGGATTTCATTTTTGTTTTCGTCTTTTGATACGAGAGAGAGAGAGAGAGAGAGATCGGGGATCGTATGCAAAACTGGTCAGCTTCCGGATTTCCTAATTTGCATATTTCCATACCCTCGAATTTCAGTGAATTTTAGATGGTAATTTCACTGATTTGCTCCAGACATTGTTTGAGTTTTATCATAATTTGTTTAATTTTATTGTGATTTTTTTATTCATTATACATTTTTTTTATTTTTCGTATTACTAGAACTTCAAAAAGTATTTCTTATTCAAAAGAGAGAGAGAGAGAGAGAGAGAGAGAGATAGAGAGAAGAAAGATTTAGAGAGACGAGAGAGAAGAGAGATAACAATATTAAATGAAGTCAGTTGGAAATTCTAATTCAAAATTTAAGAGAGAGGAGAGAGAAGAAGAAGAGGAGAGAGAGAAGAGAGAGAGAGAGAGATAGGCAAGAGAAACGAAAGTCCAGAGGAACTTAAACAATTAATTAAAGGCTGGTAAGAAATGGCAGGTTGGAATTCCAATAAAGGCTGGAGGAGAAGGGTTTTCTTGAAATTTTTCTTTTAAACAAAGGAGGAAAGAGGCTTTTGGGTAAATCTTTTACCAAGAAAATGCCAGAAATCCCATTCCTCGAAGGTTAAGGTTATTGCGCTTAACGTTCTAAAGATATGTATTAGAGGCAGGCTTATTTTTTACATTTAATGCTTATCAAATTTATTCAATGACTGAAGATGAATCCTTGAATAGTAAACATCTTAAAACCCCCCCCTCTCTCTCTCTCTCTCTCTCTCGCGCCTACTGTATCCATCATGAAGGCGAAAAGGTGATCTGAAATGTTGCTTTATTTGTCAAAACGGTATCTTTTTATTGGACTACTCACTGGAAGTCACACAAGACCTTTTAGAAAGCTTAAGTAGGTTAGGTTTCGATTCCGTATTAGTTTAGGCAAGAATGGTTTCAGTAGAAATGATAAACATATAGTAAGTTTCAGCAGAAATGATAAAATATAGCCATTTTGTATTTTTTGTGTGAGTTGTACTAGCTTTCGTATTATTCAATTTAATGGATGCCAGGTTATGGAGGTTTTGGAATTACTTATTATCATTTCAAAGCAAAATGAATACTTATTGTTTATTGTAAATATAGATGAAACGTAATTGTATCCAGGAGGTTCATATTTGTGGAAATAACACCTCAAAATACACACACACACAATATATATATATATATATATATATATTATATATATATATATATATATATATATATTTGTGTGTGTGTGTGTATTTTTTGAGTGTATTCACAAATATGAACAACGTCAAGAAGTGAATTTCATGCATGCAAAGTAAGTTCAAAGGTTACTTCAGAAGGAATATGTTCCAGGCATTATATATATATAATATATATATATATATATATGGATATATATATATATATATATAATATATATATATAATGCCTGGAACATATTCCTTCTGAAGTGAACCTTTGAACTTACTTGCATGCATGAAATTCACTTCTTGACGTTGTAGCTGTCATTACCTAATGCCTCGTAACTTCTTTTGCTTATTTTATGATGATGTGTTTGTTCAGATATCATTGTTGGCACGATTTATCCGAGCCCTTTGCGTATTATCATGCTACTTACGTGCTGATGTAATGAACTTAATCGTTGTCTGGAGTTTTTAATGAGAGAGAGAGAGAGAGAGAGAGAGAGAGAGAGAGAGAGAGAGAGAGAGAGAGAGAGAGGGGGGGGGGGCGGGGGGAAAAGGGGGGGGGAATAAAAGTCCACGACGATATCTGAGGCATCAGTTTAAATTTCTGCCTCCTTTTGTTTTAAGACCTTTTAATTTGAAATCGTCCTGTTTATCTCAATTAAAGTATTATGTTTGGAATTAACTTTTAATGGAAACATGCGTTTTATTCATTAAAACCTCATTAATTAGTATAGATATCTATGAGTTTCTGAGCGGCATGTTTGGGATTGCGTGACTTAATTAGTTGCAATATCACTGTAGATACGGATATTATCTAGTTTCTAACGATTGAAGTGGACATCTCTGATAAACTTGTTTGTGTTTGAGCTTTCATACCAAAAATGCAATCCTGTTAGCACAAGTAAACCCATTATCTTAAATCCAGGTCCTATTAACTCAAGTAAATCCGTTAAATGCAATCTCATTACCACAAGTAAACCGTTATCTTGAATTCAGTCCCATTTACGTAAGTAAATCCGTTATCTTAAATGTAATCCTATCAGTACAACTTAACCCGTTATCTTGAATGCAATCCCATTAATGTAAATTAACCCCTCATCTTAAAGCAATCGTATTTACGTAAGTTCACCCGTCATCTTAAATGTAATCCTGTTAATGCAAGTTATCCCTTATCTTAAGTGTAATCCTATGAATGCAAGTTAGTATGTCATCTTAAATGCAGTTTTATGAACGCATGCTAACCCCTTATCTAAAATGCAATCCTTTTAGCGCAATTTAATCCGTCATCTTAAATGCAATCCTATTAATGCAAGTTAACCCTTATCTTAAATGCAGTCCTATGAATGCAAGTTGGTATGTCATCTTGAATGCAGTTTTATGAACGCATGCTAACCCCTTATCTAAAATGCAATCCTTTTAGCGCAAGTTAGTCCGTCATTTTAAATGCAGTACTATTAGTGCAAGTTAATCTGTCATCAGAAGTTCAATGTTACTAATTCAGGTTAACGCGCAATCTTAAATGCAGTCCTACTAAAACAAGTGAACGCAGGTAACCTTCACAACCATACGAGGGACCTGCATGTATAAGATGTTCATGTGGCAACTTAATTCTTAATTTTTGAACAGTGGTGAACGATATTTCGTGATAGAAGCAGCTTTTGTACAAAAATGTCGTGTTGCAGTTTTTTTTTTAAACTTCGTTACCAACAAATCTTCGTATCCACGTACATTTTTACACAATGTTATTTCCTAGCACCCATCCCAAATATTGTAACGATGATAAAAATAATAATTATTATTCTTAATATTAACATTATTTTTTTATTATTTTTGCCCTCTTAATTAGTTTCATGTGAAACTCACCACCCTAAATTTTGTTTCCAGAAATATTTTCATAGTGTTATTTTGATAAGGGAGTCATTGCAGATTTTATTTGCAATATTAGTGTTCCTCTTCGTCATATTATTATTATTATTATTATTATTATTATTATTATTATTATTATTATTATTATTATTATTATTATTTGCTTTATCACAGTCCTCTAATTCGACTGGGTGGTATTTATAGTGTTGGGTTCCGTGTTGCATCCTGCCTCCTTAGGAGTCCATCACTTTTCTTACTATGTGCTCCGTTTCTAGGATCACACTCTTCTGCATGAGTCCTGGAGCTACTTCAGCCTCTAGTTTTTCTAGATTCCTTTTCAGGGATCCTGGGATCGTGCCTAGTAATTATTATTATTATTATTATTATTATTATTATTATTAATTATTATTATTATTATTATTATTATTATTATTATTATTTGTTAGACTACAGAATCACGCGAAAACACCTAACATTAGCAGCAAAAGGCGCACCTGGCTGGTTGTTCTGGTTCTCTTCATTCCCTTCTGGTTAAAGAAGCTTTATTCTTTAAATGCTCTGACAACGACGTCTGGTTATAATTTTCTTTTTGCAATCAAGTAATTGAAGCAGTTACGGTGAAAGGATAAACCCCGTTCCCTCACTGAAGTGTGAGGTGTTTCTGACCGTGTAGCACCATATCGCCTAATAACCTGAATGAAATGGAAGGATGGTTTCATTCTCGAAATGATGAAATTCCCAGCATTGTTAGATACTTCCACGTAATGGGTATGAAATATAGGAATATGTTCTTGATTTTGGAACCTAGTGTTAATAGCTAATTAACTGAATCACGTCATATTTGGTATGCCATGGGAAATTCATGGTAATTACAAAAGAAATTAAAGGATGACCACTTGAAATGTTACTGTGTTACAGTTAAGCATTCAAACCCGATACAGAATTTAACAAACATATCCTGGCATGTAACATTATGGAATTGAGCTAAAGGCACATACTGAGGAAAATGCAAAATTTAAGTTTGATTTTCGTGAGCTTTTAAAAAAACAAGGATACATCTTCATTTTTCCTTTAGTTTTTCTTGTGTGAAGTTATACGAAGATTATTGGGGTTGGTAGGACTTTCGTGGTTTGGTTGCTAAAGGAGGACCATGCATCCTAAAAAAAAAAAAAAAAAGAGAGAGAGAGAGAGAGAGAGAGACGAGGAGGAGATAAAACGATGAAGAAAAGAAACCAGGTACGAGAGGAATGTGACAGTCGGTAGGTAATTGTCAGCGAGACAAGGGTGACCACAGACAAACATGTTTGCCAAGTTTTAGATCTCCAGAACTTATTTTCGTCCGCGTTTGTGGCTAGTTACGGAAATAAGGGCTTATTTATTGTCCTCCACCACAAATAGCTGAAATTAAAATGACTTTATATTCCTTTTTACGAAAAATTATTAATAATAATGTCCTGTTTTCTGGGAGGTGTGGCATTCAGAAGGCGCTGATTAATTAGAAAATGATAAAGCTTGGATGTCCTCCGGAGATAAGAAATCGCGGTTTGATACAGCTGATTTTAGCGAGGGGTGGAGTCGGCAGGCGGTGGCCCAGAGCAGGTTTTGGGACAGAGATGCTCCTGCTCCTGCTGTTGCTACAGCAGAGCTGACGGTCGTAGAGGCATCCAGGAACCTATGAATGTCGAGGACGACCTGTTTCTCCTCGGTAAAAGGGCGTCAGGAATGCTATCCGGTCTCCTGAGGTACAGCAGGGTTTTATTTCCTCGTGAATTGACAGCTGGGTTATTTTTTTTTTTCTTCCGGGGATTTGAATTCACCGATATGTGGTATTGTGCGTCGAGAGAATAACAAGGCTAATGGTATTTTTGTATGTGGCAATGTATATGTGAAAAGGTAGTTGAAAGGGGAGAAAAATATTTCTATTTCTATATTTCATTTGATGCCAAAGGTGAGATAAAGCTTTAAAATGCATGAAAAACGGCATTGCATGTGAAAAGATAGATGAAAATGGAAAATGTTTTTTATGCGCTGTTCAAAGCAAACGAAAACATGGATGAAAGGTTATACAAAATATTTCAAATGTATATTTTTTAACAAAACAAAAGATCGTATGATGATATTTATTAGGCTACATGTAATTGATAAAAGAATTCGATTTTATATTTCCTTCCAGATTCCGGGAACAGTTTACTGGTAGCTAACGCGCAGTGGATCCATTAAAACAAGTTTATTGCATAAATGAATGGTTGATGGTCTTGATAGGTTCGAAAACTTCCAGTATGACACGAAACGATGAGGCAACTCATCGACGCGAAGGAGAAAAGTTATGGAAATCGCAAGAAATTCTCTAAAATCTTCGATCAGTTCCTTTGATATTAGATATAATGGCTGACCAGTCAGAGGGTTGCGTGTCGCTGGCGTTTCTTGAACAACAAAACGCATTATCTCTTTTTATTATTATTATTATTATTTGCGGTTATGTCGTAATTGATTTATGCTGTTCATTGAGCATAAATGTCTGGTCCAGCCTTAGACCAGTAGTGGCGTGCTGCATAGTCTTTTTAGAGGTACTGTACAAACTCATTAATTCCAAGTGTTATCACTCATTTCTGGACGTAGACAAGAAGGGCTCAGAGCATGCAATGGGGATGGGTGCATGGTGGTAAAAGATGAACCCCACAGAACCCTAGACCAGCCGACACCTTGAGACAATATTTACGATCACGACACATCGGCACCGTCGTGCTCCTCGCTGTTGCAAAGTGCTTTAGGGACTAAAGAGTTTCTTTTGGTCGTCATATTGCTTGATGCGATGCTGCAGACTGGCGTGACGCTAGTTATGGTCATGGACGCCGTTCGTCTCTTTTAAAACTTCTGTCTACTACCGCCTGACCAGAGTCAGATTGGCTTTATATTTTAGAAGTGATTAACAAGAATGGGAGATAGAATTAAACCCGTCGACCTGATGATTTAGGTGGAATCTGTAGATTAGAAATGGAGAAAAGGGGACGAATTGTAGATGGCAGAAAAGAAAAATGGGGGACTGATCTATTTCTTGACATACGTCCTCTCTCTCTCTCTCTCTCTCTCTCTCTCTCTCTCTCTCTCTCTCTCTCTCTCTCTCTCTCAAATTTTTGATTAGAAATTTCACTCTTTGAGGTTCTAGTAATATGAAAAAGGAAAAAAATATATTCTGAATATAAAAAATCACAAAATTTAACAAAGTAAGATAAAATGCAAGCAGTATCAGCAGCAAGTCAGTGAAATTAACATCTAAAATTCACTGTAATTCGAGGGTAAGGAAATATACGAAATATAAAATCCGGAAGTTGGCCATTTTTACATACGATCCTCGCGCGGTCGAAGTTAAGAGACACTTGCTTCTTTTCCAGTGAATTTGGAAACGCTTCTTACTTATCTTCCCGATTATTGCTTTTCGGTGACCTTGAAATCTCAGAGGGTCATCCCGTATTCATATATTCATGGGTTTCCTAAGTGGGAAGTCCCACGGCTGAAATTATAAAGACGCCTCGGATAATACAGAATCTCTTTTGGGGATGTCTTGTCTTTCTTTCTTTCTTTTTTTTTTTGAGATTAAATTTTGAAAATGAAAAACAGATTTTTAAAAGTATTAGGAGTTAATCATTTACGAATTTTTGGGATGTCTTTTTTTAATTTTTTTTTTTTAGATTAAATTTTGAAAATGAAAAACAGATTCTTAAAAGTATTAGGAGTTAATCATTTCCGAATTTTTGGGATGTCTTTTTTTTTTATTTATTTATTTATCTTTTTTTTTAGATTAAATTTTGAAAATGAAAAATAGAATCCTAAAAGTATTAGGAGTGAGGTTAATCATTTACGAATTTTTGGGATGTCTTTTTTTTAATTATTTATTTATTTTATTAATTTTTTTAGATTAAATTTTGAAAATGAAAAACCGAATCCTAAAAGTAGTTATTAGGAGTTAATCATTTCCGATATTTTTATAATTGGTGGCATGACGATAATTGAATTTAATACCGAATAATAGAGGAATAGTGAAAAAAAACTGACTAATGGAATTATTAGCTATCACATTTTTTATGTATATAAATAAATATGTCAGCTGACGTTTGGAAAAATATTTTATCATGATGATGACTTTATTGAAGAAAAGCGTTCATATTTTTTTTTCTACTTCCTACGTATTGTATGGCTGCTTTTTACATTATTTTTTATTTTTATTTTTTTTACATGAGTGCTCTATTTTGTTGACGAGAGAGACTAGTTAACCTGCTTTTCACCTACTGACTGGGATAGATCACAGTAATTCATTTACAGCTGTCAAACTCGGTAGTGTCTGTACGTATAGACTATACATGCAGACTAAACAAGTATCGATACATCACTTTTCCTCCCCTTCATACCAAAGAGCTGATTTTTGCTGCATGTTCTGTACGAATTAAAGCAAATTACGAATAAATAATAATAATAATAATAATAATAATAATAATAATACATTAATAATAATAAAATCAATAATGATTAATGTCTGATTAAAAATGATAAATAACAACAATTATTTTGGTAGATATTTGACGCTGCAGCAGTAAAAATTCAAATTCCCTTTTTTATGCTAATTGATTGATTGATTATGGCTGCTAAAACTGGCGTCACAGCATAATCTAGAGAGTGAAGGAGCTCACATAATTTACTCATCTGCGAGAATCAACATACTTTAAAAACAAATAAATCTACGAAAATTAAGAATACCCCCGATCCGTCAAATCTCGCGTGATTTAAGACAAACGATCGTCTACTCAAGAGGTTTAGTTGCCCATGCCCTCCCGGGCACCTCTCTCCAAGATGTTCGGAGGTAAGGAGGAAGGGAAAAAAGAGGGAGAGAGAGAAAAAAAAATTGCTTTCTTGGAGATAAATAGCCGTTAAAATGATAGCATTCAGCGGTCAGGCTCCACTGATAGAATCAATAACGTCTTATAAGGGTTAGTCAAGGTCTGTGTTCTCTCCGGACCCTCTCTCTCTCTCTCTCTCTCTCTGGATGGTCGTCAGTCTGGATTCTCTTGGCGCTTCTCAGTCTCAACCTTTGCCCCCTTGCCTTGTATCATCGGCTTCTGTTTCTTTGGGCGATGTTGTCTCTCTCTCTCTCTCTCTCTCTCTCTCTCTCTCTCTTATCAGCATCTGTTTCTTTGGCTCTACTTTCTTTTTTCTCATGTGGATTCCCTTTTGTTTAGCCATTCCTCTCTCTCTCTCTCTCTCTCTCTCTCTCTCTCTCTCTTTTATCAGCATCTGTTTCTTT
>NC_087206.1:13922819-13927819 GCF_015104395.2 Macrobrachium nipponense
AGCCCGTCATTGTGTTGGAGGGGGTCGCTTTAGGCAAATAAATTTGTTGGCAGGATTTATTCTGAACAGAACGTTTGTCTCTTTCCTCTGTCCTTGCAGCACATTTGTCTAAGCACTTCGTATGCCTAGGAGAAATTTATATATATATATATATATATATATATATATATATGTGTGTTGTGTGTGTGTGTGTGTGTGTGTGTGTGTAGGCTTAGCATTTACATCACTCTCTCCAGCCACAATTTGTTTATCAATAAAATAGTTCCTTTGGACGAGTCGCTTACGTGCTCGACTACCGATCTCAGGGTCCGGGTTCGATTCCATGCTCTGCCAACGAGGAACCGGAGGAATTTATCTATGGTGATAGGAATTCATTTCTCGATGTGGTTCGGATCCCACAATAATCTGTAGGTCCCGTTGCTAGGTAACCAGTTGGTTCCTAGCCACGTAAAAATATCTAAATCCTTCGGGCCAGCTGTAGGAGAGCTGTTAATCAGCTCAGTGGTCTGGTTAAACTAAGATATACTTAATTTTATACATAAAATACACAAATACGCCATACTCCGCATCGAGAACGCAAGAGAAATTTACTTCATAGTAAAATACTGTAGTTAAATGTCATAAACATGTCGGCAACTTGTTCCATATATATATCACAGACTTGTTGGAAACATGTCAGCGACCGTAAGTGGAGAACGATTCTGTGGCAAATACTTGATAATAATACGAAGCCCTTGTGAATACTGATATGAAGCACTGGTTTAGGATTAATTAGTCGTTGACTTGTATTCAAGCTGTATGCGATATGTATGCGGTAAGTTATCGACATGTCTATGACGCTTTTACTGTGGAGTGGCCGCACCCATACTCAGGCATAGAGGCATACATTTCTAAATTATCTGTTCACCGCTGGCCAACTCGTGAATTTTTAAGCGGCCTCAATTAGGGTCTGTTTCCACTTTAACTACCATTCTCTCCATACAGAGACGTAAATAATACAACTGAGATAAACAAAATAAAAAGGCTAAACCGCCTCCCCCCCCAAAAAAAAAAAAAAAAATACACAAGCTCTCATTTATGGGTGAACTTCGTTCTTTTGGGCCGGGTGATTTATTTACGCATCTCTCTCTCTCTCTCTCTCTCTCTCTCTCTCTCTCTCTCTCTCTCTCTCTCTCTCTCTCTCGATATTTCGGTTATATATCGCTTTGTCTTTTGCGGTATTGTCTGCTGTTTAATTCAGTATTTTATCATTTGATTGTGTTTGCATTTATTATTTTATTAATCCCAATTATTTTATATCCCCATATTATAAGCATTTCGTTGTAATTATATTATATATATATATATATATATATATATATATATATATATATATATATATATATATATACATATACATCGAGCTACAATGTCCTTTAATATCTAATTCGCTCTACCTCGGAATTAATATATTTTCATATATGCTTAACCGAAGGGGAATTTTTTACACGATAATAGATTTGCCTGGTCCCAGGCGCGAACCTAAAAAGCCATTCAAATCCAGGACGTCAGTGGAAGCTTTTACCTACCCCACCACCAGGCTAATCTATTATCGTGTAAACAAAAATTCCCCTTCGGTTAAGCATATATGAAAATATATTGATTCCGAGGTTAGAGCGAATTAGATATTAAAGGACATTGTAGCTCGATGTATGTATATGAATCACGGTAATGTGATATGACTTATATATAGATATATTATTAATATATATTATTAATATTATATTATATATATATTATATATATATATATATATATATATATGTATATATATATATACATATATATATGTATATTATAATTATATATATATATATATATTATATATATGTGTGTGTGTGTGTGTGTGTGTGTGTAGACATCATTCATTCTGTTGTTGTAGTCTTATTCAATTGCTTGATTGTGTCTTTTATCAGTATAGTAATTTGTTATTATGCTGCTTTTCCCTTTTACCAATCATTGTATAGTTCATCAACTTGTATATTCACAGCTATACATATGTATAGTTTTATACTAATTCTGTTATATTTTTCTGTGTGGTTATATTCAAGTCAGTACGTATGCATAGTTTTATACTAATTCCGTTTCATTTCGGTGTATGGTTATAGTCACTTCAATACATACTATGTATAGTTTATACCAATTCGAGCTTTTTTTTACTGTATGCTTATTTCAATTCAATACATATATGTATAGTTTATACCAATTCGGGATTTTTTCGTTGTATGATTATATTCACTAACATACATATGTATAGATTATACCAATTCGAGTTTTTTTTACTATGCTTATTTCACTTCAATGCATATGCATAGTTTTATACCACTTCGGTATATATAAAAAGTTTTATATCTATTCTGCTCTGTTTCTGTGGATATTGATAGACTTTTTACGTAGGAAAACGAAGCTTCTAATATTATGGAAGTTTTCCGAACAAGGTTCTCATCTTTTTTTTTTTTCTATTAATTACAAGATCGTTGTTACAAAGGAATATTATTGATCAACGCCATTCAATACTCTTCCATCAATTCAAGATTCGTTTTCCAATCTAATAAAAAAATATTAATTTTTCCATTTAATATTTAGGAAAAAATATAAATTTTCTTTATTTAATATTTGAAAAAATATAAATTTTCTATATTTAATATTTGAAAAAATATTAATTTCCTCCATTTAATATTTAAAAAATATAGATTTTTCTATATTTAATATTTGAAAATATATCAGTTTCCTCCGTTTAATATTTTATTATCAATTCGATACTCGCCTTCGATTTCGCCCCCCACCCGGCCCCTCCTCCCCTAAAAAAAAAAGAAAGAAAAAAAAAACTGAAAAGAGCATTTCTCGTGTACCTGAAATTGTAAACATTGCCGGCCTGGGATAGCCGTTTAATTAATTTGCCGCGATTAGAGTCGTTGAATTAGAGATAATTTTGCTAATGGAAAAATACGTTGTGGGATTAAATAGGCATAATGGTGTTATGGCTCAAGAGAAGTGGTATTAATTAGGTTTAATTAATTGTTCTCGATAATATTAAACAGTCGCTCACTCGACAGCCAGCGCGCTCGTTCATGCACTCGGAGAGAGAGAGAGAGAGAGAGAAGAGAGAGAGAGAGAGAGAGTACAGGTTTATTTACGGTGATGGATTTGAAGATAGAAAAACACAAATCCTAGATAATCTGGATGTTCTTACGTATGCTACGTGCGTATGTACCCACACTTTATGGTTTAATGCGCTTTTTTGTGCGCGCGGTGGGTTTTGTTCTTTGTGCTTGCCCAGACAGACAGATTGCATGTTTCAGTGGACACACACACACAGCCACACACACACTTATATAATATATATATATAATATATATATATATATTATGAGTGTGTGTTTATATAGATATATTAATATATATATATATATATATAATATATATATATATATATGAACACACAAATATAAATATGTTTATATATATTTTATATATACATATATATATATATATATATATATATATATATATATATATATATATATATGTGTGTCTGTGTGTGTGTGTGTGTATGTGTGTGTGTGTGTGTGTGTGTGTGCGCGCGTAGTTGTACGTAAAAATTTGCTCCTTCCAATTTCATGGAATGAAAACCACCCTGTGGTACCCAAGTATATACACTCAATTTATGAGATTTTTCGTCCCGTCCTACACATAACTATTTCACGCGGAGCCTTGCAATATTGAATTACTGGGCGGACGCATTTTTGCATACGCAGTCACAAGCATTCAGTAGCAAGTAGCCTGTAGGGAAAAAGAAATATTATGTGCAGTAGTCCAGGCCGGTGCCTGCACCAGCGCACATCATAATTCAATTTCAGCAGACACGTAAAAGCTATTGGATGACTGTTTGCAATTTTGGTGGTGGCGATGTTGTGTTTGCAAGGGAGTGTGTGTTGGGGAAAGGGGAAATGGGGTGTTTGGGTGGGGGGGTGGGGGCAGGTTGGCGGGGCTAGGGGGTTGGGCAGTTAGCGGGTGGTATTGCAGGGTCAGGGGTGGGGGTCAGAGGACAGAGGGGAGGAAATGTTGGCTGTCAGATTAAGGTGGACTCTCCTCTCTCTCTCTCTCTCTCTCTCTCTCTCTCTCTCTCTCTCTCTCTCTTATCTTTTTTCTTTGTTGCTCTGTTCCTGTTTTTATCCCTCTGCTTCTACTTCCATTTTCATTTTGTTTTTTGTCATCTTTTTGTGTGTTTTTTGTTATATTATTTTCTATTATCTCTTTTTTTTTTTCTTATGCCTCGCTTTCATCCTTTCCCACTTGTTTCTTTTTTCTCATTTTTTCTTGCTTTGCCCTTCCTGTATTTTCCTTATACTTTTCTGTTCGTTCTTCGAATCTTTTCTTGCTTCGCTGTTTCATTGCTTTCCTTTCTTTTACTTTCTTTTATTTTCTCTTTTTTGGAAATCCATCCGCCATCTTTGCGAAAATAAGCGGAGTTTTCGACGTCCATTTCATTTCGCATTCTCTTGCTTCACTCCCCCGTGTTAGTTGTTCCTTTGCTTTTTCTCCTCGTTTGCTTCTTACTGGGATATTTCTCTTCTTCTTCTTCATCCTCCATTTCCGCTTCTCATGTTACCTTGATTCTATCTCCTTTGTGATCCTTTCATTCGGGTGGTCGCTGGTCATCCTCTCAGTAATATGAATTATATTTCTTATATTCAAGTTTGTTCTCTTCTCGTTACTGGTGTCATATTTTATCTTTTTGGTGAATTATAAAAAAAACATATAGAACCTTTTATATATATAATACATACAAATAAGTAATATTTAAAGCATCTGTTCAGTGATGCAGATATAAAACACGGCAGTATGCAGACAATTCATTTTAATATGATCCTCGCTTCAAGATTGAAAGCTGAGGAACTTGTTTGAAAGACCTCTAAGATAGATACAAAAATGAGCAACTAGTTTGAAAGACCTCTAAGA
>NC_087206.1:13932430-13949930 GCF_015104395.2 Macrobrachium nipponense
GAATGGGTAAGTGAGGCTTAAGTCAAGGTAATGAGAGGGTAGACCAGCTGGCTGACTAGACTGTGTAAGGTATACTTGATGATGGGAAGGCTCCCTTATTGTCCAAATGGCAGTGAAAAATACGAGAACTGTAGGATTAGAACCTCTTCGTGTTGTCCAAGAAAAATGAATGAAAGGATGGATGTTGATAACGTGCATGTTTATAGCAGGGAGGGAGGATCAATGTTGCTTTAGTTAATGAAAAGAGTGTATGAGCAGGATAATCAGTGTGGCGGAGTAAAGTAACGGGGGATGTGTGTTTGTTGGAAATGCTTTTCAGGAATAACACAATTACGAAATTGGTCCATTTAGATTATATTGGACAAATTTATTCTGCTTGGCATGATTCAGAAGAGCTGGACTGATTATATTTATTTCGCTTGTGAAAGGTGTGACACAGTAGACATAAAATGTTTTGTGAAATCTATCGACACAGCTGATATAAAATATGTGATTTGGGAGAGTGGATCTAGTTGACATGAAATATGTGTTATGTGAAAAAGTGGATCCAGTTGATATAAAATATGTGATTTGTGAAAGAGTGGATCCAGTTGACATGAAATATGTGATTTGTGAAAGAGTGGATCCAGTTGATACAAAATATGGGATTTGTGAAAGAGTGGATCCAATTGACATAAAATATGTGATTTGTGAGAGCTGTGTACATAGTAGACGTAAAATGTGTTTTGTGAAATAATTGGACGCATAGACATAAAATATATGTTTTGTGAAAGTTGTGTACACAGTCGATGCAAAATATGTTTTATGTTATGTCTATAGTTTTTTAGTTTTTTATTTTTGTAAAATAAAGCATTGAATAATATCACTCACCGCTTTCACATGTCACAGATTTAATGTTTATTGCGTCCTCTGATTTCACAAAACACAGGTTTTATGTACTCTATGTTAAAGACTTTTGTATCAATTTTATCTACATATATTTGTATACGTCCTTAAACCTGAAAGAAAATTTTTTTATTATTATTATTTTATTATTATTATTATTGTATCAACTCCATAACCATGGATATTTACAGCATGCAGATACAGTGGAAACCAATATTCGTATACAGTAGTGGATAGAAAACACCAGTTTATTATTATTATTTTTTTTCTATCACAGTCCTCCAATTCGGCTGGGTGGTATTCTGAGTGTTTGGGTTCAGATTGCATCCTGTCCTCCTTAGGGTCCATCACTCTTCTTACTAGTGCGCCGTTTCTAGGATCACACTCTCTGCATGAGTCCTGAAGCTACTTCAGGCCTCTAGTTTTCCAGATTCCTTTTTCAAGGATCTTGGGATCGTGGCTATATTATTATTATTATTATTATTATTATTGATTATTATTATTATTATTATATTATGTCAACTCCGAGACATGCATCTGTAGAACATGCAGATACATTGGCAATAAATACAGTACAATAAAAAAAAAATTGTACAGTGGCAAAAAATGAAGTAATAGAAAAAAACAACTGAAAAAATGGAAAACACCAAGTGGCAAAAAAAGAAAACAAATGGAAAAAATAAAAACCGTGACAAAAAAGGAAAAAAATGGGGAAAAAGGAAAAACCAATGTGGCAAAAAAAAGAACAAATTGCAAAAAAGAAACCGAAGTGGCAACAGAAAGAATGAAAAAATTGCCAAAAAACTAAGTTGGCAAAAAACCAAGTGGCAAAAAAAAGAAAAAATTGCAAAAAAACCTAGAGGCAAAAAAAAAAAAAATGAAAAAACAAGTGGCAAAAAAGAGAGAAGAAAATGGAAAAAACCAAGGGGCAAAAAAGGAGAAAAAATTGAAAAAACCAAGTGGCAACAAAGAAGAAAAATGAAAAAACCAAGTGGAAAAAAACAAAAAAAAAAAAGAAACAAAAAAAAAAAAAAAAATGGAAAAAACCAAGTGGCAAAAAAAAAAAAAAAATGGAAAAACCAAGTGGCAAAAAAAAAGAAAAAAATTATAAAACGAAGTGGCAAAATATAGAAAAAAAATGGGAAAAACCAAGTGGCAAAAAAAAAGGAAAAAAACAATAAAAAAGTTGGCAAAAAAAAAGAAGAAAAATGGGAAAAAACCAAGTGGCAAAAAAAGAAGAAAAATGGAAAAAACCAAGTGGCAAAAAAGAAAAAATGGAAAAAACCAAGTGGCCAAAAAAAAAAAAAGAAAAAATGGAAAAAACCAAGTGAGGAAAAAAAGGAAAAAATGGAAAAACCAAGTGGCAAAAAAAGAAAAAAATGGAAAAACCAAGTGGCAAAAAAAAAAAAATGGAAAAAACCAAGAGGCAAAAAAAAAGAAAAAATGGAAAAAACCAAGTGGCAAAAAAAGAAAAAAATGGTAAAAACCAAGTGGCAAAAAAAGAAAAAAATGGTAAAAAATCAAGTTGCGACTTGTAAGTGCATCTGAACAAACGGGTCGTGTGTCAAAGAAGACTAATAGCGGAGTGCATGATGGGACTGGTGAGCGGTGTCTGTTGTCTGTGCGTGGAAGGTGGGTGATAAATGCGCTTGAAAATGATGGATTGGGGGAAGAGTTCGTACGAATTCAAGTTCAGAATCGGAGGGATATTGTTGCGTAAAGGTGGAATGGGATGCTCTTGTGATGTTGGTAGGAGTCTGATCCAGGTGGGAATGGTCCGTGGTTTGGTAAAGGGGTGATTCGGGTGAGAATGCTCTGTGATTTGGTAAAAGTGTAATTCAGGAGAAAATGCTCTGTGGTTTGGTAAAGGGGTTACTCACGTGAAAATGCTCAGTGTTTATGGTAAAGGTCTGAATCATGTGAAAATGATCCGTGGTTAGGTAAAGATTTGAATCATGTGAAAATGTTCCGTGACTAGGTAAAGGTGTGATTCAGTGGGAATGCTTTGTGATTTTAAAGGTCTGAATCATGTGAAAATGCTCTGTGGTTCTGGTAAGGGTCTAAATCATGTGAAAATGGTCCATAGTTTGGTAAAGGTCTGAATCATGTGAAGATGCTCGCTCCGTGATTTGGTGGTAAAGGTCTAAATCATGTGAAGATGCTCTGTGGTTGGTAAATGTGTGAATAAGGTGAAAATGCTCCATAATTCGGTAAACGTGTGAATAAGGTGAAAATGTTCAGTGATTTAGGTCTAATTCAGTTGAAAATGTGGACACAAATGTAGGAGAGTTTATGAGTTTGAGGTTTCGAAATTAAAGAAATTTTATGAAGGTACGAAGTTATACCTATAATTAGGGCAAAGGTGTGGTACAGGTGAGAAGATGGACCACCTTAGTTGGTGGGAATGATTAGTAAGATGATAGTCGACAACAAAACTTTAGAATGTGACGAAAATTAGTAATGGAACTGATGTGACGACATTGGTTACATTTCCGGGAAAAGACGTCGACTCTTTTGTGTAAATTAGATACCTCAGTAAAACTGTGAAAGTATATAGATATATATAGATATAGATATATATATATATATATATATATATATATAATATATATTATATATGTATATATATTTGCATATATATCTATATATATGCAAATATATATTACATATCTATATATATATATCGATATATATCTATATATATGTATAATAGATTTCTATAATATAGAGTCAATCTATCCAATATATATGCTATATTTAGTTAATAGGTATATATATAAGAGATATTATATATATATATTATAGTATTAATTAGTTTATATATATATGGATTTATTATTATATAATATATATAGATAATAGATAGATAGATAAGATAGATAGTATGATAGATAGATAGATAGTAATCCCGCGCTAGGGCATTTTGTATCCATTACTCTCAGCGTCGTCCGTAAGTGAACCGCTGAGCTTGGGAACTTTCCCAAGGTATCCCACAGGTAAGGTAAAAGATGTGCGTTTGTGTATTATGCAAATTCTGTTTCTGATTTATAACGCACGTCACCTCATCTTTATGCAGTGCACGCGAGAGAGAGAGAGAGAGAGAGAAAACTCCGTTAACACTTGACCAGCAAGGAGAATGACATTGATGAACTGGGGGATATGATGGCCGCAACATTTAAATTTTTAAAAGTACCCTCGAATTGCTGTGTTGTGTCGGGTTCTCGTCCCTCGAGCAAAAATACCCATCTGTCAATCGGTAAGAATCACCGGCTCAGCCTCCGTCCCAACCCTCAGTTTGCCCAATGAATTCATGGAAGAGGAGGTGGAGGGATGGAGAATGGGAAGGAAGGCAGGAGGAGGGGGAGAAGGAGGAGGAGGACCGGTAGAGGGGCAGTTGAGGGATTCGAGGGGAGGTTGATTTAGGGGCAGTTGAGAGATGGATGGTGGGTGCACCGGTGGGTTTGGGTGGGTGGGTGGATGGGCGGGCGCCGGGCAGGTGATGAAGGCGAAGCATAGTAACCCTCCGATACTACGTCCGTAAAGGGAGGGCGAAGGCGAACCTCGTTTGAGCGAACGCCATACGCAGACATCGCCGAGTTACGCATTGCATCCCAATGAAGCCGAGTGGAATGCTTCGAGTATTGTCGGTAACAGCCACCAGCCGCGGCTGCTGTCACGTGATCGTCTGACGTCACCCAGGTAAGTTTGCTGTTTGTCTCATCCACGTCACATCACCTTTACTGCTTCCCCCCATCCAACCCCCTCCCCCCACTTTCCTAAGTCCTCATACCTTCCCGATCCTCTCTCTCTCTCTCTCCCCTATTCCATCTTCTCCCCAGCGTCCGTCCCTCCCTCGACAACCACTCAGTCCCGGGAAGCACACACAACTACCAGTCCCTAACCAACGACCAAACGTCCTAAGCTCAGTCCAAATGGTTTCGTTGGGAGGAACGGGCGTACGCTGGAGGTGCCTCTGTTCCGTGAGAGATTGCCGTTGTTAATTCGCCTTACTCCCTGTGTTTTGGGGTTCGTGGGCCAAGCTTTTCGCCTTATGTGCATCTGCACAGGCCCCATGTGAGTTTGTGCCGTTTTGTGCATTTATTTGATGAAACTTCCAGCGCATAATTCCATAGTTTTTCCAGTGTATGGAACGAGCTGAAGTTATGACACGGAGCTTGAGATGATTTCCTTTGATTTCTTAATGAATACGCCTTTTTCTGAGATGTATTTGATGGTGAAATGAAGTGGCAAACGTATGATAACGCAGATGTGTTTGAAATCCGAGTGCTAAACCTTTTGCGCCGATAAGGAAACTTTCAGGAAAAAAAGCCATTCCTTATGTGAAATACTTCCCGTTTTCTTTGTGGCCATGACCCTGGCTGGGAAACTCTTGGAGGTGCCGTCGTCTTGAAGTTTAAAAGTGTCCAAAGAAAATGTGTATTTGGTCATTTTTGCCCCGGCTTATATTTTGAAATGTGCCGGCAAACTTGGGCATGGTTTTGTCATTCTTCCTAATCTGATTTCATTTCATCCTGGAGTGTTGGAAAAGTGAATGAAAAAGTCATTTTGGCATGAGGTTTACTTATCAGACATAGATAAAAGTGTGAATATATCTTAAGTGAAAATAGCGTCTACGGGAATGCCAGGATTTGCGAGCTGCTTTTCCAGTTATCCCATCTCATGGTTTTACACCGACATGATCACGTAGAGATTCTAGGATAATAATAATAATGACAGGAGGCGTATATACGGCATTGGTCTTTAATGTGGATTAGCGTGTGCCTACGACAGTGATAGAAACGGAAAGCGGTCGAAGAAAGTTTCAGCAACAAAAGGATGAAGAAGATATTCAGCAAAGTCATAACACATCACTCGGAGGAGCCAGGTTAGTGAGCGCACCGGTTCCGTTACTGGTCAAGGATTCGTGCTGACTAAATAACAATAAATACTCATAGCTGTCTGGAGAGAGAGAGAGAGAGAGAGAGAGAGAGAGAGAGAGAGAGAGAGAGAGAGAGAGAGGGTGGATTTGGTATTGGGAAAGAAAATAGAAAACACCAGTTACTAAATGTTCTTCCCGCTGTGCCTAGTAATGGCAGGACATGGTAAGAAAAAGAAAATAACCTTTCCAAATATGGAACCATATTCCCCTTACCACTTTATTCTTAGTGTTTTTTCTTTACCACCGGTCCTTTATTTTGCATGAAATTAAGAAAAATATTTTATTGTGATTTCCATGTTTATATTAATCCTCTTACAATTCTTAAAATAACTTTATTTGTATTATTATTTAACCGAAGCGCCCTCAAATTTTAGTGAAAGGAAAGATTATTGTCATAATGGAGTAATATCCTTAGACGAAGTTTTACTCTCTCTCTCTCTCTCGTTCACCACCATCAATCATTTATACCAATTGTATGAGTCTGATTTGTTTTTTTGATAAGACAAAGAACTACATTACATGGTAATGAAAATATTCGTTTTCGCTCGTTGTTATGCTTAGAGAAATGTGAGTAATTCTCTTCAGATTTATTCACATGCAACTGGCGTTGCTTACGGCACAGGGATGATCAGATTATTAGCCCCCTTCATTTGGACATATATCACAGTGTTTTCTAACTACTTTAGATGAAATAAATGTTGCGGATATTGCAGGAACTTGTGCCGTATTTTTCCATTGAATCGTCTGCCACGTGGATATGAGATGCTGAAATGAAACTTTTTTTTTTTTATTCACAGTTTTTTGCAAGTCGGTGGAATTTCTCATTTCAATTGTTAGCTCTAGATTATACACGAGAACTTCATTTCAATTGTTAGTTCTAGATAATAAACGAAGATTTCATTTCAGTTGTCAGTTCTAGATAATACACACAGAACTTCGTTTCAATTTTTAGTTCTAGATTGTTCACGAGGATGCCTGCAATTTTGAATTGTTAAGAGGTGAAATATTGAATTTCTTCGCGGGAACCTCCCTAAGAATTATCCTATGGCATTTGCTGGCAGAACGACGCATTTGTCCAAAAGGAAATATAGAGCGACTCAACATCCACTATAAAGAATTACAGAAAAGGTCTCTTTGAATACTTGTTTACAGTGGTTCGTTACCTTTCCAACCCTCTCAGGTTTTCTTGGTAATAAAAGAATATCTTTCAACTGAGCAGCGCTACGGTAAATTCCTTTTGACATCAACGCTTATAGAAAGCAGTCCTGGTTTCCTTGAGGGTACAGAGGACAATCGCTCAAAACATTAACGCAACGAAGGTACATTCTGTAATCGTTGAATTTTCACATGAATGTTTCATAGACATGTCGATATCGTTTAGAAATGTCCATAGTGCTATTGTTAAGTAACGTCAAGAATATCTGAATTTTAGGAAAAATAACGTTTCAAAGAATATCTGAATTTTAGGAAAAATAACGTTTCAAAGAATATCTGAATTTTAGGAAAAATTACGTTTCACTTTATTGTTTGATTATTAGCCCAGAACAGCATTAATAAGGCAGTCATGAACAACGCAGATATTAGATGAGTAGCTAATTTTATTTTTATTTTCTTCAATTTTGCGTCTGTGGTGGGACTTAAATGTCCGATTAGTAAACGGAGAATATTGGCCCACACAGTTCTCTCTCTCTCTCTCTCTCTCTCTCTCTCTCTCTCTCTCTCTCTCTCTCTCCATTTCGAAAAACTGGAAACGTGCTCATTTTCCCCAAAACGGATCCTTTGTTCGGTGGTTGGGATTTTAGAAACTCTCATGATCTCTTTTGTGAAACGGAATGCAGAGCTATTACTTCTGACAGGTTTTTTACGTGTTGTTTTGGTAGTCGGGACTGTTCCATGACACCCCCCCCCACCCCCCCCCCCCCCCCCCCCCCCCCCCCCACCCCCCCCCCCCCCCCCCCCCCCCCCCCCCCCCAACCCCCCCCCCCCAGTCCAACCCCACCCCTGAGTGGCGCATGTTTAGACCTTGTTTGGAAAGTAGTTCTATTTTTAGTTTATTTTTGAACTCTAGGTACCATGGTGCAGGTCACGTCTATTTCTAGAACTGTCAGTTGAAGGTTCTGGATCCTCCTAGGTCGATTCAGGTCAACATTTTTTTTTCTTTTGAGTCTATAGGGTCTCTGGAACTGTCAAAATATCATCACAGATGACATTCAGGTCAAGTCTTCGTTTAGCTTCTTGACAGTCTCTGAAACGGTCAGATTCCAGTCTGGAATGTTTGTGGATTTGTCAGAATGTCATCACAGTTGAAACTCGTCTGCTTAAAGACAGTCTCTGAAACTGTTAAATGATCATCCTAAATCAGATTCAGGTCAAAGTCTTGGTTTGGCTTCAAGACTTGTTTCTGTAACTGTCAAAACATCATAACAGGTCAAACTCAGGTCAAGTCCTCGTTTAGCTTAAAGACAGTTTCTCGACCTGTCAAAACATCTTCACAAATCAGATCCAGGCCAAAACTTCCTTTGGCTTCAAGAGCATTTCAGTAACTGTCACAGTATCATCACAGGTCAAATTCGGGTCAGGAATTCCCGAAAGGATCAGTAGGCTACGTGTCACTTTGCGGGGGCCAAGAATCCATTCGCTTTCGAAATCTTCAGTATTCATCACTTGCAATATCGAGACCAAGATTTCCTTTCATCTAGGAAATTTTACAACAAGCTTCTCAACTCTTAAAACAACTTCCCTAACCTGAAATACCCATCGCCTGTCATAAAGCGAGCAAAGAAGCTCAAGAAATATAAAAAAATAATGTTCACTTGCATTTTCCGCCTCCCCCCCTCCTCTCTCTCTCATTCTCTCTCTTCTCTCTCTCTCTCGCTCTCTCTCTTTCTCTTAAAGCGAGCAAAGAAGCGCAAGAAATTAAATAAATAACATTCACTTACATCCCCCCCTCTCTCTCTCTCTCTCTTAAAGTAAGCAAAGAGGCGCAAGAAATTAAAAAAATAACATTCACTTGCATTTTCTTCTCTCTCTCTCTCTCTCTCTCTCTCTCTCTCTCTCTCTCTCTCTCCTCTCTGCCGTACCCATCTGAATGTGTTCCGTTATTTCATGTATTAAATTCCCCGAAATATAAGAAGTCTGCGACTGCCCTTCACACTTCAGCGCTAATTTTTCAGGTTTATTTGAATTTTTATATTGAAATATTTAAAGCTTGCCCTTATTTAAACGATGAAAACATGATGCGAAAATAAAGGTGTTAAATGTAACGTTTTCGGTTTTTACTCCTTGATTTATTTATAAGAAAGGCCAGATTCTCAGTACCTGTGACTTTCAATAGAAATCGAGAAAGTATTTGGTATGAGATGACTGAAGTGACGCTCCATATTATAATACATTCTCTTCTACAAAAAATCACCTTTTATTGAATGTCACAGTTGAGATTATACTATATTCCGCAGGAATATTTCATTTGCCTTTTATACGAATACACTATAAATTTTATGAATCATTGAGGTTATTATATCTCATTATTCTATTCGTTGTGTTTTAAGAAAATCTAAATTTTTTTTGTAACATGGGATTAACAAAAAAAGGAGCTGAAGAAATGTTATAGTTGGTTTGTTAACATTTATATTGTCATCTAATCAGTAACTATGCACTTAATTAAACAGTTACATTATAAAACTCTAATGCTTGATATCATTTCCATTAACCCAAATAACGTGGACGGGACGTGCGGTAACGGGCATACCGAAAAGTAGTCTTGAAGGCAAAAAGGAAGAGGATGGGGTTGGGGGGGTGAGGGAGATGGGGAATGTTCCTCCTCCACTCAGGAGGGACGCCAGGGATCTGGCAACAGTGCAAGAGTGTTCGGGGGGGAAATCCGTCCAGTCATTGTTGCCTCCAAGGCTCTTAAATGCAGAATACGTTCCTCCTCCTCCTCCTCAACCCCCCTCCCCCTCCTCCAACTCTTGGATCCCCAAGTACTCCGTCCGTCCCCGTGTGCCTTCATTTACTTCCTTCATGAGAGAGAGAGAGAGAGAGAGAGAGAGAGAGAGAGAGAGAGAGAGAGAGAGAGAGTTGAGGTTGTGGGTAAGTGTAATTTATTTTCTTTCCTCAAGTTGTAACTGTACCGTTGTAAAAGTGCATTATTCAGGTTATTTATAGTATGGGATTGCTGCTTTATAATACATATTTCTGAATCCCAAATGGATACACGTACAATTCTTCTTCCAAGAAATTAATTTCTAATCAACTCTTGATCGTTAACCGGCCACGTTCCCTTCTGAAATAAAATGACTATTGCCTTAAGATGCTCAGCGAACTTGAAACGACATGAGATGCGTCCATGGAAGACCTTTATTTCACCTTTAAGGTCATAAATTCCTGTGCGTTGACTCACCTGTCTTGCTCTTCTGTTCCCACAGAGCTATGCCCTCACCCGCCCACTCCTCCCTTTCTCCCCCCCTTCCCCTTTGCCCGAAAACATTCTCTCTTTCACTCGCTGTCCAGCAGCATCCGTCCTCTTTTTCCTCACGTCGGTCCTTGAGGTGCATTGTGTCCGCATCTTCGGGCATCACACACGGTGGGCACTGTTGTTTGGGCCTCAGGGTGTTGTTGACAGCTCCCGTTTGTTTATCCAATCTCGGCCTCCGATTTCCATTTCCCTCTGGCGTTTATATCCACGAGGAGAAGTCTCACCTGTCGATTTATCCAGGAGCGTTTGCGCCCGCCTTGCGAAGTGTCCAGCCTTGCTGTGGCGTCCGAAGCTGTAACTTCATGTTTGACATTCCATCGAACACAGGTGTCAATATGAGTTGCTTTTTTAAGTCATTTGCAGTGTCCAGCCTTTCTAAAGTGTCTTTACATGTATCTTCATATCTGACATTGCATCAAACGCAGATGTCAATATGCGTTGCCTGTTTCAAGACATTTGCAATTGATAAAAAGAAAAAAAAAATACAGGACCCTTGCACCTACCTTGCGCAGTGTCCAGTCTCTCTGAAGCGTCTTTACATGTATCTTCATTTTTGACATTGCATCAAACACAGGTGTCAATATGAGTTGCTTTTTTCAAGACATTTGCAGTTAATGAAAATAAAAAATAAAAAATAACAGCAGGACCTTTGCACTTGCCCTCCGAAGTGTCCAGTCTTTCTGAAGCATTTGAACTCGTAACATCATTTCTGACATTCCATCGAGCACTGATGTCGATATGAGTTGCTTGACTCAAGACATCTGCCATTATAAAAAAGAAAAGAAAAAATACAGCAGGACTTCTCCCCGCTTGCTGAAAGACGAGTTCTTTCTGCCACTGTTTACAATCAGTACACCATCATCATTTTCCCCCGCAAGCCATCTGTGATTGCGGTCTTGACATTGAATCTTTGTCACCTGCAACCTTGAGGACTGGTCATGTTAGGGAAGGTTGCTTTAGGATGACCAGCAAAATCGCCTGGGCATTGCCTGCCCCTCGGTTGGGGTTATTCAAAGATTTGTACATGCCACGGGTATTTGGTCAGGATTATACTTGCGTCACTGGATCCTGTTATCGTCATCACTCGATTCCGTGACGTCATGCTCTCTCTGATAAGATGGATGGGACGTATGAGATTTATTACTTAATTTTTTTTATTAACTGATCTTTTCTTTCTGTATTTTTTTATTAACTTCTGTAACTTCTTTCACATAAACACAGTATTCTTTGGGAAGCTTGAATTTCAAGTCAGTGGCCCCGATAGGCTTTTTCCATATAATATATCTATTGAAAGTAAGAAGAAGAAGACGATTTGTTTCAAAGTTTTTAATCGTTTATCGGAAAATTATACGAGTATATTATTAATGTAATGAATAATTTTATAGTCCAGAAAGTACTGTTTATTTTTATGGTGTCAATAACCACAGTTATTCTTAGAATAGTTTATACCGGTATTAGTAGCCTAATTACTTAGTTCGTTTTATCTGTCTCTCTGTTCGTCTACCTGTTTATCTAACGAAAAGTGTGGATTTTTTATGCCGAGAATTAATTTGTCTTATTTTTTTTACGTTTATTATGTTCATTGTTAGTTATTTATTACTGTTAAATAAAGGCTTGTTTTTTATCATTTATTTTAGTAGTGCTTATGTTTAAAGGAGGTTTAAATCAAGAGATTAACATGAAAGCGTTACTTAGGTTCTTATTAAAGTATATATTTTATATATATATACTGTATATGTGTGTATATATACATATATGTATATATATATTTATATATATATATATATATGTGTGTGTGTGTGTGTGTATAATATATACATAGTATATAATATACGTAATATAATATATATCGTCTATATTATATATTATAATATATATGTATGTGTGTATGTATGTTTGTGTGTGTTTATGTGTGTTGTGGGAGGTGGGCGAAAGTTTCCTTGTATCTCTTTGCTATACCTCCAGGCTAACATGCAAAACGCCCAGTTTTATATTTCTGAGCAAGAACATCAGTAATCAGTATCACCTTGTTGTCTGATGCTTGATGTCCGCTTTAAATACAAACTGAACACAACAACTACCAGAGCTCTGTCCTGGAATTGGTACCGGTAGCTTGCATGTACTTTATACTTCTTAGGTTATACTTCTTCAGGTTATCTTTGTAACTTGGGAACTAATTAGCAGAAACACGTTCTCAAGGATTGGTGTTAGCTGGTTCATTGCACGCCCAGCCTCCACGCACACACACACACATACAAACGAGCGCGCAAAAACGCCCAGGGCTTCGTCAGGTGCTAAAATGTTCGGCAACACGGCGCAGAGACTATTTACCCGTTTACTTCGTGTATGCTGAGGCGCCTCTAGTCCTGCATACGTCGAGAGGGTCATTATCGCCTCCAGTAATTGCATGCGCGTAGTTAACTCCAGGTTGGTGTCAGGCTCTTCCAGCCATTTTTAACCCGGTAACTAATTTGCATTTAGGTGGGATGGTTTGTTGTAGTTCTGTGGTGTTCGAGAGAGAGAGAGAGAGAGAGAGATAGAGAGAGAGAGAGAGAGAGAGAGAGAGAGAGAGAGAGATGAATTACTTGTTGTGATATAAATTATGGTTTGTTTAAAATCCTCCATCAGAAATATATATATATATATATATATATATATATATATATTATATTATATATATATATAGTATATATATATATATATATATAATAATTATATAAAAATATCTATAATAATGATATATATCAGAGAGAAAGTGAGAGAGAGTCTGTGTGCAAAACTTTCTCTGAAAGCATCGGAATTATGAGAAAACTGACGCTAGTTTTATCATCAGTGCACCTGGTTATCTCCAACATTGCTTGATGTTTTGGTATTTCTCAGCATTATGTCATTTCACTGAATATAAATGAGATGTCGCAAACCCAGGTCATCTAAGACTTTTTTTTTTTCCCTTGTCCAAATCAAAGCCTCTCTCTCTCTCTATCTCTCCATTCTTTTTTTATTTTTTTGCGGGTGCGGGGGCGGGGGTGGGGGTGGAAGTGGGGTGATGGCTTCCACGTAGTTGTCTTGCTTGAATTCGAGATCGGCGTCAATTACCTAGATACTGTGACGCCAGTTTTGGTAGCCATAAATCTCTCAATCACGAAGGTTAAATTACCTGTTGTTTGAGGCTTATGGACCTGTATGTTAGTAAGGATATTTTTCTATGTCGACGTTATAGACCAATTACAAAGCTCTCTTCCAAACCGTATGACAGTTTGCTAACTTAATATTTCATATTGTCAAGCAATTTGGCCAAATTTCTATTTCGAGTCGTCAAGAGTGGTCTAGCTTTCTCTCTCAAATCATCAAGAGATCTGTCTTGAGTACGTATTGCAAACCATCAACAGAGTCAGCTGGTTTTCAAAAGTGTCGACGAGCATTCTGCATGAGATAATGATGAGAGTCGACATGCAGATGAGATGATTATGAGAGTCGACTTGGTTTGTGCTTCGGATCATGATGAGAATCGACGAGGAGCATCGTCATGTTCAATTAGGAAACCGCTTTCGTCACGAAAACGGGCTTAGGTTGTGCGAATTAGCATTTGCAAATTGGGTGGGAGAGCGCCTCAGTGGCGTGATCGGTATGGTCTTGGCCTGCCACCTCGATGGCCGCCAGTTCGATTCTCGGGCATTCCACTGAGGGGCTAGAGATGTGTATTTCTGGTGATAGAAGTTCAGGTTAGAGATGTGGATTTCTGGTGATAGAAGTTCATTCTCGACGTGGTTCGGAAGTCACGTAAAGCCCTTGGACCCGTTGCTGAATAACCACTGATTCCATGCAACGTAGAAACACCATTAAAAAAAATTGGGCAGGAAATATGTTCGTTAACTCTCTGACCAAGTGTTTTTTTGCGGTTCTACGTTCCCAGTCAATCATATCGTATGTGCCCCCTTTGTTATCTTAGTGACTATTTTTTCTGTTGCGTTTTACTTATTTTCTTTTCAGTATCTAGTTCTGTTTTATTTTCAGTGACTAGTTTTTCTGTTGTATTTATTCTTACTTTTTATTAAGTAGGTTTTTGTTGCTTTTATATTTTTTTTATTGAGTTAGCCTACTAGTTTTCCTTTTGTCTTGTTTTTTCCTCTACTGATTCCTAGATCTCAATATTTAGGAAACAAAGTTTCATTCAGCATTCATTGATGTATTTTCAAAAACACTGAATATGAAATATTTATCCAAGTTTCAAAAACAACTAAGAAAAAGTAGTTTGTTGTTTTTGGAACTAGAAAAAATTAACCTCCATCACCCCAAAAAATGAAAACACCTCCACCTCCCCGCCCCCGCCCCCCCTTTTTTTTTTTTTTTTTTTTTTTTTTGAAACTAAAAAAAAAAATTCACCTCCCCTCAAAAAAAAAAAACTGTAAACAGGCCCAAACCTTTTTTTTTTTTTTTTTTTTTTTAACTAAAAAAATTAAAAACTCTTCCCCTCCGAAATCAGACCCAAACCTCCATTTTTGCTGCTTTTGAAACTAAAAAATAACCTCCCCCTCTCCCCCCCCCCCAAAAAATGAAAACAGACCCAAACCTGCAATTTTTTTGTTGTTCTGAACCTAAAAAAGGACACCTCCCCTCCCCCCAAAAAAAATGAAAAACAAGACCTAAACCTGCCATTGCGGATGAAAGTTCGTTCAGTTCATTGACATGCCAGTGGAAGCCGATCTGTCTAAAAAAAAGAAAAAATGACTCGAGAGGACCAAAGAAGTAAGACCGATAGATAAAAGGCCTCCAGATGCCGAGGCGGAGTTCCGCGTCTCATCACGCATTGCAAATCGTGGCTTTTAACTTGGCAATTAGGCTTCAGGCCCGGGAGCCTTCTGACTCCTCCTCATTTCCATACGGAACCTGTCGCCTTTGCATTGTACAAAATTGACTCCATTTACAGCGCCCTGTTATTTGTTAGTCGCATATTTTAAAGGGCGGCCGAAAGCGTTGATCGACTGGTAAAAATGGTCTGGCACTAGAAACCAGATCGGATAGAACGCCATCAAAGCGTTCTCTGATATTCTTCTCGGGCCCCGGGCTATTCTCCTAACTTCGTTTCAATTCTCACGTTTATGAGTTCGAAAATGAAGGTGATAAACTCCTCTTGTCTTCCATTTTACGCGCCAATTTGAAATTCAAATGTCCCATTAATCCTGGTGCTGCTATTTACGGGGCATCGGTTTTTCCTTTCGGCTGAGATCGCGCGATAGTTTTCGTAAAGATTTAATGGTGTTTTTTGGGGAAATAACTCCGCCATTACTCACCTTTTAATAGCTTTGTGTTTATTCTTATTTATTCTTCTTAAAACGATAGAATCCTTCTTGGAAAATACATAACTCTCGCATGGTATATTCTTTGCAGGTTACCCTTCGGTTATCGAAATTTATGTAGATTTATGTGTTTGGTATGATTTCCTTGGAGACAGAAGACAGTTTTGAGAATTTAGTCCACTGCATTTCTTGCTAGTTACAGTAATGTCGGTGGTGATGGTCTTGATTCAGCTGTGAGTGAGGTATCCAGTTATGAACCGACCATGAGAAAAATGGTTTTATTTTTTTTTTATTTTTTTTTTATTTTTTTTTTTTTTATTTTCACTGTTTATCATTGCTTTCATTTTCTACGAAGCAACGTCTGTAGTCATATTACTTTTAAATTGAAGGAGGGATAGATTTTACACCCTTTGTGATGAAGGAGCGTTTTACTCTCTCTCTCTCTCTCTCTCTCTCTCCTCTCTCTCTCTCTCTCTCTCTCTCTGTCTTCATTCCTCAACTGTTTACTCAAAACACAATTTTTTTTTCTATGAAAAATCAGAAATTTTGCCCTTTTTGCGTAAAGCCAAGTAACTTTCTTCCCATATCCAAAAAAGTCAAGATTTTTTCCCCCTGTGCTCCTTACCTAATATTATAGCTTTTATCATCAATTTGAAAACAGAAGTGATTTTTCCCCCTTTTGCGTCCAAGGTGAATTGATTTTTCCCCCTATTCCCTTCCTTGCATCTCCAAAGGCACCTGGATATATCTCCCTTTCCTCTCCCTTTCCCCCTTTCCTCCCTTTCCTCCCTCCCTCCCTCAGCCATAGCCTATCCTCTTATCTCCCTTCAGCAGCCTCTGAAGGTTTCCACACAGCATAATAAGATGATTGGTGAGCGCATCTCGCTTAAGGATGCCTCTGCATTTATTTTTTATTTTAGGACAAAATTGCCTCCATGTCTCAAATGCGATGGAAAGAGTTCTTCCTTTCTTTTATTTTACTTTATTTTTTTTTTTTTATCTTGGTTAGGCTTTTGGGTTAATTTTTGGTCGTTGGGTTTGTCTAGGATGCAGAAATATTTGACGTGAATGAAATGAAATTTTTATGAAATACACACACACACACACACACACACATATATATATGTGTGTGTGTGTGGGGATATATATAGTATGTGTGTGTGTGCATGTGCGTGTGTGTGTGCGTGTGCGTGTGTGTGTGTGCAAACGAGTTTCCCTTGAGGTGACTCCAAAATTTAAAACTTATTTACTTAAGTAAGCAATTATTGAATTGGAAGCATTTGCAGCTCCCCATACTCCCATGTTCCTCCTGTTTGCCCTTATCACAAGTAATCTCCCAAGTTTGACTGTTTCAGGATACTGTGTCTGTCGAGATTCCCAGAGCGTAAAGATTTTCTTATATATATATATATATATATATATATATATATATATATATATATATATATATTATTTATATATCCATATATAGTTTTACGCGTTGTTGTCAAGTATTGTACTTGGATTCAACAAATACTCTATGGTTCACCTTTTCCTCTTCCTAGGATAGGTCTGGATATATTGCTTTATGTTTGAAGGGGGCAGGGAGAACGGGAAACGAAAGATCCTTTATAAAGTGTTTTTTTTATATATATATTATAGATGGATTATACCCAATACAGGTCCCAGTAAGGAATCGTCCGTCACCCTCAACGATTTTATTTTTTTACTGAATTGCTCAAGGTTTCGTCAACCAAGCTGTCAGATTACGTGAGTAAGGCCTACTCCCCTTCATAAATCAATTTCTATCCTTTTTATCTGACGGCTTTATGTATGTTTTTATCGTCTGGGCAGCATCTTTTACGTTTTCCATATTAGTGGTGTTTCTCATTGTTCTGCTGTTAATTCTTTTTATGTCATTAACTG
>NC_087206.1:13962430-13979930 GCF_015104395.2 Macrobrachium nipponense
ACTTGTAAGCTGAGGGCATGCAGGTATGTACTTACATAGCCTCGCCAAGAATGAACTTTTATAAGCTTCTAAAGCTTGATTTATGAACTGGGACTTCGGAGACAATTGCATCTCTAATTGGCTTTATTATCATCCTTTCGTTATTTGCTAGTCAGGAATAAATAATTGCCGAGGGGTACTTAGCCCAGCCAAAAATGGCGAAGAAAGTAGTACTGATGTGTGTGTGTCGGCTGGGCTATGATATATCATCGTTTAATGAGATTTATGGTCTTGTTTTGGACCTCGTGGTTAATATTGAAACTGTGCTGGACAAGTCTCGCCTCGATCTCTTTAAAATAAAATAATTTTCTTATATGAATTATAAAGTAAAGATTATGGGTCAATGGGAGTCTTTTGTATCAAAATATGTGAGATTTTGTGAGAAGACGTAAGTCGTGGACTAGAAGCCTGTGGATAAAATTAATATTCTTGTAAAATAACGATTTATATTTGTGTTTTTCTTGTCCCTATTGGTAAGTAAGCCAGGCTCATATTAGCTTTTCCTCATAACTGGATAGGCTGAATGAGGAGTTTTTATTCATAAGTGTGTGTGTTTGTGTGTGTATGAGAGAGAGAGAGAGAGAGGCTATTCCTCTGTAGTTTACTGCGCCTTCCCCTCATTTCTCTTCTTCCTCCACCTCACTCTGCTTTCTCATATTCCTCCTCTTCCCCCCACCCCCTTTCTTTATCCTCCTCTATCCTCCCCCCCCCTTCCCCCCCCCCCCCCCAACTTCCATCTCATCCTTCCCTCCTCCCCTGAGAGCACTAATGATGAGAGATGGAAGGTAGATGCGTGAGGTATGATGGGCGTGAGAAGGGATTAACCATATATTATCCTTTATCAAGGACTTAACGACACGCCCTCGTCCAGCCAATCAGTATTGTGGGTCGTGGGCGTGTATCACCTGGAGTTGTTTGAAAAGGTAAAAGTCTAAATTCTATGGGATTATTCCACTAAGGTCTCCATTAGGTTCTTTAGAAATGGGATCTTGGACATCCGGATAATTTATTATGATTTGGGACGGTTTCTGGAACTAAAGCTCTCTCTCTCTCTCTCTCATCTCTCTCTCTCTCTCCTCTCTCTCTCAGTATTTAAATTTTTATTGAGCCTGTAAATGCGCATATAACATTTCATTCTCTATTCTCTCTCACAAGTACACTTGGTCTTAGAGATAAGTGAGCACACGATGTCTCCTTGGATGGACTAACAAGTCTTTGAGACATCCTAATCCTTGTAACTCTCTCTCTCTCTCTGCCCTATATTCGATCCAGGTCTCTTAAGAAAGATCTTTATGCCTTTGTTGCTATCCTCTCTGCAAGACAGCTAAGCTGCCAGATGAAGGTCGATAATCTAATTTGTCAGTTACTGGCGCCCCCTTCTATAATGCCTACTAGTAGTACGTCCCGATGAATAACAATGCCGTAATGGATGGGTGTATTTTACATCGCCTTTTGAGGTGCGCAAGGAGCGAGGGTAATGGATTAGAATGACATTACCGGATGAATGTTTGGTGGGAGTCGGACTTGTAGTCAGGGCGTTCACTTGGCCCCTGTTGATTCTGCCTCGCCTTTATGGGTCTCGTCCGACTTGTAATTCAAGGATAGTATGAACCAGATGGTCTGGAATGGTTTCTTCCTTTTTTTTCTGTTTGATTATAGTGTGATAGTAACATTCTCTCTCTCTCTCTCTCTCTCTCTCTCTCTCTCTCTCTCTCTCTCTCTCTCTCTCTCTCTCACACACACACACACGAGGACATGATGAATCCTGGTTTTATGTTCCTCGTGTTAATTGTGTGGTGTTAAAACAATCTCTCTCTCTCTCTCTCTCTCTCTCTCTCTCTCTCTCTCTCTCTCTCTCACACACACACAGACACACACACACAGAAAGGATAAGTTAAGTCTTATGTCTCTAGTGTTGATACGTGGTATTAAATAAACATTCTTCCTATCTCATTTTTTTTTTTTTTTTTTTTTTTACAATTAAACTTGTTTTTTGTGTCATGCCACTGGTATTAACAAACTTTATCCTGTTCATCATTTCCTTAAACCAAAGCGTTGCTAATGTACGTGGAAGATTAAATAGCTTATATTAAATTCATCAAGTTTCATTGTATTTTGTTTTTGTTTACGGTCTAGTTGCTGTTTAGGCAAAGCTGTTATTTGAGTCAATATTTTTGCAACATACTTTGTTTAAAATTATAGATTAATTATAAGTTTTATACTCATTCCTATGCGAGAATTGAGTACCCATTGTAGATTCCTTTTCGTTCTTAATGGTGCCACTTTCATAAGTGGTTTTAAATTAAATTCCAATGTAATTTAAAAGCTTCTTGGTACCGTGCGGGAATATGAGCAGTACAGTCGGTAAATTAGATACAGTAGTATATATAAAATAAGTCTATACTATCTATAAATATGAATTCATTATGGGAAATGCCGTGCATATATTCTCATCCATTAAATGGTTAGCGCTTATCTCATGAGAGATCTTTGCTCATGTCTTCGCCTAACATCCGCAAAGCTGTTTTAGTGGATTAAAAAAAATTCTCTCTCTCTCTCTCTCTCTCTCTCTCTCTGCCGAGTCATTTTGTCTAACAGTACACACGGATCTTAACCTATTGTCTAATGACTTTAGGTATACATTTGAACGTGCATGTGCATTTGATGGTGGACATGAATGTGTACCTCTCTCTCTCTCTCTCTCTCTCTCTCTTGCATTACATTTTAGTATAAAAAGGACAATGGAAAATTGTTAGTGATAGCTTTTGGTTTATTTTTTAAGGGAACCTGGGTTGACATTTTTTTCAGTATACTTTCAAATGTCTCTCTCTCTCTCTCTCTCTCTCTCTCTCTCTCTCTCTCTCTCTCTCTCTCTCTCTCTTTTGCATTACATTTTAGTATAAAAAGGACAATGGAAAATTGTTGGAAAATATTATTATTATTATTATTATTATTATTGAGTGTTACGCAAGTATTACCTTCAGAATGGATCGTAGCATTACGGAAACTATACGCTTAAGCAAAGGTAAATCACCAAAAGATAAGCCTAGCCTTTAATAGTTTGTAAACAATCTCTTACCCAGACATGGGCCACAGTCTATATAAAGGCAAGGTGAGTGAAAAATACTCTTGCATTATTTATAGAGGATGTTGGAATCTTTTTAGATCAGGCACTTCCCTCGCCAAGTTTGGACAGGATAGTAACTATAAAGACTTGGGAGTGTGTGTGTGTGCTCAAGATAGGCCTAAGGTAAAGAGAGAGAGAGAGAGAGAGAGAGAGAGAGAGAGAGAGAGAGAGAGAGAGAGAGAGAGAGAGAGCGCTTCCAACGCCCACACCTGAGGAGGTTTGGATAATAATCTGATTTGTTGTGATGGAGCAAGTTTCTATGTGCATGGGTCATTGGAAACCAAGAAAGGTTAAACTGGCTTTAAAAAGAAACGGTTAAATTTAGCTGTGTTAAAAACGTGAAGGTTAACCTCTCTCTCTCTCTCTCTCTCTCTCTCTCTCTCTCTCTCTCTCTCTCTCTCTCTCTCTCTCTCTCTCATGGGACACTAGGAAAAGTCTAACTGGCATGAAAAGAAAATTTTAAAATTATTATGTTGAAAATGTGAAAATTAACCTGTTGCCATCCCATCCCTGCCCCCGCCCCCCTTCTCTCTCTCTCTCTCTCTCTCTCTCTCTCTCTCTCTCTCTCTCTCTCTCTCTCTCTAAGGACACTATGAAAAATTAACCTAGCATTAAGAAAAAATGGTTAAATTTATCAATGTTAAAAATGTGAAGGTAACCTGTTGCCATCTCTCTCTCTCTCTCTCTCTCTCTCTCTCTCTCTCTCTCTCTCTCTCTCTCTCTCTGAAACGAAACGCTACTCCACCCTATTCTTTTCTGCCAAATCGCTAGTCATTTCCCATAACCAACGAAATAAAATATAATTTGGTTACTGACATCATGGGTTTTCTTCTTAATTACTTCAAATTACGAAATACACGGATGACAATTTTTTTATTTATTTTTTTTTATTTTTTTTATTTTTGTCAACTGCGTATTATTCGAATACTCAGACCTAGAACTCCTCTCCTGCAAACCTCATAGGAATTCACTTACATTTATTCCTTCCTCTGTTTATTTAGCGTTCATTAAACAGATAAAGTTAACCCAGTTACAAATATTCTTTTATATGCAATTGCGTGTTTTAGTGTTGACATTACGGCAGATTTTGTGCATTTCGTTTCATCTTTTGGTAATTCGAGTTAATTAAGTGAAATTATAATTTTCTGAGTCGATATTCCTTTGATATAACTTCTAGATTTTCTGTAGATATCGAGTTTGAAACGCCTCGCACAGTGGTGACGTAATTTAAGAAAATATATGAATATAAACGTTCTGTTGAATGTGTGAAGATGCATTTATTTATTATATATTTATCAAATGATTGATTTTATTAATTGATTTATTTAGTTTTATTTATTCAATTATGTATTTATTTATTTTCATTGATGTCTACTCATCGTTCCAAACCTGATTTTTAAAAGGTTCATATTAGAGGCAAAGTGCCAAGACTACCCTCAGTCACGGTCGAAGGACTTCGAAACTCTTAGGGTCTTGTTGCTTTCGTAAAAAGAGAAAACACACACACACACCACACACACACACACACACACATACCGAGAGGGGAAGGGATTCAGAATGAAGACGGCGAGATACAAGTTAGAGTAGAATGCCATGATTTTAACTTTCGTCTCGAGTTTCACAACCTTGGGTGTGTCAGCCTCAGAAGAATCCTTTACGACTTGTTTAGCTTGTTTGAAGCACTTTTTGTGGGAAGGGAGCCTGAGAACTCAGGATGATACATCGATAAGGGCTTCTGGGGTGGAGAGAGAGAGAGAGAGGAGAGAGAGAGAGAGAGAGAGAGAGAGAGAGAGAGAGAGAGATATGTAAGGGGGCGTGTAGAGAGAACCTCTACAAGAAATTTATGGTTTCCTTAAAAAGGTGATAACGTGTAACATAATCGCGCTTTAAAATATTCATCAAATTAAAGAGTATTCCAGATAACCTTTGGCATTGTACTTTTTCAATGTACAGTCCATTTTTCTTTCTGAAAAAAAAAAAACTTAATCTTTGCCCTCCCTCATAGCTACCATTCTAAAAATGAAAAATAACCAAGATTCTCGTGTACGCGCATTCTAACATACCCGCCCCTCGTCTACTGGGTAATCGGCATAAAAAAAAGCACTTTTAATTTTATTACCTCCGACAAGGAGGCTTTATTTTTGTTTGGTTTGTGCGTCTGTTTGACGGCAGGATAACGCAGACAGTCAGGTGTGGAGTTTGACGAAAATTAAACCAAAGGTGGGACTCTCGACGGGGTATTTGGAAGTAGATTTTGGAGGAACAGGAATGTAAGTTTTTAGGATAAAGGAATTTTTCGGGGATGGATGGCTCAGTCTGGCTGGAGGCTGCTAAGTTTTATCAGGATGTTAGGTTTAAAGCAACAACCTTTCTTGTCCTCAGCTGTGTGGCTGGAGAGGTTGTTTCTCATTTCTTGAGGGAAATGAGGTTTGGCACATTTCTATATTTCAGCAAAGGGGGCATTTTACCTTAAGTCTAGCTATCGATTGATTGATTTTTTTTTATTGTTTATTTTTTGTTGGTGGGGGTTTGGATGGTGGTCAGTCTTCTTATTTTTGTTAGGAAACGGTATCAGATTAGAGATTTGATTTAAATCATAAGGTCTCTTGTATTATGCTTAACTTGGGTTAACTCTTAGTCAGATATGTGTTTAAGTTCTTGTAAGATGGAGGGCAGTCCGAATAAGTTAAGAAGTTAATTTCAATTTTTTTTTTTTTTTTTTTGAGGTGGGAGACGAGTTTCGGTTATTAATCTGTGAAAATAAGTGCTGATTTTATTTTACTTCATGTAATGTGGAAAATATTATAAAAATTATTTTTATCATGAAATGTGAATTTCATTTATGATATTCAGATATTATCTGTGGAAACATACGGTATTCTGTCACTATATGACCAGTGAATGGTTAAAAAAAGGAATTATTCATTTTTATGAATTATAGATTTAGTTTATGGCATATTTTGACATATTTCAGAAGTAGAATTTCATTAATTCCTGACAAAGACATTCCAGCTGTACGGCCGCATTTGCCTTTGGGGCCAACGGCTCTGGCCTTTCCATATTATGTTGTTAGCTGCACTTCCTGTTTCCCAGCTTTGTCTTTCTTGCCCATTAACGCGTGTCTTTGCCAGTTCCTCCTCCTCTCTCCCCCCCTTCCCACCCCTCCCTCCCTCCCTCCTCCTTCCTTCCTCCTTTCCTCCTCCTACCTCCCTCCCTCCCATTCCTCCCTCCCCTCCCCTCCTCCTCCTTCCCCCTCCTCCCCCTCTCCCCCTCCTCCGCCTCCTCCCACCCTCCCTCCTCCTCCTCCTCCCTCCTCCTCCTCCTCCCAACACCGGTGGCATTTTACCAGCTCCCACCGGAACAGGGCATCGAATATCACCGCAGGAACTTCCTTTGCCGAATTTTGTCCTTCCCGGACCACGTGTGCCAGTTTGGAGTTCTCGGTTGACCTCTTGAAGGTTGATGGGTTCATTCGTTTGAAGGAGTGGGTTAATTCTTTCGAAGGCTTGGGTTAATTCGTTTGAAGGAGTGGTTAATTCGTTCGAAGGAGTGGGTTCATTCGTTCGAAGGAGTGGGTTAATTCGTTCGAAGGAGTGGGTTAATTCGTTCGAAGGAGTGGGTTAATTCTTTCGAAGGATTGGGATAATTCGTTTAAAGGAGTGGGTTAACTCGTTCGAAGGAGTGGGTTAATTCTTTCGAAGGTTTGGGTTAATTCTTTCGAAGGATTGGGATAATTCGTTTAAAGGACGTGTTGGGTTAATTCGTTCGAAGGAGTGGGTTAATTCGTTCGAAGGAGTGGGTTAATTCGTTCGAAGGAGTGGGTTAATTCTTTCGAAGGATTGGGATAATTCGTCTAAAGGAGTGGGTTAATTCGTCGAAGGAGTGGGTTAATTCGTTCGAAGGAGTGGGTTAATTCGTTCAAAGAAGTGGGTTCATTCGTTTGAAGGAGTGGTTTAATTCGTTTTAAGGAATGGGTTAATTAATTTTGAAAGATTGAATGAATTCGTTTGAAGGAACAGTCGTTAGTTTAAATGAATGGGTTAATTAACTTGGAAGGATGGGGTTAATTCGTTTGAAGGAGTGATGTTGGTATTTTTGAAAAATTGGGTTAATTCATTTTGAAGGAACTAGCTCGCTCTTTTTGAGCTTAACGTCTAACGTTAATCATGATTATTGTATACTAATAAATCTGTATCATTTTTATATGCTTTTGTTAATTGCGTAGTTATATGTGATTCGATATTGTTCTCATTCCCTTATGGCACGTGTCATGTCGTAATTCATTAATTAAGTAATAATATGAGTGGTGAAGCTTTTATGCGTTCGTTTTACTGTAAGCATATATTAGGAATGCAGCTTTTTTAATTTATTCGAAATCGACTCCATCATCTTCAGATATTATATCAGAAATCAGCCAAGTTAATAAGTGCCTTGTTTCTTTCATTATTTTGAATGTTCAGTTTCATTCCTCTTCTCTTCCCCACCCTCCCCGCCCCCACTTCCCATTTTTCTGTTTTTTGTGACAGGAAGTGAAGATCAAGTTCTTCCCGCCAAAAATTAAGCGTTTCCGGCCGCGGCGGGTAGGATCTTTTTACTTCCTATTAGCGAGGTTTGTGGGTATTGAAGGGACGCAGATGCTGAAGTTAATGATATATACGTGTATATATACGTGTATGTATATATATATATATATATATATATATATATATATATAGATATATATATATATATATATATAAATATACTGTATAAGGTCAGTGATTACAAGTATATTTTATATTTATGCAATAGCATCTATGTATATATATATACACACACACACACACACACATATATATATATATATATATATATATATATATACATATATATATAGTATATATATATATATATATATATATATATATATATATATATATACTAATATGTGTATTTATACATACGTTAATTTTCAAACCGCTGAACGCCAATTCATTCATAAGGTGATGTAAAAGTAGATATCGTTCTGTGTGTGTTACACTTTTTAGTAAGTAAAGTCATAAAGTTCCAAGCCTCGCAGCCGCATTACACCCGAACCACATATTTATTTTTAGCTGCAAGCCATGTCTACCAATCCTGAGTTCCGCCTTATTAAGCCATGGTGATGATGATACTTATGATAATTTTTATTACTGGCGTTTATATTATTGTTATCTCTTCCCTGAGGTAGGGTCAGCTCGGCCGTCTTGCTCTATCTAATACATCTTGTTTCGTCTACGAAGATTTGTTATTATTATTATTATTATTATTATTATTATTATTATATTAGTTATTATTTTATTATTATTATTATTATTATTATTATCTCACGCTAAGGTAAGGGTCACCTCTACCGTGTTACTCTTAGAGTTCCTCTTATTTTAAGTATAGAGATTACTATTGTTATTATTATTATTATTATTATTATTTGTATAAACGTTGGGTTAACTTGGCTGTCTTACTCTAAGAATTCACTTTTTCAACTGTGATTATTATTATTATTATTATTATTATTATTATTATTATTATTATTATTATTATTATTATTACACCTGGAATTTGCTTCCTTCTGTCCTGATCCGTCGTTTCAAGATAAAACCAGTTTTATGGGCACGATTCGAACCCGAGACTAGTTATGCGTTGTTTCAGCAGAGTTCACGGCACCATCAAAGTCAGGAGGGAAGTCTGATCCCAGATCGAAAAGAACCTCTTAATTCGGTTACCCTCAGATAAGAAAAAGGTTAACAAGCTGTAATTACTGTGCAAATGGTTGCAATATCCTGCCCGGAATCATCTTTTGCTGGGAAAATGTATCGTTACGAGCGGATGTTAGCGTGCATGTGTGTGTGTGTGTGTGTATGAGTGAGAGCTCGTTTAGTCGAAAGTTACATTGCTCTCATGTTTTGCTTCTGTAAGTAATCACTGATTTATTGCTCATTTTTATTTTTTCTGAAAAGTTCATTTCAGGTTGATTGTTATTACGTTAGTCGGTATATCTTTCCCGTAAGAGGTCATGGGGAAGCGATGGTTTATGACGTGAATGCTGGTTTATTGACTGTGCTAAACCGTTTTTGTTTGTTGTTGGTTTATGTAATGTAAACTGTAGGTTTTAAAATTTTAATTACGGTGAGCAAATCCAGATTGCATTTTGATGTTTCGTGTTCTTAAAATAATTCTGTTTTCTTCTTGGTTAGTTCGGTCAATATTTATTTTTTTTACGGGTGAGCAAATCCAGATTGCATTTTGATGTTCGGTGTTTTTTTTAAATAACTATATTTTTTTTTCTTCTTGGTTAGATAGTTCGGTCAATATATATATATATATATTATATATATAGATATATATGTATATATATATATTGTTTATATGATATTTTTTTTTTTACGTTACCACTGATTTATGATTTAAAGTCCTTAATCGATATACATCCCTCTAACTTTTTTATATGGAGGTAAATCCCTGTTTGTTTTTTTGTTTGTTTTTTCACGAAACTAAAGCTTTCACCCACTTGTAGAAAATAAAAGTGTTCATCTGAAAAATAGGAGAAGGTTGATAATGATCTGTGGAACGGTGCGAGAGTGAAGTGGAGAAGACGCGGATGGACTTAGAGTAGAGCAAAAAAAAAAAAAAAGAAAAAAAAAGCGAAAGGGGAAACCACTCTATATCAAATAGGGAAGTTAGAGGGGAAACGTGGAGTGGTTGTATTAATTAATATATATAGGGCAATTAATAAAGTCCTCTGACGTGTCTAGTGGGGGAATCGGTGGTTGTTAAGCTCTAATTAAGCTTAGTGAGATTAATTAAGCTGATTTCGGTGGATACTCGGCGTAATACTAATCAATTTCCTTTGCTTTATTTGACGTTTAAGCCGTAGTTATGTCTCTCAGATGAGAGGTTGGGTAAACAATTTCGCCTTAATGGTAATTTAAAGGTATTGCGATGGTCCGAGGTGCTGTTGTTGCCTCTTCTGTTGTTGTTGTTGTTGTAGTATCAAGGTCTGGAAGCCCTTGTGTAATTAGATGGTGAATAATGGATATAATAACACATTGAAAAGTTTTTTTTTTTTTTTTTTGCGTATAATTTTGTTAGTTATTTGTTGCAGTGATTTACCTGTCTGTGTGTCTTATTAAGGAAACTGGTAATTGTAAATTGTCTTTTTTTTTTTTTTTTTACGGAGCGGATGCAGAGTAGGGAGACAGGGTTAGGTTTGAGAAATCCTAACCTTTCCCAGAATGCCGTATCCTGACCTAATCGGACCTTGCTTTCCTAACCTAACTTAGGGCGCCGTGCCATGACTGACCTAATCGGACTTTACCTTCCTAACCTAACTTAGGGCGCCGTGCCCTGACTGACCTAATCTGACCTTGCCTTCCTAACCTAGCTTAGGGCGCCGTTCCCTGACTGACCTAATCGGACCTTGCTTTCCTAACCTAACTTAGAGCGCCGTGCCCTGACTGACCTTATCGGACTTTACCTTCCTAACCTAACTTAGGGCACCGTGCCCTGACCTGGCTGGCACTGGACCTCCCCAAGGAAAGCTGCTTAGCCCTGTCTCCCTACTCTGCATACTAACCTTTCTCTCTCAGAGCTTTATTTAAATGACACTATCAAATACCTCCATGATAATTTAGCGTTTTAAGTATATACTTCTTTCTATTTTAGCTCACTTGGCTGTGTTGAGGTCACCGATAAGAATCGCAAATTTAAGTGGTGTTATGCTCAATTTTCCAACCTTTATACCAATAGCATTATTTGTTTTGATTTGCCAGTCTGTTAATTCATTTTGAGAATCAAACCTACACACCGCTTGGAATGATAAATTTGATGATTTGTTTTGCTCATTTTTTCAAACTTAGGATTTGGATATCATTATTTGTTTCGATTTTTCGATCTGCTGTTTCATTTTGAGAACAAAACTTACTAATTTTTTTTTTTTTTTTTTTTTTTTTGTCTCGGCATTCTGTACCCCTTGAAGCCCAATCTTAACAAGAATATGTGTTGAATCGAGTTAATTAGGTATAATCACAATATCAATAAATGAAAAGTCTCTCGTTTTTTTGTTTTTATGCTATATATAGGTTTTTGTAGTTATATAGTATGTATATATATATATATATATATATATATTATATATATGTATATAATCTATATATATATTATATATTATATATATATATATTTCATATATATAATATATATAATTATATATATATATATAATATATATATATATTATATATATATTTATATATTTGGCATTGACACCAGACACTGCTTTCGATTAATTACAATTCGATTAATTAATTTTAGGTAAGAATAAATTAGATCTTTAGCTTTAACTGCTAATCTCCAATTACGGAACTCGTATGACCCTCTTAACGGAGTGATTGATCTGTTGACGTAATCTCGCGTCGATGACGTACTACATCCTCCTAACAGTGATATGAAGAACTGGGGTTGTGGTTTTCCTCTCTTTTTTTCAAAGTTTACAGCCTGGAAGTTCTTTTTTATTTCATTTGTAAGGTTTTTAGCCTGGAAGTTCTCCCTTTGTTTTTTTAAGGTTTCGATTCTGGAAGTTCTCGATTTTTATTTACAAGGTTTCGAACCTGGAAGTTCTCCATTTTTTTATTTTCAAGGTTTCGAACCTGGAAGTTCTCCATTTTTTAAAAATTATTTTCAAGGTTTGGACACTGGAAGTTTTCCATTTTTTCATTTACAAGGTTTCAACCCTGGAAGTTTTCTGTTCTTTTTTTTTCATTTACAAGGTTTCGACAGTGGAAGTTTTTCATTTTTTTTGTTTTATTTACAAGGTTTGTCCGCCCTGGACCGGGAAGTTTTCCTTTTTATTTTTTCATTTGTTACGAAAGGTTTTCGCGGGGGGACCCTGGGAAGTTATCCATTTTTTCCAATTTTACCCGCATTTAGAAGGTTTATCGAAACATAAGGAAGTTTCTCCATTTTTTTTATTTACAAGGTTTTAAATATGGAAATCCTCTTTTTTTTATTTTCAAGGTATGTGTGTATGTGCGTAAGTTTGTATTCCTGGATGTATGTAGAAGACATAGATAGGGAAGATTACCTCATGCAACAGATGTGTTTTTACGCATGTGTTTCGAGGGTCATCATGAGTTTCTCGAACACCTGCATCATCAATTTCTTTTTTTTTTTTTTTTTTTTTTTTTTTTTTTTTGCCAGTGCAGTAAAACGGGTCATCCTATGATATCATCAGTTGCAGGATTACGTCATCAACGTGGTAGCTGGAAGGAGATTTATATTTTCTTGAACGTATTTATTTGTCGTTGGTATCAAGCAAATGTGAGATTTTTTTGTGAAGTAATTTATTTATTTATTTACTACATTTAATGCTCGAAGAAAAAAGTTTGACTTTCCAGTTACTGGTTGACTGAAAAGTGATTTAATTATTTAATGCGTTTTTTTTATTATAGATTATTAGAAAACATCATTGTTAGTACTTAGTGTTTTTGTTTTTAGTTTTTAGTTTTGTCTCTTATTTTTGAACCTGTTTAATTTGAATGAAAATGGCCGTTTTTAGTTTGAACATTGGCAAATGATGTAAACAGGAAATTATTTAAATGGTTCGTCCACTGAGGAGGTATACGAACTTTTTCCTAATGATTTTTGTAGAATATCTTCCTACACCATTTGCTTTAAACTTCTATTGACATTTTAGTGGGGCCGAGGTGAAAACATTGACAAAATCTTAGTTTCCTAATATTACCCGGACCAATATTCTCTTATTATTTGTCAATAGAATTGGGTTGCATCAGATCCTGTACCATGTAAAAATAACATTATTTCTATTTCACGTTCGACCCAGTATCGCATGTTTACCAATTTTCGAAATTATTTTCAGCTTCTGCCAAACAGCATTAATTAACCAGGTGTATCGTAAAAAGAACAGCAATCTGTATTCGTATCTACCTGACGTAATCAACATGGCGGCCAAACCAGGCTCCATATCCCATCAAAGTAGCTTCCATGGAATTAATCAAAGGTCTGGTCATTTGGGATGCAGAAGGGGGAACCACTGCATGCCACTCTCTCTCTCTCTCTCTCTCTCTCTCTCTCTCTCTCTCTCTCTCTCTCTCTCTCTGGCATGTTTATGTTTGTGCGTTCCACGTGCGTGTTTATGCCCAGGACACTAATCCCTTTATAGAAATCCTCTGGATCTTTCTCCCCGTTTATTTGTTTGTTTGTTTGTGCAAGTTGGTCGTCATTACAGAACTGCGTATGTGTTTGTATCTGTTTGTGCTCTGGAGTTTGTATGAAAGGCAATCGTCGTCATGCTATCGTTTGATTTAGATTAAGAAACTCCCTTGATGTCACCAAGTGAGTGAGAGAGAGAGAGAGAGAGAGGAGAGAGAGAGAGGAGAGAGAAAGGAAATGACTACGTGGACCCCGTTAGTAGTTACCTCCTTTTTAGTGTTTACTCAGATCCTGTTGATGGCTGTAGTGCACAGATTAGGGTTGACAGAGCAACCCAAAAGGGGTTTATGTTTGCCGGTTTACTGAGGCTGATTTAGGGTTTCATGGTACTTTTACGGCCGTCTTGAAGAAGTTTACCCAACTCAGGAGTACGGCTTTGTAGTAGAAAGCTCTGGAAAGACAATAGACCGCTGGCATTGTGTCGTAGACTTATTTGCACGAGTATCAGATTAGAGACTTTGAAGTCCTTCTTGTTAAAGATGCTGGGAATACCCAAGGTTTTTAAAAGCTTTGTGATGCGTCTTGTTTAAAGCGTTGAAATGGTAGATATTATTGATGCTAAAATATTCCAGGTCAGAGATTTTAAAATGCCCTATACTGAAGGCTTTGAAAAGCATGGTATTAATGGTATTGAATGCACCGTGGTAGTTGTTATAATGTAATGTTTCATTTGCCGAGAGTATTCCTTGAGTAGTCTTTTTCAAGATAGTCTTGTATAATAGCCAGCTTAATCAAGAGGGATCTCTCTGCAATTGCGAGAGAGAGAGAGAGAGAGAGAGAGAGAGAGGGGCAAGGTAAAGGGATTCGTATAATCCGATATGCATATGCTATTAACTTTTTGAATTTGATGGCGTGAATGCATTTGACTGGCATAAGTATGATTGGTGTATGCTTGTAATGAAAAGTAATTTGATTGTAATGCGATTGTGGGAAAGTAATTGCTATGTACATAAGTATGAGACCCAAATACATCCATGAGGGAGGGTAATTTAATGATGCAAGATTACCATGTGGATTGTTCAGTGTTATAACGCAGGGGCATTTAATACTTCAAATGATTACGTGCAACATTAGTTGATTTGTGTAATATAGTGGCATAATACTAAGGTTGATGATTGATTAAGATCTGCCATGCAAAATTGACTGGCGATCCTGTGTATTGCATAGCAGTTTGGGGCAATTCTCGTTGATGTAGAATTACATGCGATCCTCTGGTTATGCAAAGCAGACCTTGGTAATTATCTGTTATGCAAAAGTACAGGTGACATTCTTCTTACCGAAATAGTTATGGTCAGATTTCCGTGATAACTTCTGTACTCAGATTGGCTATTAAAACGCCAAATGGGGATTCATGTCAAAAACGTGGTATTTGTCAGTTTGAATATATTATGCAAAATAATAATAATATTAATAATGATTCACATTTACCCTGAATAAGTCCCCTGAATGCAGAGCTGAGTTGGACAATGGCTTTTGACGCAAAGGCAGCAGCTACTGTAGTAAGAGACTCCAGCGAGCAATATTAGGCTTCATGGCACGTTACGAGGGTCATTAAGGGTTGAAGGTGATGTATTCTTAGCTTTGCCTGCTCGTTCGTCATGTGACACTCTGGGGACTGGTTATTAAGGGGGTGGCGGGGGAAGGGGGGGCAACATTCGAACTTATTTCGACGTCACTGAATCGACTTTCATTACTAAGTGCAAATGAGTCCTGTGTGTGAGCGCGCGCGCGCGCTAATTGTGTGTGACGGATTGTCGTTGCGTTATGCCAAGCAGGGTGTTTTGCCGTGTTTTTGTTTTTGTTGGTATTAAATACCCCCGTTTTTTTGGTATTAAATTTTTTTTTTTTGTATCGGATCCTTTTTTTGTATTAAATATTTTTTTTTTTGTATTGAAAAAAGTTTTTTTGTTTGCTGGTATTGGGTAATTTTTTGTAAAGGATTCTTTTTTGGTATTGAATAATTTATTTTTTATTTTTTGTATTGAAAATATTTTTTTGGGGTATTGAATAATCTTTTTTGGTTGAATATTTATTTTTTTTTGGTATTTAATGAAATATTTTTGGTATTGAAAAAATTATTTTTGGGGGGTATTGAATCATTTTTTCTTTGGTATTGAATCATATTTTAGTCGGTATTGAATAAGTTTTTTTTTATTTATTCTTATATGGAAATAACTGATAACACAAACTCCCCTCTTCTTGGTAATTTGAACCATGTCTGAGTTGATTTAGTGATAGCCTGGTAAAGCAAAGGTCGGCGTCAGATCCTGAAAAAGAAAGCTTTTTATTATTATTATTATTATTGTTTTTTTTAGCTATTCGAAATAGTTATCGTATAACTGTTGTTGTTATAGTGGTTGATAATATTATGTCATTCCTTGTGCTCCTTGTTTGTATTGTTAATAAATCTGTTAATTCTAGATCCTTGTGCCCTGGTACTTGGATAATTACTGGTAATTTGGTACCAGACTACTTTGCTTTCTCACAGAATGAATTGAAACGTCTTTCATGTCCTTTAAATGAAGAATGATCGCTTTGAAATTTGTTAAAGATCTGTAATGTTTGTATTTTTCTTCATGGTGATGACATGAGTAGTTTGAACCATTTTCCTCTTATGAACATTGCTGTGTCATATATATATAAAGGCTTTGGTGTTCCTATCAAATAATTCTGTAGATTTTAGTGTTTATTATATTCAGTTTGCTTTGAGACTGTGATTCCACATGTTCAGAAATATATTTTTTGTCCCTTTTCTGTGCCATTGTTATTATTACATGATTTCAGTAAGAGTAAGTGCTGAATTTTTAGCTGGTTTTACCAGTGGTTGTCGTGTTGACAACTGATCTAGTTTCAAGACAATGATGTTACTCTTAGTTTGTTTCTTAATGCAACCATATTTGATTGTTATTTTTTTTTCTTTTTAAGTTTTATGTTATCCATAGCAAGACGACCAAATGTTATTTTTTCTGAATGGATTATACAACTGATTTTCTCTTATGAAATTATAGTTCTTTGGATCAAGGTGTAAAGACCTTGGTTTGGATGTATACATTGTATGCATTTTTATTCATTGAAAGTATAATCTACCTTTTTATCACTAAAACGACTAATGTATACTGGTATAATCTGATATAGTTTTTTTACTTAGTAATTTGAAAGTGCTAGGGAGGGTTTTTATACATACCGAAAAAAGGTAGTTTATTTTACAAAAAATATATATATAATTCATCTGGTAATTAAAATCCAAAGTCATCTCCGCTGCGCACTGAACATTCCCATTCCACATTTCTCCCCATAAAAATATTTTCACGAACAAGAAACTAGAATAATGCTATAGGAAACTCGGCCGCGATCCGTAAAACTTTCAGCAACGGCTCGCTGGTGGCTTGTGTTGTTGGAACCTATAGCGGTGCCAGACGCACGATCATGGGTAACTTTAACCTTGAATAAAATAAAAACTAATGATGCTAGAGGGCTGCAATTTGTTATGTTTGATGATTGGAGGGTGGATGGTCAACATACCAATTTGCAGCCCTCTAGCCTCAGCAGTTTTTTTTTTTTAAGATTTGAGGGCGGAGATAAAAACTGCGGACGGACAGACAAATAGCCATTTCAATGGTTTTCTTTCACAGAAAACTGAACTTAAAAAAAAAAAACAAAAAAAAAAAAAAAAAACGCGAACTTTAAAAAAAAAAAAAAAAAAAAAAAATCTCGCATTTGCTGCTGCTGCTGCGTAATTGAACCCGAGCCTTGCCGCGTTATCGGAATGTTTGTCATGAACTCACCAGTAGACACATGTCTTTCGTCATTGGTATAAACAGTGAGGCGACGACGCTGTGTTTTGATAGAAAACACATGCTGTCTGGACCACTCCTGCGGGTGTCCCCCTGACGTTAACCAACGACAGAAGACGCCCGACGAAAAAATTAGGCGTTTGCGTGTGGTGAGAGGTACGCACAGAGAGAGAGAGAGAGAGAGGGGTTGCCCATAGTTAACCACATATTATTTATTTTGTGTGATGTACCTACATGTCGTTTGGTCAAATATGTACTATTTTAATATTCACACTGTATTATATATATGATTATAT
>NC_087206.1:13984930-14019930 GCF_015104395.2 Macrobrachium nipponense
TTTCAGTAGAATTTTAGCTTTATAAAATTACTAGGTAATCGAGAAGTAAAATTCGTGACCTAGGGACTTTTTATCTACATGGTATCTACATATGCATATTAGCATGAGTAATTGTGGGCGTACGGATTCATTCCACACCACAGTTTCTTATCGATAGTAGCATTGTATCATTCTAAATAACCCCATGAAAATCAGAGAGCGGGACAACTCAAAAAAAGCAGAATTGAATAGATGTATCAGCAAAATCCACCTTGCGTCAGCTGAAAGAATGCATGAGGTAGGTAGACGACGTTTGCAAAAACTCTCATGAACCCGCTGGATGGGAAGAACCCTTGGGCATGTAATAAATCTGTCTGTCAAAGCACCGGATGTCAACACTGCAAAGAACGAGGGCTAAAAGTCGTGTTCCCCTCCTCCGCCCCTTGGAGATTACCTTGTAAAAAGGAGATTCTGGCTTTTGACAACAGGAACACTGCACGAACACTCGACCAGATGGAAAGCGGACTCCGGATCCGGATGACGGTAGATGAAATGAACGGTAAAATCCGGTTGACGGTTTGTTAAATTGTCGACAAATTCCTGGTGATAATAGAGAATAGACCGAAATATAAAACGGACGGCAAATTCTGGAAAACGGAATATAAAATATTGGACAAAATCTGGTTAATGATATATAAAATACACGGCAAAATCCCGTGAAATGAACGGCGAAATTCGGATAACAATATATAAAATTGACAGCGAATCTTCGTATAGATAGTTACGATTTACTTAATGTTTCTTGCATGTGATCTCCGTGAATTATTGGGAAAAAATTCCCATTGCATACATGTGCTGAGAATTATTTTAGATATTTAACTTACTCGTTTTTAAAGGGTCTTCAGACTCAGGGGAAGTATTCTGCAATATCATACCCAACATAACCCGTTCATTTTCGGTGCATTAGTAAGTTACAAATCGCTCTTTGACCATTTAGCGAGTGTGGGTGTTTCTGCCTGCTTACAACTTACTGATTCTGGACTCAGTAATGCCTAAGCTTTTAGAATAAGGAATGGAGAATTTACAACCCTGATTATAATGAGAAGAGAGAGCGGAATGAATAAAATATGACAAAAGCAAACTTAAGGCCAAGCCAAAGAGAAAGGCTTCAGGACAAATAAGGTTGGCAGGTTAGGTCACAGTAATAAGAATGCAAGGAGTTACACAAATGGAAAGCATGAAAGTCAGAGGAATATGATAATAGATATTTGAAATCAGAAAGTTACGAATTCACAAGTGAAGCGATAAAAGAATAGTTACTTCTCACAGCGAAAGGGCAGATAATGATGACATTATACTTGTTAGATATAAAGGAGATATGATAAGTGGCAAAAGTAGATGAATCAGAAATATTGACTAGAATTTCAATGAGCAAATGTCTACCGTTCAAAGTGCGCCAGGCTGTTCCACGTATATTATTATTATTATTATTATTATTATTATTATTATTGTAGCTCTTACCACGTTTTCACCTTGGGGGAAAGTATTATACATTTTCTACTGGACTCGGGCTCTCCTTATAGCTGTGGTGTGAAATCATGTATAGAATTGTTAATAAACAATTGAGCGAAGTGTCAAAACTGTATTAAATTTTTGGAATATAATACCTAAATTTTTTCTATATATTTATTATTTTGTTTATTTATTTTTTCTTTTCTAAACAAGGATCTCTCATTTCTGTATCTCCCATTAACTTCTTTTACTTCTTTTTAATGAACGAGATAGTCCCTTGTGGGTTTGTTCATTATGAATAGGGTTCATCCATTCTTTTGAATATAATAAGAATAATAATAATAATAATAATAATAATAATAATAATAATATATCAGGAGAGGGATCTTCCAGGGCGACTCACTGTCCCATACTACTTCGTAGTAGCCATGATTCCCATGACAAAAGTACTACAGAAGATGGATGCCGGGTACCAACTCAAGAAAAGAGGCAACAGAATCAACCATCTGATGTTCATGGACGACATCAAGCTGTATGGTAAGAGCATCAAGGAAATAGATACCCTAATCCAGACTGTAAGGATTGTATCTGGGGACATCAGGATGGAGTTTGGAATAGAAAAATGCGCCTTAGTCAACATACAAAAAGGCAAAGTAACGAGAACTGAAGGGATAAAGCTACCAGATGGGAGCAAACATCAAACACATAGATGAGACAGGATATAAATACCTGGGAATAATGGAAGGAGGAGATATAAAACACCAAGAGATGAAGGAGGACGATCAGGAAAGAAATATATGCAGAGACTCAAGGCGATACTCAAGTCAAAACTCAACGCCGGAAATATGATAAAAGCCATAAACACATGGGCAGTGCCAGTAATCAGATACAGTGGAGGAATAGTGGAATGGACGAAGGCAGAACTCCGCAGCATAGATCAGAAAACCAGGAAACATATGACAATACACAAAGCACTACACCCAAAGAGCAAATACGGACAGACTATACATAACACGAAAGAAAGGGAGGAGAGGACTACTAAGTATAGAGGACTGCGTCAACATCGAAAACAGAGCACTGGGGCAATATCTGAAAACCAGTGTGAAGAAGAGTGGCTAAAGAAGGACTAATAAAAGCAGACGAAGACCCAGAAATATACAGAGCAGGCAGAAAGACAGAAAGAACAGAGGACTGGCACAACAAACCAATGCACGGACAATACATGAGACAGACTAAAGAACTAGCCAGCGATGACAATTGGCAATGGCTACAGAGGGGAGAGCTAAAGAAGGAAACTGAAGGAATGATAACAGCGGCACAAGATCAGGCCCTAAGAACCAGATATGTTCAAAGTACGATAGACGGAAATAACATTTCTCCCATATGTAGGAAGTGCAATACGAAAAGTGAAACCATAAACCACATAGCAAGTGAATGCCCGGCACTTGCACAGAACCAGTACAAAAAGAGGCATGATTCAGTGGCAAAAGCCAAAGCTCCACTGGAGCCTGTGCAAGAACATCAGCTAGCTTGCAGTAATAAGTGGTACGAGCACCAACCTGAAGGAGTGATAGAAACGATCAGGCAAAGATCCTCTGGGACTATGGTATCAGAACGGATAGGGTGATACGTGCAAACAGACCAGACGTGACGTTGATTGAAAAAGTCAAGAAGAAAGTATCACTGATGTCGCAATACCATGGGACACCAGAGTTGAAGAGAAAGAGAGGGAAAAAGTGGATAAGTATCAAGATCTGAAAATAGAAATAAGAAGGATATGGGATATGCCAGTGGAAATCGTACCCATAATCATAGGAGCACTAGGCACGATCCCAAGATCCCTGAAAAGGAATCTAGAAAAAGTAGAGGCTGAAGTAGCTCCAGGACTCATGCAGAAGAGTGTGATCCTAGAAACGGCACACATAGTAAGAAGAGTGATGGACTCCTAAGGAGGCAGGTGCAACCCGGAACCCCACACTATAAATACCACCCAGTCGAAATTGGAGGACTGTGATAGAGCAAAAAAAAAAAAAAAATAAATAATAATAATAATAGTGTTTGGAAGCTTGAATTTCAAGTCAGTGGGGTTGTTCCATATTAATAGGGTTCATCCTCTGAATAATAATAATAATAATAATAATAATAATAATAATAATAGCAGGAAAGAAGTGACGTAAGTATACCCTGAGAAATTTCTCTGAGTAAGAATCTTGGGAAAGTGAGATGAGCAGGTCCGTTTACAAATGAGTAAGTAGTCCGCGGAGGCCAAGAAAGAGGAGAAAGTTGATGATGTTGAATGAGATAAGGAATCATACGTAGATTACTACAGACAATGACGTCGAGTGACGAAAATGAAAAGAAAACAGATGATAATTGAAATTCTTGACGATTAAGGTGGATGGTCGTTGGGAAATGATAATGAGAATGTGATTATTGAAATGACAAGAAAATTAATCACTGCTTCTGATTATGGCTATTTGATACGTAGAGAAATACTCCACATAGAGGGGTAGTGCCATCAGTGCACCTCACAGAGAACACCGTAGGCATTACCAAAGGATCTTTGCAAGCCCTTGCATCCCCTTTACCTTACCTCCATTCTTATTCTCTTTTTTCCATCTTTCTTTCCACTCTCTCCTAACAATTATTTGATAGTGTGTCTGCGAGGTTTTCATCCTCTCACACCTTTCAAACCTACCTATTCCCGATTTCCTTTCCAGCAATGAATGACCTCTTAGGTCACAGTGCTTGGCATTTTGCCTAAACTCTATATTCTATTCCATTCCTCAGAGGAATATTTTGCTACACTGTTGAATTCAAAAGTGGGCAGCAAGAGAATCATAGCGAAATAGTAAATGATGATCAGTTATTGTTGTGTAGTAACTTAATGATTCTTCTTGCATCCTAATGGAAGGTAATTCACGAAATATCCATTTTACTAATGAGATTAGGTTTTGTTTTATATTACCTTCAAGACTTTCTTCGGTAAAATTGTTATTTACAACGATTCTTACCATAATGACTGAGAAACCTCTAGATTTTGATTATGGCATGATAAGTACCGTGGTGTACCCATACCATAAAATATTACATTAATTGATGTATGGGAGAAGTTAAGGCCGAAAGTGCTGCCTTAATTTTACATATTTAGGAGCTAGTGGTGAGAGGTGTTGGCCCCGGGCTGAACGACGTCTAGTCTAAACATAGAGATTATATAAGTAATAATATTGATTCCTGAGAAGTTTTTAGACCAAACACGAAAGCAAATGTCATTATTGCTAATTGTAATTATAATAATAATGTGATGATGATTATTTCCTTACTGACATTAAATGTTTATTAATCGCAGAAAAAAGGAATGAGGGGATAAAAAGGGTCCAAAAAGAAAAAAAATTCTCCCATTGTTGTTTTCGAGTCCTAGTTAGGTCCAGTATTTAATTTAGAGGAAGGCCATTGGGAGAGTCTCTCGTGGTGGTTTCCCTGCACCGTAATTGTGGTCATTCGGAACAATTTAGCTATTGGTTGTCGTCATTCCCTGTCCACCCCCCTTCCCCTACCTCTCCCTCCCTCTTCCCTCCCCCTCCCCCCTTCTCCTCCTCTTACCTCCATAGCCTTTATTATCCCTTTTCACCTTTCCTTATCATTTCCTCTCTTCTCTCTCCACCCCACTCCCCCTCCCTTTCCCATATTGTTCTCTTTGAGACTTCTCCTCATACCTCCTTCCCATCACCCCCCCCCCCCCCCCCCACACAACCCCAGGTCACCGCTCGTATAGCTTCTCCACCTTGGAGTACCACCACCCATCCCCCTCCATCCAAAGCCCATCTCATGCCTCCCCCACCCCCCCCGCCCTTCCTCCAACAACCCCTTACTTTCCCTCGCGAGCAAACATCTTTCCCATCCGTCCCTTCCCATCCTTGATGAGATGGCACAGCGATGGCATTTTGTGGGAAACAGAAGTGGGATGTTGGTTAGGAGGTCTTTGTTTCTTTTTGGTCTCTGTTATTGGCTTTTCTCTGTGATCATCTCTACTTTATTCTGTTTTCCTCTCTTATTATGTGGGTAATTATGAATTCTACCTCTTCCTTTTCTCCTACTGTTATTCGTTGTATTTGAGTAGTTTCGTTTTTTTTTTTTTTTTTTACCTCCAGGGCTCTATATAGAAATCAAATACAGTGGGTCTTATAATACAGACTTACCTTAGGGGTCTTGTAGTTTTCATGTTTTCATTTAATTGTTTCCAGTACTTACAAATAATCTAGTAAGCCAATAAAATAAAATCAGTGGCTAAGCGACAAATTGATTCAAATGAAAAAAAACATACTTTTAAACTATAGGAAATATTTTCGAGATACATACACATATATATATATATATATATAATATATATATATATATATATATATATGTATATATATACATACATACAAACACACACTCTTGCCAGAAACTAGAAAGATTATGAACAGCAGGTGTACAAGTGAAGATGAAGAAAAAGAGAGAATTGACAAGGATTAGACGCGAAGAGAGAGAGAGAGAGAGAGAGAGAGAGAGAGAGAGAGAGAGAGAGAGAGAGCAATAGTTACACAGTAAGGAGGCGAGAGAGCAGAGTGAAAATAAAGATTGGGTGACCAGCCTGTAAGCCGGGCACATCTCTAGGGCTCCCAGGGTTCAAGTTACATTCTGTCACAAGAGTATAGGAAGAAGGGTCGGGGGAAAGTTGAAGGGGAGACGAGGCTATATATTGTGTATAAACTCTTTTGAAGATAGAAGGATATATATATATATATATATATATATATATATATATATTTTATATATGGTTGGTAAGAATGTTCTGTTACAACAAAATTCCATCTAATAGAAGGAGCCCATAAAAACGCCAAAATATAGAAAGTAGTACTATATTTCAGAGACTTACTTTCTACATTCTGGTGTTTTTATGGGCTTTATATATATATATATATATATATATCTATATATATATATATATATATATATATATATTATATATATACACATACATACTGTAAACGATGTGTATGAAACTCCCTTTCTCCAGATCATGGGTGATTACCGAGATCTCTGCTACCAGAGTAATGTGAAATGATTAGGTGGCGAGGTACTTTTTTTTTTACAGTATTCTACTATTAGCGTCTCGGAGACATTTTTTTTTTTTTTTTTTTTTTTTTTTTTTTTTTTTTTGGCTGTTTCCAGACTAGAATATCAGCGATGACCTGCGTGACCTGATCTGACCTTCCAACTCGAAGAACATACGATATCTTGGATGGCTAGAGCAGAAGTGATATTGCCAAATGGTCTTTTATTATTCGTATAGTGATAGTTAACCTTAAACTATATGGACATGAGGAGTGTTCATGACCAAGTAAAGCTTAAATAATAATAATAATAACAATAATAATAATAATAATGAACCCAGGAACCCCCTCTAATGACTATAATATCGATAATTAAAAGCCACAGAAGTGTTAGAAATATCATTTTTAACAATGTGCATAAGTAGTTTTAACGCTACTGTGGCTTTTAATTCTCAACAATGGATAAATAAGAATAATTTGATAATAATTCATAAAATAATAAAATAATAATAATAATAATAATAATAATAATAATAATAATAATAATAATAATAATAATAATAATAATAGATGCAGGATTCAAACCAGAACCCCACACCTTCAAAACCACCCAATCGAAAAGGATGACTGTGATAGACAAATGATAATAATAATAATAATATTAATAATAATATTGCTTTTAATACTAGTAGAAACAAAACTGTAAAACGCGTCAAATTACATAATAAAAAAACTGCTTCATATTATATAATAAGCAATAAAACTTGAATCTTTTCCCGAAAACGAATTTCACCGATATTCGAGCAGGAAGACTTAGAGGCTGCAGTACCTCGCTGGCCTTGATATCTAAATGTTAAGATCTTAATGAGCGATTCCGAACGGGGATACTGCCCTTATCTGTTAGGGTGTCTCGGAGATACAGTAGTTGAACTGGATAGTTGAGCTCATGGTTTAGTAGTGGAATAAAACTAGTTTTCAGATTTTCTTCTCGCCAGGATTATTATTATTATTATTATTATTATTATTATTATTATTATTATTATTATTATTATTATTATTATTATTATTATTATAAGTCATTACAATTAACTTGACATGAAAATAATTGCTTAATAGTGCCATGCAATTATCGCCAAGTTTTTCTATTGGTTAAAATTATTATTATTATTATTATTATTAAATTATTTATTAGTTATTATATTATTATTGTAAGCCATAATTAATATTCGAAATTAAAACCAACCAAGTTTCTATTATTATAAATTATTATTATTATTAGCTAGTTATTATTATTATTATTATTATTGATTATTATATTATTATTATTATTGAAGTAAGGAACCGCTGTAAAGAGGCTATAATATCGAGAATTAAAAACCACATTAGTATGCATAAATATTTTTAATACTATTATTATTATTATTATCCCAAAACATTATCGCTAAGATTTCTGTCATTTTATTATTATTATCATTATTATTATTATTATTGAAGTAAGGAACCCCTGTAAGGAGCCTGTAATATCGAGAATTAAAAACCACATTAGTATGCATAAATATTATTATTATTGTTATTATTACAATCCCCTCCAAATATTACGCAAATATTATCTAGTCTCGAAGACTTCATCCGCTTGTGTCCATAACAAGTGCGGGCGGCCGTGATATTTCCATTTCCAGCCGCGCCAAGACTTCCACGCCCTTTAAGGGCGGCATCATCCACTGGCGGAGTCGGTTGCTGGTATTATCGTTTGATAAAAGGTGTTTGCAGGTAATGGGGAGGGGAGGGGAGGGGAGGGATAGGAAGGTAGGTAGGTAGATAGGTGGAATAAGGGAGCAGGTTTTAACCTTTTCTCTTAAGCTGTACTACCCTTTAGAAGACATAGGAGGAGGGGGGTGTAGGGGAGCGGGGTGGTTGATCGGTGCAAGTGTCAGTTTAGGTCGGGTGAATTTGATGTTATTATTATTATTATTATTATTATTATTATTATTATTATTATTATTAAACTGAAGTATTGAGCAGATATGTAGATTTTAATCAGAGCAAGATGCTTGTTTTAGATTAAGCTGGCCTTATGCCAGCACGGGCTCTTGCCCCTAGAGCAGCCCGTAATAGCAAGAGCCCTATCCAATAGGTCCCTGGTCTTTTCATTTCCGTTTTTGACTGTGGACCCTCTCTTTGTATGCTTATCTTCTGCACTGTCCAACATACACCCCCCCCCCCCCATACCCGCCCCCCTCCATTTGATGGCGTGTTTCTCTTAACTGTTACTTTGCGAATGTCTCCATCGCTTCGCTAAATGTCTACCAAGATGACAAAATACTGGAAATATAAGGGTAATTTGCAATTTTTTTTTTTTTTTTTGCCTGGAATGCTTAAAAATTCTCTCTCTCTCTCTCTCTCTCTCTCTCTCTCTCTCTCTCTCTCTCTAATTGTCCGCATGCCATTATCAATTTAAAACGCGATTTCGTCTTTTAGCAAAAAGAATATAGGAAAAACTATCTTTAATATTGATTGCTGTACGACAACCCAGTATTTAAGCGATTGAAAATCGTCAGATTAGGTGAATTTTAATTGGCAGTTAAGTATCGATCCAAGCTGGTAATTTTGAGGAGCTCCCAAATAAGAGGTAATAGTTCAGTTAGAATTCTAATAGACAGCCGACCCTTGGTTTATGCCGCTATCTGCGCTGCGCTAATCATTCCTCTTAAGCGGAGTTGGTGTTTGGACACGATTATTAACCAATCAAGGTGTCAAAAACTCCAACTTGACCTGTCTGGCTAAATCGGAACTAATTCTAGGACGCTTTCTAGTTTAGACTACAGAATGCCTTGGTAAACAGCTGGTATGTTGCATGTATATATATATATATATATATATATATATATATATATATATATATATATATATATATATATATATATATATATATATATATATAATATATGGTGTATATATATATATATATATATATATATATTTTTTATTTATATGCATGTATGTATATATACACACACACACACACACACATATATATATATATATATATATATATATATATATATATATATGTATTGTATGATGCAGGATTTATTTACATAAGGAAACACAGTTGTTGTTTAATTACAGATTTTTTTTGTTGAGCTCAGATATTGTTAGAACCTTTATTTAAACTGCTTGAGAGCAAGTGTAATGTTATTTAATTTATAATTTGTATTATGTAGTCAAAAGTTTTTTCTATGCTCGCAGATGAACTGCTGGGCTCTTGTTATGCCTAGTTTAGAATTCTTTGACCTTTGACCTGAGATATATCGTTGTGTACGAATTTCTCTTGTGTGTTTGGTTACATTAAATCCAGATCAACACACCTCGGAACGATAATTGCTTACAAGACCCAAGTTCATTCAGTAGGAGCATGTATGTCAGTCTTACATTAAAGGAGCAGTGGGGCTTTTCACTTAAAACAAAAGCTAGGTAAATAGTTAAAATACAGAACTTATCGCAAAACTCTTTGCAAAGGATCATGATGAAGTCAGTCTTGTACATTTTCAAAAAAACTTATTCTGAGAAAGTAACGTGTAAAAAACTTATTCTGAGAAAGTAAAACTGTGGTACACGTTAACAGTACTATTTTTCAACAGTCTTATAATAAGAAACGGTTGTTACAGTAGTGCAGTGAAGTAATATTGATTCTTGAGTAACAAACCCCACCCCATTCCAACCCCCAACCCACCCCCCCCCCCCCCCCCCCCCATTCCCCCCCCCCCCCCGCAAATGGTAGATTAATGGAGACCCACTCGTAATTGACAAATTACCGCAAATGCCAATCTTGTGCCCGCCACATCGTTGATAAACGAACGGACAAAAAAACCAATTAGGTTGCATATGAGAGTAACTTGTACGTATTCGCATTGAGAGAGCATCTTGTTAATTAACCCATGATTATACCTCATTACTGATGTCATCCGACCGGCCTGGAGAGGATCGCTGCAATCGCTAATGACCTGTGATCGCTGATGACGTCCAGTTGTTTTGTAGGACGGATTATCAGCTTTGTAAATGAACGAATTTAACGAATTTTTATGTTTGTGCTTGTTTTATGTACTTGTGTTTTTTTCTTTCTTTCTACCATTTTGTTGTTCTGTTACTTTTGAATTGTTCTCGAAGATGTGATGCTAGAATATTGAAAAGTGAACGATGTCACTAACAGTCGTTCTGTTCTTTCGAATTAGGATATTCCTCCTGATGAAGCAGCTTAGTAACTATAGATTAGCGTTCTTTAGCATTTCATAAAATTTGGACACTATATCCTCACATAATTTTTTCCCAATTTTAAAGGTTTTCCCTTTCATTTTACCTTGTTTTTGTCTGTTCCGAATCGCTGTGATTTTATTTCTTTATTAATCCTTATGGATTGATTGAGTGATTGATTGATTGTGTCTATTAAAACTGGCGTCAAAACATCTCGGTTATTGACACCGACATAAATTTCAGTAATACATTTCTCATCTATGCATAAGGACATCCAGGATTACAGTGAAAATAGGATATTTTTGTCACTCGCTCGAATCACATTTCCCTGTACTGCGGATATTGTCAAGTTTCGCTAAATTCTTTGCTTGTTACAGGAAAACTCTAGTTCAGAGACTTTGATTAATAAGGCTTCCTCTCATATCATCTGCTTTGTATCACGCACTCTCTCTCTCTCTCTCTCTCTCTCTCTCTCTCTCTCTCTCTCTCTCTCTCTCTCTCTCTCTGTTTTTAATTGGTTTTCATTCCCGAGGGTGAATTCTACTGGACGAAGGTGGAATTTTGCTTTTGTGCTTTTTATTTGATTTTTGCTCACACTTAATATATAAAATCGTGCATACATACATACATACATATATATATATATATATATATATGTATTATATATACATATTTATACATACATAGATATACATAGATGTGTGAGTGTGTGTATACATACTTACACGGTTATCCTTCGCATGTTCCCTTATTTACAGTGTTGTGAAATTTTGTATGACGTCAATTTCCAGTTATGAAAATGAAGTTTACCCTTTAAGCCTTGTTTGTTTTCTTTTAACTTGTCCCGGTTTTCTCTCCTTTCTCCCATAAACAAAAAACAGACCCCTACCCACAATTAAAGGCCCCTTCCACCTTTTGCAACTCGGGGGTAGGGGGTAGGAGGTAGAGGGTGGGGGGTGTCTAAGCTTCCGTGACGCGGAGGGTTGGAGGGTGGGGTTACCCTCTGGCCCACTCACTGCTCCTTTGTGATTCCCAGTCGGATGATGAGAGAATAAAAGGTATTCAATCCAAGTCAAGCAGCAGCAGCTGTGGATGGAGGCTATGATACCGTAATTCTATACGCTCTCGCCCTCTCCCCCGCATCCCACATCTTGCCCACATCCTGCTCCCATGCCCATGCCCATACCCATGCCCTTACCCATGCCCATGCCCTTGCACACACTTAGTGACCTATTGAAATATCAGTGGACATAAAGGCATTTTTTTTTTTTGAGTGGATTGCATGAGCCCTGCAGGAAGTATGGTTGTTGTACAGGCTTGTTACTCGGCATTAAGACTTGAAATGGATATCCAGGTTCAGAGTTGGGCTAGTAGGGAGGGTGGTGGTGATGGGGGACCTGAATGCCGTTATTTTTTTTTTTAAATTCAGTATAATTGTGTTTATTTTTTATGCAGTGTAATACGTGGCTCATGATAAGATTGACATCAACTGCTAGTTGCTAGAACACATATTTTGTTATAGATTCCTCTCTCTCTCTCTCTCTCTTCTCTCTCTCTCTCTCTCTCTCACCATTTCCAGTTGTTTCAATAAGTCTCTGTCTTTTTGTAACTGTTATGACATTGATCCATGTTATATGTAAAAATTCTCTCTCTCTCTCTCTCTCTCTCTCTCTCTCTCTCTCTCTCTCACTTTAGTTATGGGACACTAATGAGGATTAATATTTGTTCTGTCTCACCATTACCAATTCTTTCTATAAAGTCACTGATTTTTTATAAGTTTTATACCATTTTACAGCTTTATCTATAAAAATTCTCTCTCTCTCTCTCTCTCTCTCTCTCTCTCTCTCTCTCTCTCTCTCTCTCTCTCTCTCTCTCTCTCTCTCTCAGTGTGGTGTTATTTTACAAGGCATGTTATCAGTACAAGGTGGTCTCCAGCTATCCTTGCCAATCGATTCCAGCGAAGTAGATAAATACCTATTGTCAGGGCCTGGACCGACCCTCCCTCGACGAAATCCCCTCTCCACATCAACAACCACTACGAAAGTTGAGTTATGTTCCTTATGATTAGGTGTCATAAGTTCGAGAACACTTTGCAGGTCGCTATTTTTGTCATTAAACATGAGTGAATTTCATTTTCATATAGATTTTTATATCCAAGTATTATTATTATTATTATTATTATTATTATTATTATTATTATTATTATTATTATTATTATTATTTCAGAAGATGAACCCTATCCTTATATAAAGAAGAGATCTCACTTATTATAAAGACAAAATCAATTAATCAATAATTAAACATTATTTATTCATTTGGGTCATTTCTTTGAGAAGCTCATGTTAGGATGTCTCATAATGTAGTGAGTTTTGTTAGGCCTGCGCTAGAAATTTAATAAAATGGAATTCTCTTAAATTTGACCGTAACAACGTGTTATAGTACGTACTGCCATAAGGAAAATGCGCGCATGCGCTCTGAGCTTCGCAAACAGGTGAAAAGGATCCTGTAAGGTGGTCACGCGTTTAATATGGTAATCGATGCAACTGTCTCAATCATTGTCATGAACAGCGTAGCTCTCTCTCTCTCTCTCTCTCTCTCTCTCTCTCTCTCTCTCTCTCTCTCTCTCTCTTTAAGAAAACAGTTTAATGATAAAAAATACCTCTCTTCCAGTACAAGTTTGTTTATTCATACATCCGTCGCAAAGCTCTTTACATTAGGCCATTCGTTATATGGTCTTTCGTTATATGAAGGTCTTTCGTTATATGAAGGTCTTACATTATAAGAAGATCCAACGCCACCTGGGAGTTGCTTTGCATAAGGAGTGGAGACACTACTATGTACACAGGTTATCAATTCCAGCGTAATATATTCTATGATAATATTACTTTTGATTATGATAATTGTTGCCATAATTTACCTGCGAGATTAGGAGCCATGTTTCACTTTACCTTTTTTAATTGTATCTTTTTATAATGAGGTATCTCGCTTGTACCTACTTTCAATTCGTGCTGTTGCATTTGTTTAGCTAGTTTAAGATTGGCATTTGTTAGCACGGGCTCTTGCATAGTGACCAGCTCATTATATTGGTTACGTGTGCTCGAGAGAAATTTAGCAATCAACTGATATTTCACCATGTTTGGCGTCACAGCAGCTGTGGTTAGAGAGAGACTGTTGTAATCAATGTCATTCTAGTTAGGGTAAATGTCATAGATAATTATCTTTTTAGAGTTAATTGTGTCTTTTTTATGTCCTTTTCGTTTTTTCCGTTTTCTGTGATTATATCTTTTCCGTTTGCTAACCGAACGTTCATCGTGTTTTTTCTCTTCATATGTGTAGCTAACAATTTCCTTGTTTTTTTTTTGTTTTTATTTACTTTTACCTTTGTATAACTTTTGTTTTATTTTTCTCTTCTTTTATCAAGTTTAATTTCATTTATCGTTTTGATACATTTCAAATACTTTCACCTATTTCTTTACATTTCTTTGTAACTCGCATGAATGGCCTCCTTCCACTTTAACTGTTTATTTTTCTAATGTGAAAATTATTACCAATAATCTACCAGAAATTATGCCAAAAATGCCGTTGACTCGTAAAGCAAACGTTAAAATAAAACAGAATTCTCACATGCGGGCAAAGAGAAAATACGATCTTTGCAAGGCAGAATCATTACCATATTTAAATGGCTGAAGTACTTTGCATAGCCACCTGTGCTTTTACCGATGAATTATTCCCCACGAAACTGATTTAGGTACTGCTTCCTTACTTATCTTTTATAAGCGACGTGTGTAATCCATTAGTATGAATGGAAATTTTCTAATGAGTCACTTAGTGATTATAGATAACAATTTTATTTTTTTATTTATATCCAGCATAACGCAGAGGATTCAGAGGTATTCAACAAGTAATTCAGCCGATATTAGCTCGAATGAGATTAGCCTGGATTACCATCGCATTTACATAATGTTACGAGATTCGAAGTCACCTCTGCCAGGTATTTATCATCTGCCCCGTAAATCAGAAACACTGCTTGCCTTCGTTACTGTATGCTAGAAACCAGCCGGACACAAATAACAACTGTTTTACATGCGGCGATGCGGATCCTTTGTATGTAAATGAATGTTTACGAATGATATCTAGCGCTCAGGTCAAAACGCTGCCGACCAGGTAAGCACGCGCTCTCGTAATGGACCTGTCTGTTAAAGAAATACAGGCCTAAAGCGTTTTGCGAATAGGGGCGAGAATCGCTCGCGGCCGGAACGCGCGTCTTCTTCACCAGGTGTTCTTTTGTTTTTATCCGAGCCTTTCCTCCTCCTCCTCCTCCTCGTTTCGAGCGGTTTCTTCTTTGCCCTTTGTGTGCCCTTTTATGCAAGGCTGTCCTTGTTTGTCTAGGGAGTTCTTCCTTCCTTTCTGGTGGTGTCCTGTTATCTTGTGCTTCTGCGTCTTGCCGTGGCTTTTGATCTCTCTCTCTCTCTCTCTCTCTCTCTCTCTCTCTCTCTCTCAAATCTTTTTTTTTCATAAATCATCGCATGTTAGGCAAGAAGGTGCAATACAGAGCTCATTATTTATCTATCTATATACTATATATATAATAATAAATACATATGTATATCATTATATACACAGGTATATATATACATATACAGTATGCCTCTCTCTCTCTCTCCTCTCTCTCTCTCTCTCTCTCTCTCTCTCTCTCCTCTCTCTCTCAAATATTTTATGTATGTGTGTGTGTGTGTGTGTATATATATATATATATATATATATATATATATATATATATATATATATATATATAATCAGTGCGTCCACGTGTGCGCCTGATATAAACGCTTGTAAACGTGATTAATCGAACTGTAACGCCTGATTTAGAATAGTATTGCAAAACCTATTTATCGAAATCGGAAATCCTGTATCGAAATCGTCGTATCTCCTTGCGTATGTTTCTGCTCGTAAGTCTTCATTAACTGAAGTCTTATCTACCTTTGCGATTCGCCCAATACGATAGATATCCGTCGCTGAAGAGTTAATCAAAATACGCAGTTTTGCAGCAAAGTGTTTATTTTCAGCTGCAAGGTTATACGGAAAGTTTTCTTTTTTGCGAACAGTAAATTAGTAATTATTGGTCCACAAACTTGGCCATACCAAGGACTCCCCCAGATATGATGAGCCCCCAGCAGAGGGCCCCAGCCAATCAAAAGTTGTCATTATCATACCCGGATACCCAGTACGACATAGTACATTAAATATTTGCATGTTTCTGTGCAAAGTAAGTATTGAGTAAATGTGTGTGCATATAGATTATTATATATATATTATATAATATATATATATTATAATATAATATGGGTGTTGTGTGTGTGGGTGTGTGTGTGTGTTGTGCCTGTGTTGGGTGGGGTATAAATATATATATATATTATATAATATATATATAGATAATAGATATAAGTCTAAGATATATATTATATATACATATATTCAATATTTTGTTGTTGATTTAAATTTGATACAAATTAAAATTGGCGAAAATAGCCACAGTGTTTTTATGGGTTTGAAAAAATATTAATTTTTTCATTGTGTCGCTAACTCCCCCTAGAGCCTTCTTCTGGACCCCAAGGGGTCCACGGACCCCAGTTTGGAAACCGCTGAATTAGGACATGACGGAGTTTATTGGTGATTATATGTTCCTGAGTCATGAGTGTACATGAGATCAGGATATGATGATATTTTCATAATTTATTTCGTCATTTGCATACGAGGGATGTTCACTTATCTGTGAGGTACTGGATATATAATTTTTCGGAATGCTAAATACTCATGGGTGCTTGATACACTTAAAATATTTAAAAAACTTTTTAATTATATATTTAATAATATTTATTAATCCGTCATTAATATTGACAGAATTTTCAATATTTTCATTATGTGATAATTTTAGTGCCAAATGCACATGGATGAGACATCTGTTCAACTCGTTTCGTGACACCGAATATTATTTTGAACGTTGTAACTTTTTTTTTATTTCCATTTAATAAACTTTCCATGCGTATTTGACATGACAGACAAGCCATATAAATATTAGTGCGGCCTTTTTATATAGGCGTTATTTATTCAGTGAAAAATCACAAAATAAAATACATGTATTTTTTCATTTGGACTGTTCTCATTTTTTTTCCACAGACGCCTATTTTTTAAAAAAAGTTATTTTTTTGGTAATTCAATTACGAAATATGACTGAAATTTCCAGGAAGTGCCTGTGGGAACATGCGTGGGTTTTGCGGTCATAGTTTGTTTTGAGGAACTCTTTTACGGGTGACTTTTATGTAAATTTTATTGTTTTTTTAAAGGTTTAATATTTGCTTCATCGATGACCATCCATGTTATGGAGCTCCTTTATAATATGTAGGTATGAGATCTCTCTGAATTATACACACACACACACACACGCACACACACACACACATGTATATAATAACTGGTAAAAATGTTCTGTTACGACAGAATTCCATCTAATAAAAGGAGCCCATAAAAACGCCAAAATATAGAAAGTAAGTACTATATTTCAGAGAATGGTGTCTCTCTCTTCAGATAGGTATATTTCAGTCTTTGAAATATAGTGCTTCCTTTCTATATTTTGGCGTTTTTATGGGTTCCTTTTATTAGATGTATGTATGTATATATATATATATATATATATATATATATATATATATATATATATATATATATATATATATATATAGTGAAGAAACCGATCTGCTTTGAGACAGAGGATCAGAACATGTAATGATTATTTGATAAAGGAAAGGTTGAAAAGATGCCAGGAGAACAGTGTTTTGACGTCGTAAGTTGTATGCCCACCGAAACTAAGCGTAAATTCACATTAGAATCACATTAACTTCAAAAGAGGGCCTCTTTTGATTGTTGAAAATGAATCCCCACTTTTTTTTCCCTGGTCAGGTATGACCTTAAAGAATGTCGATCCGGGCACACTATTGCATAATGTTCGATCTGTGAAATATGTGATTGTTTCACTGATAAAAGACACCATGGATCTAAAGGTTTAGTTGAAGCTTATGAGGCAGAATAGCCTGAGAGATTACCAAATACAGTAAGAACAAAAAAACAGCCATGTCTGTGTTTATATCAATTATACATGACGACACTACTTAATCAGGCGAAGCGTGATTTCATTGATTGAACATCTCTGGTGTTTGGTCATAAATTCTAGATTACCTTATTTATTATTATTATTATTATTATTATTATTATTATTATTATTATTATTATTATTATTATTATTATTATTATTATTATTATTATTGCCGTTTGTTGCTCTTATTGTTTTATTATGGCTGGCGTCAGTCGCAGAATTATAGAAAAAAAATTGGGATGGGAATATTGGAATAATGACTCGGAATATTTATGGCCACTTCCTTCCAGTCATTAACCCCAGCAGTGGGGCCGATTTATTTCCCAATTTACATACCGTGTATTGAATCGTCGCCATCATGATTATTGTTGTGTTCATGGTAGCTGGGAGTTACGGAATATATGGTAATACTGTTGGTTTGAGTATTGTATTGTTTGATCATTGCATTCTTGTTTTGACTGTTTGCTCGTTGTCTGATTTCGTTAGCTGATTGCTTACTTGATTACCTGTTTATTGGTTATATATAGTATATATATATATATATATATATATATATATATATATATAGTATATATTCATAACACGAAGATAAGATCTGTCAATATAGTCCACAGGAGAAAAGAGAGAATAAAAGACTCTAGTTGCTCGATAATTTCGCCACTTTTTTTTAAACGGCCAAATTTTCACCGTTACCAACAGACTGCATCAAAGCAGTCTTCTGCCTCACAATCACCTACTCAAATACATACACACTCATACATGTACATTTTTGTTTAAATATTCCACCAAACTCTGCTCTCTTTCATTCAAGAACCATGTAAATGTAGACAAAAAATATATAATACTAATTATAAAAAGAATTATAATCGTAAACGTACAAAAATAACCACACGTAAGTTAAGTACAGCACTTTCTGTGTGGGTGTGTGAATTTGCGTTCTGCACAGATACCTTAAACATTATCTAATACCGCAAAGAGAGAGAGAGAGAGAGAGAGATTGCTGCAGTCACTGAAAATATCGATTTGTGCTTTGAAAGCTCCCCCAAGCAGAAAGGAAAGGACACACACATATGGCTAGCGTTGGAGAATGCGTCCAGCCGGTTGGAAGTTTGTAAGAGGATGGAAAGTTAAAAAAAAAAAGTAAATAAAAAAGATAAAATTGATCACAGAAAAAAAAACTTGATACAAAAAATTATCATAACGGTTCTCAAACTGAGGGTCCGGATGGGTGGAGGAGGAGGAGGAGGAGGGAGAGATGAGGATGGAGGAGAGGAGGAGGAGGAGGAGGAGGAGGAGGATTACTCGAAATTCTATCATAGGCCCAGGAGTGGCTGGGAAGGGAGATGGAAATCCAAGCAACTTGTATTTTTTTTTTCCGGGCAGTGGGGTGGTTAGGAGGGGGAGGGGGGGGCGGGAGATTGGGGACGGGATCATGGAAGGAAAGGTTTTTGTATGGAAATACTGTGTAGGGGTTGGAGGGAAAAGTTAGGTGGGAAGATAAGAGTCAGAAAAACAAGAAAAGCGACGGACTGAAATGGGAGAAGAGGGTTTCCGGGAGAAGGCCTGGTAAAGGTTGAACCGATGGTCGGGGTATTTGGTGTAAAAGCATTCGGGTATGTGGAAGGTATATATATATATATATATAATATATATATATATATATATTATATATATATATATATATATATATATATATATATATATGGGCCCAGAAGATGTGTTAAATACAACGAAAGTACTTGGCACTCTGTCTTTTCATTTTTAACTTTCGTAGTGGTTTCAGCTAATAGACAAAATCACGTGCTTCCTTTTGTGATTTCTTAGTGTGTGTATATATGTATATATATATATATATATATATATATATATATATATATATATATATATATATATATATATAAGCGAATACCACAGGAAAAGGATAGGCAGAAATCCAAGCGCTTGGATTTCTGCCTATCATTTTCCTGTGGTATTCGCTTATTCAATTAAGTCACGTGCATCTACTGTGATTTTTTAAGCATATATATATATATATATATATATATATATATATATATATATATATATATATATATATATATATATGAATTATGTGGAGTAGGAGGAACCGGTTAAAACCCAAGCCTAAATAAATGATAAAAAAAGACGCTTTGATCTTGTAACGTCACCATGAAAGTAGATCACTTAAATCTGCCCTTTTCATCACTTACACCAATAACCTTTGATACGGGCTCACGCAGAAAACAAAAAAAAAAAGTATCAGCAATAGTGATCTCGATAACACCTAAATCATACAGGACCGTTAAAAAAAAAAAAAAAAAAAAAAAAAAAAACAAAAAAAAAAAAAAAAAAAAAAAAAAAAAAAAAAAAAAAAACAGAGATCGATGAGACACTGGCCGTAATTTAGTTTTAGTTGCGTTGAGTGTATGGCTGAAATATTCAGTAACTGGATTATTGGACTGGGAATGACCACGTTTGGGTTTTCGTGAATTAAGTGTATCTTCAATTAAAGGCATTTATTACGTAATGGAACAATTATTGCTAGTTTAGTGGATAACCAATGGATTTGTCATGAGGTAATGGGATATTTATTACGTTCGAGTTTCATGTTGGAATGTCAACATGAAATGTATGAAAGCAAATTACTAAAGCTCTCGCTTCAATTTGAAGTAGAAGTTTTGTATTTTATCATTTTGAAAAGAAAAGAACGCGAAACGTCAATGGAATTTATAATGCGAATCATATCTCTTACCTAAATTTCGAATAACGTGCAAATTATTTCATGTGGCTGGTGTGAATGTATCATCATGAGGTTTATTTTCAACCGCTGGTTGTCCTGCGCTGATATTACGAGGCAAACGCAACATAAATTAACCTTCCCTCCTCCTCCTCCTCCTCCTCCTCCTCCTCTTCTCCCGTGTATCTAGCAAGCAACTCCTCCTCCTCCTCCATCCTCTTCTTCTCCCGTGTATCAGCAAGCAACTCCTCCTCCTCCTCCTCTCCTCCCCGTGTCTCTAGCAAGCAATTTAAGGAAGCGCGCGACTGATGCAGCCAGGGACGCGATGTATTATCTAGTTCGGTCCTCGTTTTCCTCCGCGTTTCGGTTCCGAGGTGGATTTTGTTGCCGGATATTAGGATGTGTTTAATGGAGATGTGTTTATCCTCTCCAAAATCCTCTTTATCCGAGATTGCTCGAAAAGAAGAGAGAGATATTTAAGCAGGGACGAGGATTTGTTGTCACATTTTTTGCTTGAGATGATGCTCTTTTTGATACTGTTGAGATAAATTTCGAGGTATGATCGCATGTATACCTTTTAAGAGAATTTTCTTGTGTTAAAACAATGTCCCTTTTTTTCAGAGCATGTTGGTGATAGGTAATATTAAATTTTTATTTTTACGGAATATTTCCCATATGATTTATATCGTTTTATCAACAGTTTGTGGACGGTTATATTCGGTGCCGTAAGAATTACCAGGAATTGTTTCTTTCTTCAGATGTATTATAAATTAATGTCCATTGTTTCAAAAAAGAAAAAAAGCGAGAGGCTCAAGTAACTACCAACTTATAACTATGCATCTGTCTTATTGCTAGAACAATTTTATATACGTTTTATGTTTAATGAATATTTTATGGCTTTTCAAGGTTCTTGCATCTCCCGTTTATACAAGGACTTTCACGTACTTTATCACTTACTTTCATTTTCATTAACAGAAAAGACTTTATCACTTACTTTAATTTTCATTAACAGAAGACTTTATCACTTACTTTAATTTTCATAAGCAGAAAAGATTTTTTTTGCGTATAGGGAGACTATGGAAATTGACATTTAACATGATCATGCCTCATGTGAATTTACAGGCACAAAATTTCAATTTTTGATTTTTGAATATTTTAGTCAAACTACATAACATAATTAGGTATTAGTAATCAGTGGCAGGGTATACGATATAGTTTACCTGCATGTTGACTTTATATGTGAAAGAAAAATACACAGTACTTGCCGATTTCAATTAGTTTTGGGTTCGATTTAATTAAAATTTAATGCAAGACGTGCATTGCAAATTCCTTTTTCCGAATGCAATACACTTACAGAGCTCTGGATGAAGACGACATCGATTTATTACCTTTGGACAAGCAGTGACATATTGATTCTTGAACGCGCATGCCACCCACAATTATATATTTATGAAGTTCTACTGACTACAAGATCAGTTGGGAATCGTAAAACTCGGGCCATTTTCTTTTTATTATATTTGTGTTCGATCGAGTTTTCTTGCGCCGTAGCCTTGTTATTATTATTATTAGCGCCTCAGTGGCGTGATCGGTATGGTCTTGACCTGCCACCTCGGTGGCCGCGAGTTCAGTTCTCGGGCATTCCATTGAGGTGTTAGAGATGTGTATTTCTGGTGACAGAAGTTCACTCTCGACGAGGTTCGGAAGTCACGTAAAGCCGTTGGTCCCGTTGCTGAATAACCACTGGTTCCATGCAGCGTAAAAACACCATACAAACAATTATTATTATTATTATTATTATTATTATTATTATTATTATTACTTTATGTCTGGAACATAAATCATTCAACACGAACAACAATCGTGCAGAGTTTGTAGTTTATTATTGTAACGTTAATTATATCAGCCGAAATTTCACGGAGTTTTGAAATTAATATTACGAAAGAGACTTCTATGGGATGTTGTTTGTGAAGTGAAGTTCCAGTGAAAGTAATGGAAAATACTCAGCACTGGATAATGGCTGGTGTTTGTCGGGTTCCAGATTGATGGAATTCGTAAAGAAATCTGCGCATTGGCATTAGGCTTAAAGCCCTTTTCTTGTAGGAAGTCCTGTCTTGTAGGGCGGAGTACGTAAGCCTCGACGCTCGTGGAAGGCCCAGCTCCATTTCGTTGTTTTAGGAAAAGGGTAGAAAGCCCTCGCTGGAAAGCCCTTGCTGGAAAGCCCTGGAAGGAGGAGAGTCCATGTAAACATTCCCATCCATTCTTCACTCGGATGGGGGTTGTGATGGGGTTAATTAGCGGATGAGCGGCGGTGCCGAGGTTGGGTGGGGGTGGGGGAGGGGGGAGGCAAAGGGCGTGAAGGAGGGAAAGGGGCGGAAGAGGGAGAATGCGAAGGGAGATCGCCCACGTCTGTAGGATTACGCCACGCCCTACTTATAGTACTTCCAGGGGGGAAAGGGCACACGTTGCCTTCTTTCGACAACTTTTGGAGATCTTGGCGTCTCTGGAGGATTGCTGACTTGTGGGGGGGGGGGGGGGGGGGGGTGGGGGGGACAGGTGTGAGTGAGACCTGAGGATATTAAATGTTGAAGTCATTTTTGTTTACCAAGTATTTTTAATTATTTATTTTATTTTTTATTTATTTATTATTTATTATATTATTATTATTATTATTATTATTATATTATTATTTTTATTGTCTGTGTCACAAACGCTCCAATTCGACTGGGTGGTATTTATAGCGTGGGGTTCCGGGTTGCATCCTGCCTCCTTAGGAGTCCATCACTTTCCTTACTATGGTGCGCTGTTACTATTATTTTTGTTTATTATTATTATTATTATTAGCTAAGCTGCAACCTAAATTGGAAAGCAGAATGTTGCATGCTTAAGGGTTCCAAAAGGGAAAGCAGCCCAGTAAGCAAAAGTGAGAAGACAAACAACTAGTTGAGTTTATATGAAAAAATAACTTGAAAATATAAAACGGCCAAACTATAGAATTAGACTCAGGGGTGCTTGCTGAAGAAAAGGGAATTTTCACCAGATTTGAACCTCTGCTGGAGTTTACCACAATGCTAGGAAGTTTGACTGTCAGTTTTTTTATTTATTTATTGATTCATTATTATTATTATTATTATTATTATTATTATTATTATTATTATTATTCATTTCCTACTTATAATTTTTTGGTTTGCATGAAAAAATGCAACGAACTCAATTTGATCCCTTAGGTCTTTAAGTATTCCTTTAGACACTATAACTTAACATAATTTGTTATTCATGCAATTGCGCGCATATACATAAAAAATCCACCTTGTTAACTTTTAAACTTTGGTTTTTTGAAGTTTTTTCCCACAGAACTTTTAAAGATTTTGAGTTTTTTTTCCAACTGACATTTCAAATAATGTGTTTTTTTTTTTCCCAACCGACGCTTTAAACAACTTTAGTTTTTTTCCATAGACGCTTTAAGCAATTTTATTTTTTCCCACAGATGCTTTAAGCAATTTAAGTTTTTTCCCACAGATGCTTTAAGCAATTTAAGTTTTTTCCCACAGATGCTTAAAGCAATTTAAGTTTTTCCCACAGATGCTTTAAGCAATTTGAGTTTTTTCCCCACAGCCGTTTTAAGCAAACACTAAACCAGTAATACTAAAAAAAAAAAAATAAATAAGAACATACTCCTCAAATACTGGTTGAATATACCAGTCAATACTAAATAACAATAAAAATAAATAAATAAGAACATATAGTACTCCTCAAATACTGGTTGAATGAATATACCAGTAATACTAAAAAAAAAATTTTTTTTTTAAATCAAATAGGAACATACTCCTCAAATACTGGTTGAATATACCAGTAGTAATAAAAAAATAAGAAAAATTAAATAAGCAGATACTCCTCAATTACTGGTTGAATATACCAGTAATACCAAAAAATATATATATAATAAATAAGCACATGCTCCTCAAATACTGGTTGAATATACCAGTAATGCTAAAAAAAATAAAAATAAATAAATAAGAACATACTCCTCAAATACTGGTTGAATATACATTAAGGATATTTTATACTCGGCATTTCATTTTTATCCCCTTCTGCTTCCTGAAAAGCCAAAAGTACGAACGAGATGAATGGGTTGAATGACGCCATGTTTGTCTGGGCGCCTGAGGCTGCGCTGATGAAGCAGCATCCGAGTGAGTAGTCTGTGTCTGTGGAGGAGGGTGGGGAGGTGTATGAGGTGTGGTGGTTGGGGGTGGGGGTGTTATCAGAAAGGAGGTGAGGCTGCAACCTTTCCTGAGGAGTTGTGTTTTTTTGTTTTTTGTTTTTTTCCCCGCGATTGAAGACACGAGAGAAAGCAGGTTTTTTTTTTTTTTTTTTTTTTACCAATATGGGATGCTGAGGTTCGTGGATGCTTCGACTGAAGTTTCCTTGATTTCATAAAGATTATTTTCATTTAACCTTGACTCTTGTGATACCAGCTGTTTTTATATTTTTTATTTCCTTTAAGATAATTTCTTTTTTTATCAATTTCCGTTCAGTTTTTTCTAGTTCTTTTGAGCTTCGAGTCCTTGCCCAGAATTTATTTTTGTGCTTATCAAAGTTCTTGTGTACATAGGTTATGAATTTGCGTATACTGTACATAGCTAACTCTTGTATGTCAGCTGTTTTTTTTTTCATTTCCTTTAACGTTATTTTTTTATTTATTAATTTCCGTTCAGTTTTTTCGAGTTCTTTTGAGCCTCGAATTCTTGGCTAGAGTTCATTTTTTGTGCTTATCAGAATTCTTGTGTACATAGGTTATGGATCTGCGTATACTGTACAAAGATGTACTCTCATCTGTGCATAGATATACTGCCATTTACTACTATTACGCACTGGTGGAATGATATTATATTACTGCTATGTTTGTGCATGCGTGTGTGTGTGTGTGTGTGTGTCTGAAAAAGCAGTACATTTTGTAACACTTAATTTCTACCACGGCTACATAATTTGAATAATTACATTTCACACGCTTAATTGGCCATTTCACTCAAGAGTATCTTTTTACTAAAAAAAAATAAAGAAATAATAAAATCTATATTTTCATACATGCATAGAAGGTGAATCCTACCTACGCCACTGCGTGAATCTTGATATTATATGTAAGTCAGGACATGTAACTGAATTATGAATTTTCCCCCCTGACTATTTTTTTTTTCTCCTTTTTATTTTTATTTTTAGTCCCTTCCTCAGGGAAATTACATTATCCTTCCATAGAAATTTTACCGTTGTCCTTTATCGCATTACATGAAATTTGTATGTCACAGGAATCCAGCAGCGCCTAGAGATTCATTTTGTATCTCTCTCTCTCTCTCTCTCTCTCTCTCTCTCTCTCTCTCTCTCTCTCTCTCTCTCCGAATTTATTCCCAATTCGAAGTTCATTAATTTTGGTTGCGTCTCTCTCTCTCTCTCTCTCTCTCTCTCTCTCTCTCGATATTATTAGATAGATATATAGATATATAGCTAGTTCAGGATCAAATGTTTTCTTCTGCTTTATGGATTCAATGAAACTAGGATACTCCATCGGAGTAAATGAAAATCTTATCAAGACAATGCTTTGTTTGCATACGTATGTACATGTTTGTGTATGTGTCTTAGTTTTATTGTAAAAGTGTCCTTTGTCTTATGTACCTAATGACCTTTCTGACGATATGGTTCATAACAGGTCCACCTTTGAGGTGCAATTATCATCGAGATAAATATGCGCTCTGAGTGAGGTGCGTGCAAGCTTACATATGCACGCGCTTACACGCAGGCAGGTCGTCGATCTCTTGGGGTACATGTCAGCAACTTATCAGAACACAACACAAGTTTAATACAAGTCAACGACATTTTTTATGGTAATCTTGGCCAGTTCTCCATACGAATATTATCATCGCTGACGAATGATTCATTCTTCACTGAAAGTCGTTGAGTTGTTTTCAACTTGTTCGTGATTTGTAGGCGATAAGTCGTGTTGACGACATGTGTATACTGTGGTGTGGACGCACCTTAGAGATTGAGTGAAAACAAGAGCGTCCTTAGGCGTGAGACTTGGAAGAGAACGCATCAAGTGAGGTACTGTGCACACGCGTTTGTTTCTGTTTGTGTGTGTGTGTTTGTGTGTTTATGTGTGTGTGAGTGTGTGTAGTCCAGCCAGTGATCTTTTTAAGGTCGACGAAAAGAGGTGGGTAGGGCGATGTAATTGGCGCGTCGGGTTGTTTGTGTTAGTTCGGCCGTCTCGTTAATCTTAGTTAACGTTTCTTCCCAGTTTTTGGGGGATGGTGGGGGAGGGATGAAGGGAGATAGGGCTATATATGTGCCTCTGCCGCCATGCTTTCTCATTGATTTTCGTTCGTCCTTAGGCCTCCTCTCTCTCTCTCTCTCTCTCTCTCTCTCTCTCTCTCTCTGCGTTGATAGTTGTAGCACTCTCAGTATGTTTATTTTCGAAGCCTTTTTCTTTCTTTTTTTTTTTTTGGCGTTGTGCATCTGTGGAAACCAGATTTTGAAATTTGATGCAAGACAGATATCTGTGTTCTATCACGTGTTTGGAGCTGGCCGGTTCTCAGTATTTATGACTTTTAAATTTGGTTGATATGATTCTGGGAAATATATATTTATATGCACGCACACACATATATGTGTATTAATTATAATAATATATATATATATATATATATATTATATTATATATAGTATATATATATATCTATCTATATGGGCCATATGACACACACACACACATATATTATATATATATATATATTATATATATATATATATATGTATATATTATTATCTTATATATTATAATTTCTTATATATATATATATTATAATATATATATTACTACACATATATATTTATGCGTTTGGGCGTAAAGTTGTAACTGTTTAACAAAGTATTTTGTAGCCATTCATACTAAAATATTTATTTATATGAACGACTGATTGACTGAATAATTTATGCTAGATAAAAAGAGAAGCACTGTAGTATTTTTAAAAAAATCATTTTGTATCTAAAGTTTAGGTACTGTAGTGCATTTTTGGTCTTTTTATGTATTGATCTCTCTCTCTCTCTCTCGTGATGTAGCAGATCTCTCTCTCTCTCTCTCTCTCTCTCTCTCTTGGAAGAGGAAAAGTGAATGTTTGACCTTTTTTTATTTCGAAGAAAAGGATTAGATTCTCTCTCTCTCTCTCTCTCTCTCTCTCTCTCTCTCTCTCTCTCTTCTCTCCTCTTGGAAGAGGAATAATGAATGTTTGACTTTTTTCTTTCGAAGAATAGGATGATTCTCTCTCTCTCTCTCTCTCTCTCTCTCTCTCTCTCTCTCTCTCTCTCTCTCTCTCTCTCTCTTTTGGAAGAGGAAAAATGAGTGTTTGACTTTTTTCTTCCGAATAAAAGGATTAGATCTCTCTCTCTCTCTCTCTCTCTCTCTCTCTCTCTCTCTCTCTCTCTCTCTTCTCTCTCTCTCTCTCTCTCTCTTATAGGACACTGAAAAATTAACCATGCATTAAAAAAAAATGGTCAAATTTATCAATGTTAAAAACGTGAAGCTAACCTGTTGCCATCCCATTCTCTCTCTCTCTCTCTCTCTCTCTCTCTCTCTCTCTCTCTCTCTCTCTCTCTTCCCCCTTGGAAAAAGAATAGTGAATGTTTGCCTCTTTTTTTTTCGAAGAAAAGAATTAGAAAATAGAGGAATCACCCCAAAAGAATCTTCTGGCCCCAAATATGAGTTATTATTTATTTTTTTTAAGGTCGGCAAGTTTGAGAGGAAGCTGCTGTTTAACCCTGTCTTTATCGCATTTTATTAGCCGCTTTGATTAATGGCTTTATGATGACGCCTTTTTATTGCCTCCAGGAACTGTATAACTATGATGTTTCAATTAGGATTCTCTCACTCTCTCTCTCTCTCTCTCTGAGGTCATTCTTAATTCCGGGTTTGTTCATTCTGGTTGCGTTTCTTGTCACTAGGAAATTCTCTCTCTCTCTCTCACGATCTACTCTCATTCTCTCTCTCTCTCTCTCTCTCTCTCAGGATTTTTTGATGGAGTTGTTCAACAGGTGAAGGTCGTCTCTATAAGCAGGTTGGTGTTGGATTCGTGTCATATCGTAAAAAAAAAAAAATTAATTATTTGCATTCTGCCTTTGAAACCTTATTAGTGTTTTTCTCGCAGTTTTTTATTCATCATTTAATAATATTCGGATTTATGCTACGTTCTGCTCTGCTACCTAGATATTTTTAGGGCTTCAAAAAATTATCTTTATCAAGTTGATTTCTCTAATGTTTTTTTAATAAAATTACGCTTCGGAAACGAGCAAGTTATTGCGTTTATTGAAAGTTATTTCCTATTTTTATATTTGCCCTTTCTTATTTTTAGGGACTTATCTTCTAAAATTTCATCTTGTGTTTTCTTTAATCTCTCAATATCCTTTTGTAGAATTTCAGGCGATTCTTGGATATCTGCCATTGCTAGAATATAATGAGAGGAAAACGACTGTAATTCACTATTTGTATTCAATTTCGTTTACTGCAGTTTTGTATATGGGTATTTTGAACTGATCGAAGCTTAAAAAAAGTAATGGAATCCGGCTTAGTTATGGTAAAAAAATCCCCACCCTCAGGACTAACGTACCATATTGTTTTCGGGAATTAGTAACGTCGTATGATTTCTGATGGTAATTATTCAAGCATCAGGAACGTTGCATATTTTCTCATGTATCAGTGACTTTCCTTTACATTTTCCAATTATAGTGACGTCACTTACTTCCTCAGACATTAGTGGCCCCCATATATTCGTTAGTCTTAAGTGATGTCACGAATTTTCAGGTATTAGTCAAGTCCCCTAATTAATTAAAGTGTCGGTAGCGTATAATATCTATAACTCATCAGTGAGGTCCTATATGTTCTCAGACATCACTGATGTCAGAAGCTTTCTCATTCACCAGTCAATTCTTTGATGACGTCGATGAGTCATTTTGTTGATGTCATCATTAGGTTTAAATAATACATGATCAATTTGCAATATGGCAAAAATATGGATTTGTATCTTGCAAAAGTCACACGAAGTGTAATTACAGAGGTTTACTTTCTTTGCATTTTGTCTACTTTAGAATGCAAAAATAGATTTTGAAACTTTAAAATTGTAGTTTAAACATTGCACTTAAATCAGCCCTACGATTGCTAATAGTAGTTTTTGTGAGATGAATGTGACATGGTCATTATTTTACCGGTTATGGATTGTACCTTGCATAAAGCACAAGATGATTATAGGAACTATAATTTAGACTTATGACGCATATTCATTCTTGAAGGTTTTGACGCATAGTGTTTTCTCTCTCTCTCTCTCTCTCTCTCTCTCTTCTAACACACACACACACACACATACTTGTTTTATCTTTCTTTTAAGGAAAATATTAGGTTTAAGAATATATCTTTTATCGTACATGCTTATCTTGACAGTTGTGTGGATATATGTAGTTAATCCCTAAGAGAGAGAGAGAGAGAGAGAGAGAGAGAGAGAGAGAGAGAGAGAAATTCTGTAAATATACTGACTGACTGACGTATTGCCGTCACTCTGACGTACATCCTTCTGAGGGCTGTCCGCTTTTGAGAAACGAAGTCAAGAATAATGATTGACGGTGCGGAATGTAGTAGTATCTGGAGCCTATGACAAGCGCCACCAAGCGGGCATTTTATATTTTTAGGTGCAAGTGAGTATTCGGGCTCCCTTCTTAATAGTCTGCCGTGTGATGGATGCGCAGGTAAAAAGAGAGGAGAATACATCAAGCGTCGGGTGGGGGAAAAGGGGTTGGAAGCACAAGAATGGAGAGACAGAAAAAAAAAGGATTAAAAAAAAGGGGGATATATCGAATTGGGTGGGAGAGACAGAATGAACGCTTGGGATGGAAAGGGGAAAAAATGGAACAAGGGAAGAGTGATTGGATTAATTAGCAAAAGGGGGAACAAGATAAGAGGAGAGAGAGAGAGAGAGAGAGAGAGAGAGAAGACGAGAGAGAGAGAGAAATGTGAGGTGAGAGATAAAAGCTCAACCGTTTCTAAAATGGCGATTAAAGGGAATGGCAGATAGCTTGTTAAATGTGAGGTCTCTGGAATCTCTTCCTTTTTTTTTTTTTAAGTAATTAGGTTAAGGCTCGGGAGGGATTCCGTTAATGGACGCAGATACATCAGAGAATGTTTTTAATTGCGAGCGTCCCTGTTGATGATGATACACATGTATACACATACACACAGACATTCTTAAAGTTTAGAGGCTGTAAAATACCCATTTTGCACCTTCGGCTGGTATGTTTGTTTGGGGACCAGTGACCAGAGATTTGGCTGAGTTGTGCAGTGCTTGGCTTGTGCTTTCCAAACAAGTGAATCAATACCAGTCCTTTCAGCTGTAATTGGATGCTTGCAGCTGTTATAGTCAAGAAGAAACAAGGCGCGATCCGACCTCCAACTTATTCGTGGCGCGTGCTAAAATCTACGGTCAGATAGCGCGCTGTTTCACCAACGAAAATTAAAGTAGATCGCTGTACTTTATATAAGAAATAGTTTTTATGTACTGTTTAACATGCACATTATTTATATTTTACATTTTCATTCTAAAGAATAAATCATATATAGCCTATCCTAAAATTCCAGTAGCTTTAACTCAACGCAATACACTTTTTTCTGACATTTTTAGGCTTTTCCAAAGGGTTTCCCTACCACCCCTCCTAACAAGAAAGTAGTTTGTAGGCTTACTCCCCAAGTAAGTGGGAAAAGAAAAGACTCGCTCAGAACCTGGAAGGCTTCTGGAGCCTCCCCTTCCAGTGAGGAAAAAGCTCTAGCGATAAAAATATTAATAAGAGGATTATAATCGTACAGGTATATGTACGTCAATCGTGTATGGATGTATGTTTGGTGTGGCTGTGTATTCACCTCTTCTCCAATTAAGGTCAATGCATGAACATTCCATTTATTGTTTATTTAACTTTTTTATCTTTCATTTTTGTTTCTACTGACACTGCAACAGAGAGATATTTTGTATTTTAGAGTTAAATTTTTGTAGTCTGTAAGATCATTATAGTTTTCTTTTTATCATAATTAATTAAGTCTCTACATTTTCCGTTCTGTTCTGGAAACCTTTTTTACCATTTCCGTTCTGCTGGTCAGTCTGTCTGATGCCAATATGAGAGAGAGAGAGAGAGAGAGAGAGAGAGAGAGAGAGAGAGAGAGAGACATCTCTTTCCCTCCTACCCTAAGAGCTAAAAATCTTTCCATCAGACCCTTTCTCATTCATCACTGAGATAGCGTGATGTGAAGATGCGTATTTAATGGTCCAGTTGGGTCCCCCCCCCCCTCTGTTTTTTTTTTTTTTTTTTTTTTTTTCCTGATACGCAGAACCGAAAAAGTCTTGTGCCTTCTTTCTTTGCCCCCAGACAGGTGGCAAGGTCTCGCTATAGAAAGCTGTTGGGGTTATTATCTTATCTTTTTCCGCGTATGGCGCAACGCGAACTTCCCTTGTGTTCGTCGTCCTTTTTTATATATAATTGTGTTGCTGCTGTATGCATGCACACACATATACATATAATATATATATATATATAATATATATATTAAATATATATATTATATATACATATAAATGTGTGTATATATATATCACTCATTGTATATATATGATATATAGTATATATATATATATATATATATATATATATATATATATATAATATATATGTATTATATATATATATATATATATATATATATAACTATAGTTTTATATATATATTATATATATATATATATTATATATAGTATATATATATATATATATATATATATATATATATATATATATATATATATATATATATATATATATGCGCCAAAAATTTCGGTATAAATGAAAAAAGAACTCGGACTATCCACTTCTGTAGACTGATTTACCTCAAAACATGCAAGCATTATGTAGTGTTTTAATGCAAAAAAAAAAAAAAAAAAAAAAAAAAAACGAAATCGGTTTTAATCTTCGTAGCTCTTCTTTTTTTTGTTTTTTTTGGGTTTTTTTTTTTTTTTTCCCTTCACTGTTTAGCGTTTTTAATTTCCCTAAAGCCGTGCCGTCCATTTCCTGTTCCTTTGAGTGCTGTCATTTTTAATATGGGGACTTACTGATTGTTTTATTTGTTTTTGATGTTGTTATTTCTTTTCGCTACCACTACTACTGCAATCATCAACGTTGTTATTATAACTGTCGCTACCTCTACTACAGATAGTAATAATAATAATAATAAAATGGCAGAATTCAGCGAATTAATCTTATATATTATCTTTTCTATAGAAAGGATAATATATAATGATCAATTCGCTGAATTCTGCCCTTTTATTCAACAGAATTTGTTTAAAAGGGGGTCCTCTTCCAAAATATTAATAATAATAATAATAAATAATAATAATAATAATAATAATAATAATAATAATAATAATAATAATACAGCTGTCATTTGAAAAATAGACAAAACACAAGTATTTTGTCCTAGTTGGAAATAGTCACATACTAACTCTTTGATATATTCTTTTATATTAATGATTTTCAGGGCTGCCCTCGGAGAAAATACAAAACTTGGGCCATTACCAAGTACCTGCTCATTTACATTCACTTTAACCGAAGAAAAAAAGAAAAATAGATTTTCGTTGCCTAGTACAGTCATATGTACTTGAATGCCTTGTATTGTAATATAGTCAGTTATGATTTTGGTGTCTGGATTCATCATTAAAAGAAGATGAGTTTTTTTACTCATAATTATCATTCATTTTCTTTTTCATGAGGAAATTGTGAGTGGATGTTCAGACTAGCACTGTAATGGGTACATACCCTGATGAAAATATAAAAAAAGTAGGATGGATAGAGAGAGAAAAAAAAGAGTGAAACAAAATGACAACTGAAAGGAAACATGCTTATTGACAACACGTAAATAGGACATGAGAGAGAGAGAGAGAGAGAGAGAGAAGAGAGAGAGAGAGAGAGAGAGAGAGAGAGAGAGAGAGAGGATATTTCCCAACGTTGTTTATATGTGATGAATGACTGATTTAAGCTCGACGCAAGTCCAGAATAGGGATATTATTACTGTAAAGGAACAAATGTTCCGCATGATTTTGTTTTCAGTCGAACACAGAAACAGGCACCAAGTTTACTATGATCTATAAAGACATCCCATAATCAGTTCTTATTAAGCATTTTAATTTGTGATGGCACCTCAGTTCCATCCCATGACCACCCCCTCCCCCCCACCCCACCCCTGTCCTTTTTTTTATTTTGTGTAGTAATTGACAATCATGTGCCCCGCTTTTAAATCCCTGTTCTCTTTCCCCTTATTATGAGGCTGCCCCAATTTTCCCCCTCTTGTGTTTGATGGGACTCTCCCACGGTCCCTGAGTTCGTTCCTGCGTCAGGTATCCACCCTTCGGTCTCTGGCTTGGTCTCTCTCTCTCTCTCTCTCTCGCTCTCTCTCTCTCTCTCTCAACTCTCGGTCTCCCCCCACCTCCTTCCCTCCCCCATCACCCCCCCTCTCTCTCTCTCTCCGTCTCTCTCCCTCCACTCTCGGCTCCCCCCCCTCTCCCTTCTCTCTCTCTCTCTCTCTCTCTCACAGTTTGTTAGTAATCACTTTCCAGTGGGGGTCGAGTGTACAATATTTACGCATAAATATCGTTTGGATGTGTATGATTTAATATCATACACACACACATACATACATATATATATATATATATATATATATATATATATATATATATATATATATGTGTGTGTGTGTGTGTGTGTGTGTGTGGTTTGTGTTGTGGGGTGTGTGTGTGTGTGTATGTCGTTTGTTTTGTTTGTTTCACATTTAATTCATTCATTCTTTACAATGATAACATTTTTGCCAAAATCATCCACCTAATTGATTGAGTATGTTGTTAATATTTTAAAATCCTTGAATTTCTCTTAATAATTCGCATGGCAGAACCGGGCTTAGACCCTAACGCATTCTGATTTTTGGTCTGCTAATTGATCCAATACGAAAGGGAGACCCCATTAAATGCTACAATCTGTGGATGAAAAATTATTCAGTATTCAAATTGGGAAAGCTGATCCGGGGGAGGGATTACTTTGCGACACTGCTTCCTTTATGATGCAAACTAACGTCTGTTACTACACGGCCCGGCACAGATGTTATCGTAATGACGTCATAAAGAGTGTGGATGCGTGTGTGTGTGTGTGTGAGAGAG
>NC_087206.1:14029930-14057430 GCF_015104395.2 Macrobrachium nipponense
TCCTCCAATCCTTCCTCCAGTGACCAGCCACAGTCTCTTAGTCTGTCCATATCATTGCTTTTACGACTAGCTGGCGTCGTTTATGGAATTCAGGTGGTGGCAGGTGGCTCCATAAGCTCCGTTTCCAATGGGTTTAAGCCATCTGGAAGGTCTGAACGAGCCATCTCCTCCTCGGTCACCTTTCATAGCCCCGTTGAGGATGACCAATTGGCTTAGGTCTTGTAAATCCCACGTAGGAGGGATAATCGACTCTGAGGGGAAGAGGTTTTGTTTGCTTATAAGATGTAAACAAAATTATTTGTAAATATTTTTTTGTTTTGTTAGATCATTTTAAAGTGTTTTTTTTTTAAATATAGTGTAACTAGTGAAAGTTACTCTCATATACCAATTAAATACAAGAGTGACGTGGTACATGGCAATTATTATTATTATTAAACTTAGTGAAAGTTACTCTCCTATTACCAATTTAAATACAAGATTGCGTGGTACTTGCAATTATTATTATTATTTATTATTATTAGTTATTATTATTATTATTATTGTTATTATTATTATTATTATTATTGAACTTAGGAACTTGGGACCAATTCATATGGACAAGCCTAATTCAAGCGTCCCAATGTATATGGTGTTCAGGTGTCCATTAGGAATAATTAAGATGAAGTAAATGGGAATACAGAATAAATAGCTCCCACTTATCAAGAAAAAAAAATTTAAATAAACAGGTAAATAGATAAAAAGTATTAAAAATGATCGTAGATATTAGACGATAATAAAAAATTACGACGAAATATAACCCTTATTTTCAGGTGAGCTTGCTATGATCTTCCCCAGAAATCTAATGGCATCTGTTTGAAGACTTTCTTTTTCGGCAGGACTTTAAATTACAGTGACCTTGAAAATCGGGATGAATGATTATCCGATTTGTGATGTCCACTTCTGGGGCTTCGGCCATAAGCCATGTTTTCAGAAAGTTGATTGGACGCGAAGCCAGAGTAGGGTAAAAGTTATTTCCTGCATTAATGCATTGTTCATGCAGGGAATGATTACCATAATAGTGACCCCTCGAAGAAGAAAAAAAAAAAAAAAGCGAGAGAGAGGAGAGAGAGAGAGAGAGAGAGCGAGAGAGAGAGAGAGAGAGAGAGAGAGATTGATTGATTGGGCTTCGTATTTTAGTTAATATTATTAGACGAGTTAAACTTTGTCAGAAACTTCAACTTTTGCAATGAACCCAATTATAAACTTTTTGAAAAAAAAATTGTCATTTATTTGGAAAGATATATAAAAAAAGAATATAAGTACAATCAAATCCTTGGGGCCAGCCCTTGGGAGCTGATAATCAGCTCATATCTTATATGTAATAAAGTTCACACAATGGGATGTGTTGTATCTCTTCAGTTTTAGTTTCCATCCATTATCGATTGATTGATTGTGATTTATCTGGTGGCATAACAACTGAGAGAGAGAGAGACAAGGAGAGACGGACTTCCTGGACTAACAGCCCTGGTTGAAATTCTTCATGTATACAGTGGAGAGAGAGAGAGAGAGAGAGAGAGAGAGAGAGAGAGAGAGAGAGAGAGAGAGAGATTTACCTCTTAAAATCTAGACTCTTTCACACAGTACTTTATTTTAAAAATCGCCGCTCCAAATGCGTACGAGGAATTCTATTTAGTCTGCATCGACATATCTTTTATTTCCCCCCCCCCCCTCCCCTCTTTCTCTCTCCCTCTCTTTCTCTCTCTCAATTTCATGTAAATGTTATTAGTTAACGACCGAACGAATATGAATAATAGCGATGAGATTTTATCATTTATTTCCTCCCACAAAAGATCTGCACAAAGTCCTCCGATTCGGAAACGGGATTGGTTTCGCTCTTTGTGTTTGTTTGTGTGTTTGTTTGTGCAACGTTGCAGCATCCACCACACGAACCACTGATTGAAGAGGGATTTCATTAATTCCCCATAATTTCTAGGGATTAGTACACGAGGGCTAGAGAGCAGAGGGGGGGGGGGGTATGGGTGGGTGGGGGGGATGTCCCTCGTATGTGCACGTCTCTCTCTCTCTCTCTCTCTCTCTCTCTCTCTCTCTCTCTCTCTCTCTGTGCTGCATTGGACGTGTAGCAGTAGTTCAACCTGGATGCTGTATGTAGGAAAAACATTCTCTCTCTCTCTCTCTCTCTCTCTCTCTCTCTCTCTCTCTCTCTCATTTCGGTGCTGTCTTTAAAATAATCATCGTTATAATCAGTTTCTCTCGGTCTTTTTCTCTGAAATTTTCATCTTGTGTACGTGACAGATGTCATCTAATCTCTCTCTCTCTCTCTCTCTCTCTCTCTCTCTCTCTCTCTCCTATTTCCAACGTCATAAGTACATGACCGTAGTCGCTGCGACGCCAGTTGATAAAATTCAGTCTCTCTCTCTCTCTCTCTCTCTCTCTCTCTCTCTCATATTTCCAACGTCATAAGTACAAGACTAATCATTGCGACGCCAGTTTTAGAAATTCTTCTCTCTCTCTCTCTCTCTCTCTCTCTCTCTCTCTCTCTCTCTCTCTCTCTTTTACTTTACTCGCGTCCAAACACGCCGTTCTTGAACGATTCTGTAGTGTATGGTTGTTTTAGTATGTGGTGAGGTTTCTCCCCCTTAATTGTTTACTTTATATCAGATGCGAAATGGAGGTGTCGGCCTTGCGTTGTTTATTGATCTCATCTTTTATTCAATGTCTTAGATTAGCGGTACACAAAGTTTTTTTTTTTCTATCAGCGAATGTATTTATTCATTCATTTAATACACCACCCCATGCGTTTATGAGTTTTATAATAGACGACTTAATTTCTCTTTTTTTTTTTTTTACTTTCCTATTGCAGATTTTTTATTTAAATATGGTCTGTCGATTATTACTTATCTTAAGAAAGATATTTTTTTTTCAAATTATTAATTGCAAAATTGTTTTACGGTGATATTGTTGCAACACCCCTTTCCAAAAGATAGTCAAACAATATGGTTTCGCACGATTACCGCCGTTGTAAAGTCTCTCTCTCTCTCTCTCTCTCTCTCTCTCTCTCTCTCTCTCTCTCTCTCTCTCTCTCTCAAAGAAACGGGAGAGATCAAATTTTACGGCCCCCATTTTTATGTGAACCTCCTTAACTCTCCGACCAGGCCGTCTTGCATTTTTGTCATTTTCTCCTCGTGTTCCTGTTGGAGGAGGGGGTTGGGGGGGGGGCGGTCTTTCCCCCGCAGACCCCTTGCCTCTTACATCATCTAATTATTTGGGGTATTCGGGAACCAGCCTTAACTGTATTCTCTCCATTCGACGCTGAAGGTTTTACGAGGACTGTGTGGCGAGCGGAGATCAACTATATCGGGTTCAGAAAGCGGAAGGAAGGAGGGAGAATGGACGGAAGTAGATGATTTGGTGTTTTGAGCGTTTTATTATCCCCCCCCCCCCCCTCTCTCTCTCTCTCTCTCTCTCTCTCTCTCTCTCTCTCTCTGATAGTGGAGTTTTTACGCGATACGAACTATTTATTCATCATTGAGAATATTCAAATGTCAAATTGTTTAAAAGTATTATTTTGTTATGTAGGTATCATCACATACATATATATATATATATATATATATATATATATATATATATATATATATATATATATATATATGATTTTCCCTCGTAATCCTCATACTTGATCGCATATTCCACGCGTCTTCTTTTTATCATCTTTCCACATCTTTCGTTGCTTTCTCTTTCACGTTCCCTTGCTTTTTCATTCTATCTTTCCTTCCATCACCCCTCGCAATCCTCCCCATCTCCTACTAATTCCTCTACTTCGCTTTTCCTTATCGCCATTCTCTTGTTACCTGCTCTAATTTGACTTTCTTTTCCATTACGTCTCGGTTCTCTCTCTCTCTCTCTCTCTCTTTTTTTTTTTTTACCGTCTCTTCTGACTTTCCTTTTCTCCCTACTTTCCTTTGGTTTCAGCAATTTCCCTCCAAATAACCCCGTCCTCTCGTGTGACCATTTCTCGATTCGCTTCCTTCATTCTTCCACATTTATCCATTTTGGCGGTTTCCATGTTTCCGTGTTCTCTATTATCCGTCCATTATTGTCTTTCATCTTTCGTACAACCTTCTCTTACGTTCTTTAGTGCTCCCCCTATCATCTTTTTTTTCCACTTTTATCTTACACACCCTTTCTTCTTTCCTCTTCCCGGACAGTTTATCATCTTCATTTTGCTTCGTATGTATTTTTCCTTCTTAACTTCTTGTTACATGTTTTTGGAGAAGGTTGTATAACCTCTTTAATTCTGCATTGTCATATCGCTACCTTTCTGTATGTATGTGTATACACATATACATACATACATATATGTACACACACACACACACACATCTATATATAGTATATATATATATATATATATATATATATATATATATATATATATATATATTTCAGTTTGTTTGGCCCTCTCTCTCTCTCTCTCTCTCTCTCTCTCTCTCTCTCTCTCTCTCTCTCTCTCTACTCTCTCTCTCTCTCTTGTATTTCCATCCGCAAACCTTCATATCTTTGATTGTTCAAGCTTATTATTTTTATCTTAGTATTCATTTGATCTTTGTTTCAACATACTTTCGTCTTTGGTGTCATTTCTTCCATTATTTGTTTTTCTTGTTTCTTATCTTTCTCCATTTTCTCCGCTTTCTCATATTTCCTCTTTTCTTCCTTGATATTTTATCCCTTTTTTCAGTATTTAATTAAGCCTTGTCAGTCCTTCTCATTTTCCTGCATTTACGTTTCAGTCCTTTCTTATCTTTTTTGTTTATCTCCTCCTCCTCCTCCTCCTCCTCCTCTCTCTCTCTCTCTCTCTCCTCTCTCTCTCTCTCTCTCTCTCTCTCTCTTCCATACCAGACTTCATATAGTTTGTCTTGCGAGCGACGTATAAATCTTTTCCCCAAGCATTGTCATGGATCGCACCTTTGTGCAGTCCAGCATTTATGAATTTTCGCCCGGAAAATTGATGTCCGCGAATAAGTTTTACAGCTCTCTCTCTCTCTCTCTCTCTCTCTCTCTCTCTCTCTCTCTCTCTCTCTCTCTCTCTGGTGTTTTCCATTATATCCCCTTTAAGTAAAATGCTGTCCTTGGCTCCCGGATGAAGTACTGGATATCAGTGTCCCTATAAAATTCTGCATTCTCTCTCTCTCTCTCTCTCTCTCTCTCTCTCTCTCTCTCTCTCTCTCTGATTTTTCTTCTTGCAGAATGGGTTGGCCATCTGGTGGTAAATTTTTTTTTTAAGTTGAGCTTATGAATGGGTGGATGCATTCCGTATACCTTTACTTATTCATTGATTAATTTGTTTATTTATTTATTTATTTATGTATTTATCGGTTGATTGATCTAGTTATATGTTTGTTTACTTATGTACGTACTCGTTTATATTAGTATATATCATATAATATATATATATATATATATATATATATATATATATATATGCATATATATATATATATATATATATATATATATATATATTCTTTCTTTCTTTCTTTCTTTTTATTTTCTTTCTTGCGTAGCATTATTCATTCTTGAAAATTATCCCACTCGCTTATATTCATTTTCAAGTTAGGGCTATTAGTTTATTTTGTTCCATCTATTCTGTTATACAAAACTCTTTAGCATCTTCAGAAAAAAAAAGTTATTTAAACAATCAGAAATAAATTTTCGTTTAAAACTAAATAACTACTGAGCACAATAAAGTAGCCTACGGAAAAGTAATGTGGAGGAATAAGGTCTTTTGAATTTTCGTCTTTTCCGAGAGAGAGAGAGAGAGAGAGAGAGAGAGAGAGAGTATTTGTCTTTTATACTTAATCTATATGAATATGATAAGGCTTTATTTCTTCTTGCTAAACTTAAGGACTAATGAACCAGTAATTTTTATAAATCTTATGTAAATTTACACGTACAATTATTGCTGAGTATGTAAATAGAATCGTTATCTTTATTGTAAAGTTGTAAGAAAATTCTACATTATTTAGATATATATATATATATATATATATATTATATATATATATATATATATATATATATATCCGTTCAAGATTTATTAATAAGTACTGTGATTAGTGAACAGGCAAACAAAACCTTAATACACTAAAAAGTCGTGCTCTCATCTCTCTCTCTCTCTCTCTCTCTCTCTCTCTCTAATGCATGTAAATATGTATGTATTGAATTCCCCGCTGACGATCATTCTAGTCTTTTGACGCTGGCGTATAGCTGAATCTCTCTCTCTCTCTCTCTCTCCTCAATTGCGTTCGATGTAAGCGTGACTTTCAAATCTCGTCAAAAATATCTATTATTATTTTTCTAGCTATGGAAAAGGCTATCAGTAATCTTTAAACTTTTGAGCAGTATAATTTAATATATGAATTATTTTTCTTTTATTTTGGAGTTTTCGTTTGAAAAGTAATTACGTAATCCGGAACCTCCACTTATTATTTTACGCTCTGTAATGTGCAGTTAAACTTCGAAACTTTTATTATTATTATTTTTTTTTTTTTTTTTTTGCTCTATCACAGTCCTCCAATTCGACTGGGTGGTATTTATAGTGTGGGGTTCCGGGTTGCATCCCTGCCTCCTTAGGAGTCCATCACTTTCTTACTATGTGTGCCGTTTCTAGGATCACACTCTTCTGCATGAGACCTGGAGCTACTTCAGCCTCTAGTTTTTCTAGATTCCTTTTCAGGGATCTTGGGATCGTGCCTAGTGCTCCTATGATTATGGGTACGATTTCCACTGGTATATCCCATATCCTTCTTATTTCTATTTTCAGATCTTGTATACTTATCCATTTTTTCCCCTCTCTTTCTCTTCAACTCTGGTGTCCCATGGTATTGCGACATCAATGAGTGATACTTTTTTCTTGACTTTGTCAATCAACGTCACGTCTGGTCTATTTGCACGTATCACCCTATCCGTTTCTGATACCATAGTCCCAGAGGATCTTTGCCTGATCGTTTTCTATCACTCCCTCAGGTTGGTGCTCGTACCACTTATTACTGCAAGGTAGCTGATGTTTTCTTGCACAGGCTCCAGTGGAGGCTTTTGCCACTGAAATCATGCCTCTTTTTTGTACTGGTTCTGTGCAAGTGCCGGGCATTTCACTTGCTATGTGGTTCATGGTTTCATTTTTTCCGTATTGCACTTCCTACATATGGAGAGATGTTATTTCCGTCTATCGTACTTTGAACATATTGTTATTTCCGTCTATCGTACTTTGAACATATATTATTATTATTATTATTATTATTATTATTATTATTATTATTATTTTATTATTATTATTATTATTATTATGTACTTCCCACTGTATGGGAGATGTTATTACAACAAGAAGGGTTTTATTATGTCCTCATTATTATTATTATTATTATTATTATTATTATTATTATTATTATTATTAGGAAGGAAGCCTTCTCTGAGGGGCAGTGGCATCGAATGTTATAGCTGTTTCAACGGCTTTTAATTTATATAGAATCTTCTCAAAGAATTGAGAAGATTCTACATAAACTAAATGCCGATGAAACAGCTATATTATTATTATTATTATTATTATTATTATTATTATTATTATTATTATTATTATTATTATTATTATTATACTGACGCACATATCTCAAAACCCATTGGTTTACAAATCTAGCCCCATCAAACAGACTTCATTTACATATAAAAATAGAATAAAACATGAGAAGAAAGGAGGAATGCCGCAGAGGAAAAGAATTAATAAAGAGTAACCAAGAAAAGTGAGAAATATAAGAAAAATTCAAAACAGAAAACCAGTTAAAAAACACCATAATTTTTACCCGTGCTGTTAAGTCTGAAATTTTTTCCCCAAAGGTCTAATTTTATGGCCCCTCTCATATCGATATACGTATTTTATGGGAATTTTAATGCCTGCTTAATATGCCCAAAAATGTTTTAGGCCTACATCAAGCAGCTTTCATTGTCAGTTTAAAAAAGAATACAAAGACCTTTGTTTAGCTTCCCCTCTGATATTTTATCCCTTCCACGTGTCGAGACCAGGTTAGGACCCACAAAACAAAGGCTCTTAAAATAGTAGGAAGGAGAGAGGAGAGAAGAGGAGTAGAGAGATAGAGAAGAGAGAGAGTATAGCGGTTGTAAGATTTTTCTTTCCCCCCCCGCCCATAGCAAAGTTTAAATTAGATGGAGAGATAAATTACAGTATTTCTTTGCGAATGCATGCAGGTGTTAAAATATCATGCAATTATATATATATATATATATATATATATATATATATATATATATGTTATAGTATATATTATATATATATATTATATATATATATATATATGTATATTTAAATTTTTTATAAATATGTATTGTTTTAAATAATAATATGTATATATTTATACACACACACACACACACACACACATATATATATATATATATATATATATATATATATATATATATATATATATATATATATGCGTGTTTGTATATACATTCTGTATATGTATTATGTGCATGTGCATAGGGAAAGAGAAAGAGAGAATTTATCTTTCCTCGAATAAACTCTCTAATCGAACAAACCACGAGGGGCGTAAGCCACTGTGGCAGCCAGTTGGTCTATTAAAGAGGACACAAGAAAGGGGATGAAATATGAAGAGGGAGAGAAAAAGAGGAGAAGGGGGGAAACAGGATTTGGAGACATTGGATCTTCCGAGATGAAAAAAAAAGATACAGAATAAAAAAAAGAGAAAAAGAAGAGAGAAAGAGCCCTTAGGAGGGGTGTGGATAGAGAGAGGAATTTCAGTAGAGTGATTTTTAGTTGCATGTATTATTATTATATATATATAGTATATATACATTATATATATTTGTATAATGTATACATACATATATATAATGAATGTATATATACATTATACATGTGTATATATTTCTGTATATACACGTATATTTTTCTATATATATACATAGATATACGTGTGATTCCATTATTTTCTTCTCAAGAATCAAAGGAAACGTTATATAATAATATCCCAAGAAGGAGACCCGAGAAATAATCACCCTTTTTAAAACGCCGACGAAAATAGAGTGGTGGAATTATTATAATTGTTATATAATTTTAATATGCATGATGAACGCGCCTTTTCCGAGTGGCTCTAAATGGCTCGGAACGAAAGAATTTTTTAAGAGAAATTTTAGTTGGTTTTAGTTCTTTTCTTTTTTTCTAAATTGTATGGGTTTAGAAATTTATTTTTCAAAGTTTACTTTTTGACAATTTGATTTTTTCACAAGTTCTACTATTTTAGAAATTCTATTTGTTTAGGAAATTATTTTTTCAGAAATGTAATTTTCAGAAATTCTCTTCTTTGGGAGTTGGGGATATTCTATTTTTGGGATTTTTTTTTTTTAGAAATTTATTTTTCTGAAATTCTATTTTTTCAGAATTTATATTTTTCAGGAGGTTGGGAAATTTTATTTTTAGGAAGAATTCTATTTTTTTTTATTAGAGATTCTAATTGCGGATTCTATTTTTGGGGAATATTTTTAAAATGCTAATTATAGAGGATTTGCGAAGGGTTTTCCGGTAGACTTGAAACCTCAGTTAACCGGATTTTTGAAACCTCGGTTAACCGGATTTTTGAAACCTCAGTTAACCGGATTTTTAACAGGTAAAAGTAGCCAAGTTTCAGGCCAGACAGATGAAGGGGGCCTCCGTGCCCCGGTTATGTGAAGGTTTGGAAAAAGTTTCTTTGATAGATGTGCGAGGAGAGAGAGAGAGAGAGAGAGAGAGAGAGAGAGAGAGAGAGAGAGAGAGAGAGAGAGAGAGAGACTTTTTACTTCTTTTGTTTTTATATATTTGTTTTTCTTGTTTTTATGATTAATCAATAAAACCTCGAAATATTTTTGATCAGTGGGAAAAGGAGAGAAAAGGGTGTAAGTTTTGGTGTTGTTGTGGATGTTATTGTATTCGTTTTAGTAGTTCTTCAAATCCAGAATAATATTATGATATAATAATATCTTTTACATATTTTGGGGTATTGTTTGGATGTTTTCTTAAATTTAGATTAAGAAAATTTTCTTGAATATTATGAAGCAATAAAATCTTTAAGTTTTGTCCGTAGCGTTGACAAGTGTTAAACTTCAGACGGGGAAAATTATTTTGAATATTATGTCTAATAAATAATATCTGATCTTTTATATTTTTTATGTTTTAAATGCCTCAATATTTAGATAACCTAATTCAATTTGTAATTTACCTCATTCATTTCTAATTTATTCTTTTCCTCTTTCAGGTGAGTGGCTGGGTGGTATCAGGATTCCACGAATGAACTGTTCTTGAAGGTTAGAGACATAATGTTATAGTTTAAGGGGGGAAATGGATGTTCAGAAGAATAGAATACGCATATTTGCGACCGAACTGCCCCGGATGTAAATCAGCTCAAATGAACCCAGAATAATTGAGGCGATTCTGACATATTGGAGAGCCACTGAAATCAAGATTGGTGGTGAATTCTTCGGTTATCTTTCTTTTCTGGAGAATTACATTTTAAAAAGTAGAATTATTATATTATTATTATTTATTATTATTATTATTTATTATTAATTTTATTATTATTGATTATTATTATTATTATTATTATTATTATTATTATTATTATTATTATTATTATTTGTTTTTATTTATTAATTATTATTGTTTATTTTATTATTATTAATTATTATTATTAATTCGTATTCATTATTATTATTATTATTCATTATTATTATTATTAAAAATGGCAGTCTGAGTGCCGTTTATTATATATTGCAATTTCTCATTCTCAAGAAATGAATTTTAGGCAAAACTCATTCTCCTGAATGAGTTTCCTTGAAAGAGGGTCTTCTTCCGAGAATAGTAATAGTAGCAGTAAGTAGTAGCATTAGTGGAAATTCTTCAACTCTACCTTGGTCTCATTTAACTTATTTAAAAGGCTTAGAGAACTTTCCAGTCATCTGTTAGTATTTTTTAGCAATTTCTCGGAGAACTTGACGGGGAAAATTGAGCTAAGTGCTGGAATATAAAATTCATACTGTCCCAGTTTTTCCCGTTATTAGATTTTGCACAATTAATTCAAGACTGGATAGAACAGGGTCACACCGAACCCTAAAGTCATATTTGAAAAATTCTCTGCTCCAACTTCACTCTGCAACTATGTCGCTCTCGCTTTGGGGGGTGGGTGGGGTCGCAGTTCCAGAGGCTATTCGTCAACAAACTTTTGCTAAAACTGCCAATGAATTTAGCTGCCATTCAGGTGGCTGTTTCCTCTTTCGTTTGATCATATTTTTTTTTTTTTTGGGTGGGGGGGCAGGGTTGGAGTTGGGTTCAGCCTATGTCTGTCTACCTGCTTTATTCCTGACATACCTGTAGGATATGTTGATTTGGATCAAAAGCGGACAGAAGTTGATAAAATGGATGAATATTCGTTAAAGGAAATTGACGGTAATCGTATTTTGAAATATGACGAGGAGTGCTTTACGATGGAATGAATTTTAACACTGATGTATTCTGGCGTATGCACGCAGAGTTGGACGTGAGTTCAGCAGGTATAGCTTATTCGTTACCTATAATTGCGTACTACGTATCTCGATCATTAAATCTAATGTGTTCATGATCGCTCCTGGGAAACCTACTGTGGAGAAATGTGTCGCACTATTGACCCGTAGACTGCCATGACGCGATAATGAAAATCTTTTGATTCTTTGGTCACAGCCATAGATAGCTTAGTGAGAGAAGCCGCAAATAGCTCTTTAATTCTTATGGCTAACTTGTCCTTTTTACAGGATAAGTCAAATTCAGATTAAGATTAGAAAGAATGCTACAGAAATACGATACCATTTTAGTGGACTGTTTTTCTGGAGATATAATTTCGTCAATAAGTTTCATAGAAAAAAAAATCGTGACTACTGTGATTTTTGGAAATATTTCTTTGCTATCCCTACGAGATTAAAATCTGTACACTGTAATTTGGATAGGAAATAGGGCGTGAAGACCTTGCTAATCAGATTTTCTTGTCATTAAAAGAAAATATCCACAACAGACTCTCCTACTTGGGAAAAGGAAAGTTAATTTTCTTGCTCTCCTTTGGAAAATTAAAGTTAATTTTCTTGCTCTCCTTGGGAAAATTAAAGTTAATTTTCTTGCTCTCCTTGGGAAAATTAAAGTTAATTTTATTTCTCTCCTTGGGAAAATAAACGTTAATTTTCTTGCTCTCCTTGGGAAAATAAAAGTTAATTTTCTTGCTCTCCTTGGGAAAATTAAAGTTCATTTTCTTGCTCTCCTTGAGAAAATTAAAGTTAATTTTCTTGCTCTCCTCGGGAAAATTAAATGTTAATTTTATTTCTCTCCTTGAGAAAATTAAAGTTAATTTTCTTGCTCTCCTTCTTGGGGAAATTAAAGTTAATTTTCTTGTCTCCTCTTGGAAAATTAAAGCTAATGTTCTTGCTCTTATTAGGAAAGTTAAAGTTATTTTTATTTGCTCTCCTTTGCAAATTAAAGTTAATTTTCTTGCTCTCCTTGGGAAAATAGAAGTGAATTTTCTTGCGCTCCTGGGAAAAATTAAAGTGAATTTCTTGCTCTCCTTAGGAAAATTAAAGTTCAAATTTCATGCGCTCCTTGGGAAAATTAAAGTTCATTTTCTTGCTCTCCTCGGGAAAATTAAAGTTAATTTTATTTCTCTCCTTGGGAAAATAAAAGTTAATTTTCTTGCTCTTCTTGGGAAAATTAAAAGTCATTTTCTTGCTCTAAATGGCAAAATTAAAGTTATTTTCCTTGCTCTCCTTTGTTAAAGTTAATTTTCTTGCTCTCTTTGTTAAAGTTAATTTTCTTGCTCTCCTTAGGAAAATTAATGTTCTCGTTTCTTGCTCTCCTGGGAAAAATTAAAGTTTAATTTTCTTGCTCTCCTTGTGAAGATAATAGTTAATTTTCTTGCCCTTCTTGGGAAAGTTAAAGTTCATTTTCTTGCGTCTAAATGGCAAAATTAAAGTTATTTTTCTTGCTCTCCTTTGTTAAAGTTAATTTTCTTGCTCTCCTTTGGAAAATTAAAGTTAATTTTCTTGCTCTCCTTGGGAAAATTAGTTAATTTTTTACTCTCCTTGGGAAAATTAAAGTTCATTTTATTTCTCTCCTTGGAAAAATAAAAGTTTCATTTTCTTGCTCTCCTTGGGAAAATAAAAGTTAATTTTCTTGCTCTCCTTGGGAAAATAAAAGTTAATTTTCTTGCTCTCCTTGGGAAAATTAAAGTTAATTTTATTTCTCTCCTTGGGAATATAAAAGTTAATTTTCTTGCTCTCCTTGGGAAAATTAAAGTTAATTATCTTTCTCTCTTTGCGGAAATTAATGTTAATTTTCATGCTCTCCTTGAGAAAATTAAAGATAATTTTTTGGCTTTCCTTGGGAAATTTAAAATCAGTTTTTTTTGCTCTCCTTGGGAAAATTAAAGTTAATTTTCTTGCTCTCCTTGGGAAAATTAAAGTTAATTTTCTTGCTCTCCTTGGGAAAATTAAATCTGTATGATGGAGGTTAGACAGAGAGCAAAACGTGCCTGATGCTGGCCGGTGTCTTTGCATCTGAAGCCAGGTACCGACGCACAGGTAATTGCTTCCCCTGTGTTTTTGTCAGTAGAAATCCAATATCAGAGTGGCGTAAACAATGCCAGTTGAGAGTAATTATGATGCTGTCATCATTAGGGGGGGAAATGAGATTGTCTCCCGTCATTAATAACTTTATATCGCTTCATAATTACCCTGCAAGTGGTTCTCATTATACCTCTTCCTTGCTACTCATTCCACGTAGCGTTAATGTTCGCTCGTTTGTTTTGCTTTTTCGTTTTAGTTTTTATCCACGTTTGTTTTAACTTTTTTGTTCGTCCTTTCGTATCCCCAACCCTATTCACGTTTTTCCCTCTCGTTTTATATTTTCTTGCGTGCGCGCGCGAACATTAACTCCCATCTGATGGTGACGAATTGCGTATAGATCCGTCAGCGGCGATAATCAAATTGCTCTCGAAATTGAGGGTTTGTGGCCATCGATTTTATTTCGTCCTCCGACGATGTGATCTCCATATGGGGCGATGACGGCTCTTTGCTTTCTCTCGTGTCTTGATTACTTGCGGTTTTATTTATTTATTTTTTATATTCATTTAATTCAACTCCTTTGTAAAACTGAAGAACTCTGCGACTTTTTTTAACATTAATCATTATTTTGAATTGTAAAACTAAAGCTATATGGCAAAAAATAATGTGGAAAGATTTTTTACATTTACACAAAATAATTATATATATATATATATATATATATATATATATATATATATATATATATATATATATATATATATATACATATCATATGCATATATATGTGTGTGCGTGTGGGTGTCATGGTTTTTAGTGGACCTTTTAACGCTGACACTGGCAGAGAATCGCTTTTCCATCCTCTTCATTTATACAAGTCAACCTCTTTATACTTAGGTAATTTGAGAGAAAATTGTTTAAGACGCAGTTTGATAAGAAGATATTGGTTTGTTTCTAACTAGTGATATTTTACCACTATTTTACTGATGTATTTTACTTGTTCCACTATACACTTATTGTCCTAGAAATATAATGGCAAATGCAGCTTCAAATTGAAGATATTTTTGGACCTCAATGGCACATTTAAAGACGTATTCTAGTTGTCTAGTATTCGACTTCTTTGTTGACTAATTCTGCCAAAATGGACACAAATAGTCTCCAGCATATCTCCCAAAATTGTGTGACAGAATATACCCACCTCTCACCCTCCCCTCCCCCTTATTTTTATTTATTTTTTTGGGGTGGGGGTGGGGGTTGCTAGTGGATGTGGGCGTTTATGGCCTATTTTAGAAAATTCCACAGCCATTCTTCTTGATGGTCCCTGTTTATTGGTTATTTACGACTTTGGCCTTTCTTCATCAATACCCGCCTCTCTCTCTCTCTCTCTCTCTCTCTCTCTCTCTCTCTCTCTCTCTCTCTCTCTCTCTCTCCAGACCCGAAGTTGCCGCCGTCGTTGGACTATCTTCTATTGCAAGTTGGTCCAACCAATCAGGGTGTCACCCCCGAATTAATGCTCCTCATTAGTTATACAATTAAGTAGGCCTGGTCTCGACACGTAATTGGCGTGTGTAGAGGCCCGGGGGAAGTTTAGTGGCAACTTCACGGGATATAGATCGCCATTTGGGCGATGCTCTCGTTCATGTCGTTGTTGTTGTTGCTGTTGTGGCTGTTGTTGTTGTTGTTCTGGAACCTGGAAGGGTGTTACGCAATGTCTTCAACCTCCTCCTCCTCCTCTCAGCAGCGCTTCGGGAACCCGATTGACGATTGGCATAAACGAGACACCTCGATGGAAACGAGATTGGAATTGAACATTGGGGTCATTTTGCAGTTTCTCTTATCTTCTGCTTCTGCTGCTGCTGCTGTTGCTTCGAAGTGAGTCTGCCTGCCTGCCTGCTGGCTGCTGCCGGGTGAAATGGCCGAAATAAATTAGGTCCCAAGTCCACTCCGAGGGCTCGGCCGGTGAGTAGACAGGCGAACAACGAGGCATAAACTGGTAAGACGACGAGGTAATTCGAGAAGGGGTTGCAAGGGGGAGCTGGTACCAGGACAGGTCAAGGAGCTGTCTGGGAGTCACTCCTTCGGGCTGGAGGGAAAAATGGAGATGAATTGATATTGAACGATTGTGATAGAATGGTCGTTTGTTGCGATATTTATGAAATTAATAAAAATAAATATAATAAATTGAAAATAGAAATAAGAAAAGTAAAAACAAAAATAAAAGATAAAGATAAAAATAATAAAATGAAATTTGTCGATTCAGAATGTTTAAGCTGGATTAAGCCATTCCTTGCACTTGAAACATCCGCCAGTTTAAACAATCTTTGTTAAATGAGAGAGAATCATTCATGCCCTATGACTGAATCAGGTTATTAAAATAAATTACATTGGAAAAATCTGCCAGTTTAAAAATCTTGCTTGTTAAATGAGAGAATCATTCATGCCTTATACTGAATTAGGTGGTTAAAATAAATTACACTGGGAAAATCGACCTTTTTAAACTTTCTTTGTTAAATGAGAGAGAATCATTCATGTCATATACTGAATTAAGTTAATCAAGTTATGAAAATGTACTGCACTGGAAAAATCGGCCAGTTTAAATAATCTTTGATAAATGAGAGAGAATCATTCATGCCCTATGACTGAATTAGGTACAGTAAAATAATATCAACTTTCTTTAGCCTTATCTTTCCCGATGGCATTATGTGACGTCCCTTGTTAGTGTCTGTTTTTGCCGTAGTCTTGACTTATTTTGTCAGTATTCTCTCTCTCTCTCTCTCTCTCTCTCTCTCTCTCTCTCTCTCTCTCTCTCTCTCTCTCTCTCTCTCTCTCTCCTTTTAAACTTTATTTATTTTTCAATGTATCAATTTCTTGTTTAATTTCATGACGGCGTCAGTAAACCAAATGTTACGACACCAGTTTTAAGAGCCACAAATCTCTCTCTCTCTCTCTCTCTCTCTCTCTCTCTCTCTCTCTCTCTCTCTCCTTTAAACTTTATTTATTTATCATGTTAATTTCTTGTTTAATTTTTTTACGGCGTCAGTAACCCAAATGGTGTGACACATTTTTAAGAGCCACAAATCTCTCTCTCTCTCTCTCTCTCTCTCTCTCTCCTTTAAACTTTATTTATTTATCATATTAATTTCTTGTTTAATTTTATTATGGCGTCAGTAAACCAAATGGTGTGACACATGTTTAAGAGCCACATCTCTCTCTCTCTCTCTCTCTCTCTCTCTCATCTCTCTCTCTCTCTCTCTCTCTTCTCTTCCCCTTCTCCCTCAGCTCCTCCTAATGCTGAGGCATCTCCCTGGACTGCTCCTTGGCAGTAATGAGATCGTAAGTATAGTGTTTCAACAGTTATGGCCGACACTCCACTTACTCCCCGGGCTAAAGCCAGCCAGCTACTGACTTCACATGGCCCGCTTTTCTTGGTTTGTTCACGGCATGATTTAACTGGTTCCTTTTGCATTTTAGGGTATATTATATTCTTAGTTGTCATTTGGTGATGCTTTGGGGTAATTTTTTTTTTTTTTTTTTTTTTTTTTTTTTTTTTTTTTTTTAGTGAGTGGCTGGTTCTATTTCACAGTTTTATTTTCTTTTATTTTTTCATAAATTCAATGGCATTTACTATGAACGATGATGGTGCCATGTCTGTCCGTTGACTCTCTCTCTCTCTCGTCTCTCTCTCCATTCTCTCTCTCTCTCTCTCTCTCTCAAGCTATTATATGTACACAACACACCAATATATATATATATGTATATATATATATATATATATATATATATATATAATATATACACATATTATATATATATATATACACATATATATATATATATATATTTGGTCTGGTAATGCTCTCTCAAATGGTATCACTTCAGTAAGTTGTCATTGATAAGTCCGAATCCTTTGTAATATGCGGCATGCTTATTTGCTATCTTTAAGTATTACTGTGAAGGAGTTTACTATTAAAATTACATATATATTTTTTTTGTGGGGGGGCGGAGGTTGGGAATTGTGTAATATGTATGTTTCTAAGGATTTTCACGGGACATAAGATATATTTTTAGTGATGAAGTTCATTGATCAAACGATATATTTCGAGTAATGACTTATGTCAAAAAGTTACGTAGACACGACAAAGATTCCCCTGCAAATTTTGAAAGGTCTTATGAATGCGTAATGATCGCATGAAATCTTTTTATTTTTCAGTTAACTGGTTATTACGTCTTAGAGCTTGAATAACTGGTTAACGCTCTTTCTTGGAAAGCGGCCTTTGAAGAAAGTGCGTTAAAGTCAAAACCGGAGTTGAGCGAGACCTCGTTATTTATTTTATTTTCAGTGTAAGTTTTCCTCCCGTCCACCAATTTCGTTTATTTGTCAGGTGTCTCTTGTGCATTCCCTGCCTTTCGAGATTTCTCACGTCTTTTTTATGAACGAAGATCGTAATGTACTGTATTTGATTGATTTATTTGTTTATTTTGTTATTATTATTATTATTTTTTTTAATTCCACCACTTTTTTTACTGAATAATTTTACCGACAGTAAGGGTTATTTTAGCATACGTTTAATGGCATTACCTGATGAATTTCTGTTTCGTCATTTATAGTTTATGGCGTACCGTTTTGAAATCGCCTGTAATGTTTTTGGTTAGTACAAAAATTACACCAATTCTTGTTATGAAACTAGCAAGTGATATAGCTTCTAATAAACTTATTTTCTTAGTAAAAAGACCACTTTGACCAATAAAATCCCCCCCAAGTAATTTATGGCGTGGAATTTTGAAATTGTTTTTTTTTAATATTCATGGAAATTAGTTGATATTACATTAGTTCGTGCTATGCACCTGTAAAGGAAATGTCTTCTAATTAAATTAATATTTTAGTAAAAGGACCAGTATGATTCTCAGCCAACCTCACCCCCCCCCCCTCCCCCCCCCCCACCCCTCACATATTGTTTTGTTTTTTCCTTCAAATTACTGACCTCTTACCATCCTTCATGCCTCATGACCGTCGACGTGGATTAGTCCTCAATGATGATGTTGATGACATAAAGCTTGAGATTACACGATGCGATCAGGTATGGTCATGCCGCACCCCATAACAGGAACATGAAAATCATGATAGGGGTAAACATGAGGGGGTGGTTTGCTGGGGAGGATGGAGCATCGCTGTAATCTCTCTCTCTCTCTCTCTCTCTCTCTCTCTCTCTCGTTTAAGCAGAGGCTGTATTCCTCTCTCTCACTCTCTCATAACAGACTCTCTCACTCTCATAAGCAGAGGCTGCTCTCTCTCTTTCTCCCACATAAGCAGAGGCTCTCTCTCTCTCTCTCTCTCTCTCTCTAGGTGGCTGGCATAAGCAGAGGCTGTATTTCGGACTAATAAGCGAGGACGATGATTTTCTTTCATGCCCGAAATGGCAGATGCTCCGACCTTAATTATATGTATGGATGAAGTCTGTTTTTGTCGGAAAAGGGCAGGGACCGCTTGTCTGGGTGTTTTTGTCGATTGTTCTTGTCACGAGGAGGAGGAGGAGGAGGAGAAGGAGGCTTTTCCTGTTGCTGTTGTTCCGGTAGGTTTCCTCAAATTGATGGTTGGTTTTGGGGGGTTCCTTCTTCTTGCGCATTTTGTTTGTAATGGAGGTGTACAGGTAAGCGTAGCTTTCTTTGCCTCCTTCACCCTCAGTTGAAACTTTTTCGTTGCCTTTGCTTTTTCCTTCCTTCCTTTTCTTATAACGAACATCGTCCTGCGTTTCAGATTAAACCAGTTTCGTGCTGGCACGGGCTCTTGCTCTAAATCCGATAGCCGTAAAGAGAAAGAGGGATTTTACTTATATGAGCAGATGACTTTAAAAGATATTTCTTAATGTATCTTGTCTTCCTTTTTTGTATTTTCGTAGGGTTTCTCTTACTCGCTTATTACCCCTAAGTTTATTTTTGTAGCTTTTTCGTTCGTGAAATTTTGTTTCAGGATTCCCGTGTAATAGCATAAATTAAACTGTCCGTAAAAGTTGAAAGCCTGCGCGTGTTTTTTTATGATTTTAGGTTAGAAGAAAATTGCGAATTTCTAATAAATTCTGTAAAGTTTATTATTAAAATAATGAATGAAAACTACTACCCATCGATTTTTTAATATATACTGGGCTTCGTTAAAAATAAGGCTCACATAAACACAGGGTTTTTCTTAATGCACGAAAAAGTATTCGGGCTTGAACCTTGTGTTTTCTCGCAAAACCCACAATCGTTAACGTAAGAATCGGGAACATATGAGCACGAAAATGTTTATTCAGGTCGCAATTATGCTATTTGTAGATGCAGGTAATTGTAACGATTACTGGGAGCACCTGATGGAGGTGAATGGGCCTCAGTGTAATATACCAAAGTCTCTCACGTGTAATATACCAAAGGCTTGATGATGAGTCGACGTACATTTGCACGCACCTGCAGAAGAGGTATTTCGCTCCCTCATGCTTCCCGATGACCAGTCCGGCTTGTTTTTGTTTGTTGTACCCCAACAGCTGTTGTTGTTTTTTGCTGTTGTTTTTTTTTAACGGCGTCATCTGCCCCTGATTCGTCGTCGTTAGAGCTGCAGGTGAATATATATGAATTTGCAGGTAGCTTGTATTAATCTAGTACTTAAAATTGCAGATAGTTTGGATTAATCTACTTAAATTTGCAGATAGTTTGAATTATTCTACTTAGATTTGCAGATAGTTTGGATTAATCTACTTAAATTTGCAGACAGCTTGAATTATTCTTCTTAAATTTGCAGACAGTTTGAATTTATATTTGCAGATAGTTTGAATTATTCTACTTAAATTTGCAGATAGTTTGAATTATTCTACTTAAATTTGCAGATAGTTTGGATTATTCTACTTAAATTTGCAGATAGTTTGGATTAATCTACTTAAATTTACAGATAGTTTGGATTAATCTACTTAAACTTTGCAGATAGTTTGAATTATTCTACTTAAATTTGCGGATAGTTTGAATTATTCTACTTAAATCTGCAGATAGTTTGAATGATTTTACTTAAAGTTGCAGACAGTTTGAATTATTCTACTTAAAGTTGCAGACAGTTTGAATTATTCTACTTAAAGTTGCAGACAGTTTGAATTATTCTACTTAAATTTGCAGACAGTTTGAAGTAATCTACTTAATATGTCCTCCACATCAAAGCAACATTCTTTGTGCAGATTTTTTTTATTCCCAAAACAGAAAATAAAAAAATCACATTGTCATACTTCAGTGATATATCCCATTTTATCCATCATCCAGTTAACTAGATTTCTCTTTCGGTGTTTTTTTCCCTTCTCGTACATTTTTAGCATCTGATCAAGGTTGGCTGACCTTGCTTCGAGTCCTGTGTGATTGAGCTCGGCCAAACCTTATCAGAAGACCCTCTGTTGCAGTCTTCCTACCTGCCTGCCTTCTCTCTCTCTCTCTCTCTCTTACCTACCTATATCTACCGTCCCCCTCCCTCTACCCAAAGGGGTAGGGGTGTTTCTGTAACTAGGCACCCATGAGGGCGAATTATCGATTTGTTTACGAGGAAGTGAAGTGCGAGTGGCTGATCAAGTGTCGAAGAAGAGGAGGCGGACTACTCACCGCTCACCAACCCGGGGCCCAACATAAAGCTTCGAACATGATATAACGATCGAGGGTCACGATGGTCCTTCAAAAACTCCTGAGGACCGCCATCAAAAGAATATGGAAATGCCTTTTGGGATATTACAGAGAGAGAGAGAGAGAGAGAGAGAGAGAGAGAGAGAGAGAGATAAGATTTTTTTTTTAATGTAGAAAGCAGCGGGGGTATAGGATAAATTAATGCTGATATATGGCGTTTGAAGAGGGCTTTTGAGCCTTCCCCCTTTTCATTCTGTGTCAATACTCCGGAGGGAAGAGGATTATGAGTGTATCTTTCATCGTCCCAGGGCTTTTGTTCCTTCGTCTTCAAGTCATTAAGGGAAGTGGCGGGAGACTTAGGCTTCGTCGCTGCTTTATTTACAGTTATGGCCGTGCCAATGAAGGGCTGCATTGCCAGTAATTATTATTTCTCAATTATTTCTGGAAGATCAGACATACGTCACATTTCACTGGGAACGACGTCGTGGTATTTTACTAGTATGAAAGTGCATGATTTATTTGAGAAATAATTATCGCATGCAACGAAATAAGTTCACTAAATCTTCTCGCTTCCCTTCACTCTCTCGAGTTTTTTTTTTTTTTTTTTTCATGTTTTTGGGAAATTTCTTGAACCACCGGAAATCTTCCCTGACGTTAAATTGGTTTTATATACTTTTTGGCACAAAATAAAAGGGTTCGTGAAGAGGGAGGATCAATAAGTCACTCCCTTTTTTTTTTCTTCTTCTTTTTTTTTAGCAGTCTCTTATCTTCTCCACATTTCTGTCTGTCCTTCATTTCCCCTGATCCCTTTCCATCATATCTCCTCTTTTCCTTTTTTTTTTTCTCATGCGTCTTTCTTGTTTCCCTCCCGCACCCTCCCCCCACCCTCCCCTCAACTCTGCACCTTAACGCCATACTTTAGGGACCTAAGAGGACAAAACCAGCATGAAAGATTTCCTCACATGGTCAAGAGAGCCATTGCATTCCATAAACCAAAGACAGTGAATGAATAAAAACACGCTTGGTTTAATCTCTTAAGACGATTGTTCGGTTGGATTTTTGTTTGGTTAACCTTACGAGGTTACATACGTTTGTGTCGCGATTGCAGCTATAGGCTTTGTTTGTAGATGACGAAGTTATTGTTTGCCCTGACAAATTACGCTCGTCTACACTTTGTGTTCAGTTTGCTCTCGAATTCGATGTTGTTTGCGTTGCCAGAGATTAATTAAAGTTGACTACTCTCCTTCCGTATGATGTTATGCGATTTACCGTAAATAAATACGCAGTTCCGGAAAAAAAAAATCGTTGAATTATTGTCATTTTCCATTTTTGTAAACAAAGACGCCAGCTTTTCGAAACCATGGAATATATAATGAGATGATTTACCATGCAGAAACCCAGATCGTTGTAAAGGGAAAATCAGTATATTACGACCACCAGGATTTCGGAACCATGGAATATATATAATTGAATGATTCACCGTCCATTTATTGTAGTTTTTCTAAGCCATGAATTCTATAATTTACATTTATTCTACTTTTTCGAAACCATGGAATATATAATTGAAAAATTTACCATCCATTTATTCCAGGTTTTCGAAACCATGACATCTGTAATTTACTGATGTGCCATACATTTATTCCAGGTTATCGAAACCATGGAATATATAATTGAATTATTTTCCATCCATTTATTCCATGTTTTCGAAACCATGGAATATACTATTGAATGATTTACCTTCCGTTTATTCCAGGTTTTCGAAACCATGGAATATATAATCGAATGATTTACCATCCATTTAGTTTATGTTTTCGAAACCATGAAATCTATAATTTACTCATTACAATGCAGAGAAAATTTCTGCACTACCGACAACAGGTTTTCGAAACCATGTTTTGTCAGATGTACCGACTTACCATACGCTTACCCAGATTTGTGAAGAAGATAACCGGTGAATTACAAAAGTTAGGTTTTCTAAACCATGGGATGTACAGGGTGTCCATAAAGTCCCATTACCATTACAAGTATTCATTGCTCAGAAACCACATAACATAGAGTAATGCAGTTTTTTGTAGAATGTTCTACATTTGCTCAAGTTTGCATTCAGAGCTCTTCATTCTACAAAAAAAAAAACTGCATCACTCCATGTTATATGGTTTCCGAGTAATAAATACTTGTAACGGTACTGGGAATTTATGGACACCCTGTATAATAGGATTTCCTACGCAGAAACCCAGATCGGTTCAAGGGAAACCCGGAGAATGACAGACTCCGGGTTTTCGAATCCCCCGGAACGTATATCAGAAACCGGCGAATCTCCTCCCGATCGTTCCCTCTAACGTCGCTGACTGACCTGGGCGCGTTGTTATGGCAGATAGGGCCGGGAATCAATCATCCAATCACGTTATTTTCCAGCTTTGATTAACGTGGTCGTAGACCCCGCTTGGCGTGGAAGCCGAAGCTCAGAAGATTGTGTGGACTTCGACAAAGGGAACTAAATCGATCGAGAGAGAGAGAACCTTTGGTTCGTTACATTTATTATTGATGTAAGCGTATGAAGCGCGTGTATGAAACCCCCCCCCCCCACCCTTTTGAAGTTATACGCAATCTCTCTCTCTCTCTCTCCTCTCTCTCGCTTCTTCTCTCTCTCTCTCTCTCTCTCTCTCTCTCTCTCTCTCTCTCTCTCTTTGTGTGTGCATATGTGCGATTAAAAAACAACGCGCCTACTCAAAGTCTTCTATTTTTTTTTCTTTGACACACAAGGTTTCGAAAACTATGGAATTTGTTCTTATGTTGTTGTAATTGACCGTCAAAAGCAAAAAACAAGGCGTGTGTTTGTGTGTGTGTGTGTGTGTGTGTGTGTAAAAGACAATGAGACGGAAGTGTTCAGCACTGAATTCAGTATGGAATTGCATTTAAATCCTTGAAAGGAGATTCTCTCTCTCTCTCTCTCTCTCTCTCTCTCTCTCGTAAACACGCACAGTGTTTGTGCATAGCTAAGCATTCAGAATATTCAGTTTAAGCATTCTTTAATCTCAAATTTTCATGCCATTGGGTAAAAATTCTTACTTGTAAATATTCTGTATCTTCTCTTTAAGAAAAGAATAATGATAATAAAAAGAAAACTGGGGTCCAGAGTTCCTGACAGACATTAAGGGTTTGATGTTTGTTTACCCAATCTCCTCCCTGTCATGCAAGATGTTTATCTCCCCTCTTCTTTTGACCTCATCTCACCTCGCCTGACCTTCGTACCACCGTGACGAAGGGGAAGAGGAAACCCACTTCCTGCCAGGGTTTCTCTGGTACTTGCCCTATGGCAGTGGTGGTGGTAGAAGTAGTAATACTAATAGTAATAGCGGCGGCCATTACTACCCTGATATTGTTCTTGATGTATTTTAATAATTTACTTATTTTTTTTTCTATTTATCTATTGATTTATATATATATATATATATATATATATATATATATATATATATATATATATATGTGTGTGTGTGTGTGTGTGTGTATATATATATATTCATGACGATTCCATTCACGATTCAAAAATAAGAAATCTGAATATAGTAGTAACCAATTTGTGTCTCTTCCTCTGGAGCCACCCAATTATTAGAAGAGGTTCAGTCAAATATTTCTTCCCCATTTTCTTATCTGCATTTTTCTCGAGTCTGTATTTTGAGTAATTCCCGGCCATGAATTCTAGCTGATCGCAAGTTTAGATGGAAACATCTTCGGAAAACAACTCACTCTCTCTCTCTCTCTCTCTCTCTCTCTCTCTCTCTCTCTCTCTCTCTCTCTCTCTCTTACCCCAGGCACAGATGACATTAACCTTATCCTTTTCAACAGCAATTGCTCCATGTCACAACTTATCGTTCTGTACACCCTTCGTAAGTTGACCATTCACAAACACACACTTCCCCATCTCCAGCCCCCCGCCCCCGCCCCGGCGTTCATGTGCAGCCTCGTGAATAAGAAGGGTGAGCTCTGTTGTGTGTGTGTATGTATACTATGTGTGAACGTGCACGTAATCACACCTGACTCCCGGATGTGACAGGAACAAAGGTGAGAACCTGTGGGCGGAGGGGGAGCCGAAGAGTGAGTGGGCGGATTGAGTGAGGGCTGTCATTCCAGAGGTGTCTGAAAGCACCGCGGGGGATTCTGGAAAGCGAGCGTGAAATCGCCATCGCTGGATGAAAGATTCCTGTCGTTATGGTATAGGTCTGGAACGCGTGGCAGGGTTGGAAGGACGAGTAGTGTGTGTGATATAGTTAGGATGAATGTCCACCAGTTTATATATACAATTCTCAGTTTATTTTCATTGTTATCAGCCTACTAACTGACACAAATCATAAAAATTCCTGGAACGCGTGGCAGGGCTGGAAAGACGAAGTATGTGTGATATAGTTAGGGTGAATGTCAGTCCGTTTATATATATACAATTCTTATTTTGTTTTCATTGTCATCAATCTACTGACTATCACAAATCATAAAAATTCCTGTCGTTATGGTATATGGGTCTGGAACGCGTGGCAGGGGTGAAAAGACGAGGTATGTGTGATATAGTTAGGTTGAATGTCAGGTTTATATATAATAATATATTATATATATATATATCAATATATACTAGTACGTTATACTCTATATTATATATATATATATATATAATATAATATATACAATTCTTATTTTGTTTTCATTGTCATCAATCTACTGACTATCACAAATCATAAAAATTCCTGTCGTTATGGTATAGGTCTGGAACGCGTGGCAGGGCTGGAAAGACGAGTGTAGTATGTGTGATGGAGTTAGGGTGAATGTCAGTCCGTTTATATATACAATTCGTATTTTATTTTCATTGTCATCAATCTACTGACTGACACAAATCATGCACACTTGCACAGATAACAACGCATGATTGATTAGTGGAGGTGTGGAGCATTGCAACTTGTGCTTTGAATTAATATTGAAATACATCTGTTCTTAGTTAAGATTTTTACATTTACATTAATTGAATAATTTAACATAATCCGGAAAAAGAATTTTCTATGGTTGTCATGACAGTTTAGAATAAAGTAGATTGCATTGGTGACTGAATATTTTAACGAGATCCAAGTGAAGGATATATGTCATGTTAGTCACAATAATCTCAGAATAATTGAGGTCCCATTGAACTATTTTGCTATATGAATGCATTTAATTTACAAGAGATTGTTGGCAGACCCACGGGAGCTTCTTCTGTTGTCAAAGTTTAATTTTATCAGATGATACTGTACTGATTTTTCCAAGTGTAATATAACTGCAACTTATTACAAGTTGGTATTTTAATGTTCAGATATATCCTTGATCAACAAAAACATGCTGTAAACTTTTTAGCACTCTCTCTCTCTCTCTCTCTCTCTCTCTCTCTCTCTCTCTCTCTCTCTCTCTCTCTCTCTCTCTCTCTCTCTCAAGATAAAATACTACACAGTGAACTTGATATCTGATATTATACTGTTATTTTCAAAAGCAAACATCGCGTCAAGTTGGTTTTCTATTTTGCTAATATTGTTATACACAACCTTAATGACGGCATTGTAACTCTTGCATGCCTGGCATTTTTGGTAAAATATTCATGGCCCCAAAGAAAGACGTCGAAGGCGACACTCTTACTACCTCTGTTCTGTTCTCTTTATGAGGGCTATTAAATCTGTAATGGAGTTCTTGTGTAGTCATGAGACGTTAGGTTTAAGGAAGAGGTCAAGATTCTTGACAGGTATTACTATGCTATTTGACTTTTATTGTGGGCCTTTTTCGGTGGTCCGCGTTTGTTTGGGGTCCCTGTTACCCCGGCACTTATAGCATAAGCTTTGATATTTAGACTCGTTTGTTTGTGCTGTGGCGTGTAAACAAAATGTCACTGGGTTGCATGAAAGGGTCAGCGTGACTTGACTCTTGTTTTTTTTTTTTTCTAGGTTCTTGAAGCACCTCTCAAGGAAAAAAAAAAAAAAAAAAAAAAGACTGGCATGGGGTCGGTCGCCCGTTAATTTTCAAGAAGTGTGTATGAGGTTTTCATCCTCTTTATCCCGAGAATAAATATCGTAGTTTGAATTCCTTACCAGTGCTTTTATGTGTCCTCGAGGTAAAATAAACTGTCGTACATTTGTGCCAAATTGGTAGGTGTCTTTCATTAATACCAGATTGTAAGCTGTCTTACATATGCTGATATATGTTATCAGTTATTAGGCACATCC
>NC_087206.1:14059930-14069930 GCF_015104395.2 Macrobrachium nipponense
GTCCGAGAATCAGAAGAATATTAGATTTTAAATATATGAACTAATTGAGTTGATCAGCGGCAGGTTTTTGCGAAATTCTTTTCCGAACGACGTCATTTACTCGAAAAACTTGATGTAATCGATAAACATAATTGAATAGTTTCAGTGTGGATCCTCCGACCGTTTTTCTGTAGAAAGTTCAGAGCTTGTGTCTATGTATTTGTCCGTCATGGAATGTTGTTTCAATATATAGCTACTGCAGATTTACAGTACTGCCTGGAACTATATATATATATGTAAATCGGATTTGTGAGTCGTGTTTGTAGTGATGTAAAAGGAATTTAGATCTGAATTAGCAGAGTATTGGCTCCCAACGTCACAACGTTGAACTACCTGTCTAGAAAAACAGTCGCAGAATGAGGTACTATATAATCCCCGTCCCGTTGACATTTGTTAGTCACCCGTCTTACCCTTCCTTGTCTGCCATGGAGTCTCTCCCTTTATTTCCCCTCGCTGGAACGGGTATTACCCACCTCCCTCCCTTAATACCCCCCCCCCTCCCCCCTTTCCAGACACCTCTCTTTCCCATGGCTATAAAAGTGTATATAGTGGTGGCGTGTTGGCTGGTGCAATTCCCTTTCGCAATTTCTGCCCTTATTTACCTTGCATTTGTTTTATGGCTTGGCAGGGGTTAGGGGTGAAGGGGGGGGGGGGGAGCCGCGGGCGGGCGTCTGTTTTGGCGTGGTTGGGTGTGGGGGAGGGGTTGGAGGAAGCTCTGATATTGTATTGACGAGTCATAGGCGTTCATTCGTCAACTTCTTACAGATAGAGGAAAGGTATTTTCGTGAACAATTATTGGTTTTTGGTATGACGTCACTGAAGATATTCAAGCACCGATTCCTCTTTATATATGTTTACGGATTTTTATATATATATATATATATATATATATATATATATATATATATATATATATATATATTTTTTGTTTTTTTTTTTTTTTTTTTTTTAAGGGAGGAATTAGAAGGTTTGCGAAGGAAGAAAATGTAACGTTTGTATAATCTTAAAATTAGTCCTTCATCTGTTCTCTCCTCAGCAAAATCTACCTTATAACGTTCGTTGTTTGTAACGTTTTATTGTTATTAAGCTTGTAATACATTTTTATTTTGTTAACGTAATAGGGGTGAAACCTTTAATTTATATTTATATATATATATATATATATATATATATATATATATACATATATATATTATTATATATATATGTGTGTGTGTGTGTGTGTGTGAGTGTGTGTGTGTATATATATATATATATATATATAATATACTATATATATATATATATATATTATTTACTCGCTTATGCACATATACGTATATTGATAACTACGCAATACAATCCATATACACATTCTCGTGTAGACAGGTACGTGGTTTTTTTTTTTTTTTTTTTTTTTTTTTTAGAGCGGGATGTTATTTTCTACACTCTGGCTCTTCCAAAATTTTCATCAAATTGGCTGTCAGGGGCCCAGCTGACAGGCAATTTGCTGTCTGTTTGCGCTCTCTCTCTCTCTCTCTCTCTCTCTCTCTCTCTCTCTCTCTCTCTCTCTCTCTCTCTCTCTCTCTCTCTATTTGGCGTGATTTAGCGGAGTACACAATAAATCGTTAGTTCTAAGCTTTGCAAAATATGTAATGTATTAATTGATATTAGAATTATCACAGTTTGTGATATTAAACAGATTCTTAATGCATGATGATATGATCAATACAAGGATGATCTAGTGTTGAGCAAGACTTAAGCCTTCTAGTCAATCTTTTTTATTTTTGCTTAGCTCTTTATATTAATCTGGGAACAACACATTTTACTGGATTTGAAAGTCTGTCAATTTAACAATTATGAGTTTGATCTGTTAAAATCAGAGACCAGATTGTAAAGCTTCCTTCATTATAGTATGAGATTATTTATGCTGAATTTTAATAGTCACTTCCACCAGCTGTTTTGTATATTCTAATTTTGTGGTATTTTAGACTTTAAAATTTGAGCCGTTATACAGAGAACACTCGTGACTCCTAACGTCAATCTTACGAACTAAAAGCAAGTGACTGGTTATGTCCAGTCAGCCGTGAGATTAACATATTAATGATCTAAAGCCAGCCAGTATAATTTTACATTTCTAATGAATGTTCCTGTTCCTCCTGTGATATATTCTGCATCCCACTTGTCCTTGATTTATTATGATAAATAACAGCGAGTATTGGGGAGAGTGTCTTTAGACTTCGACCGGTGACTTGCAGACTAATGGTCATGAATTAATGCTGTGGAGGCACAGAATATTTACGCTCTGTAAGTTTGCTTGACATTTGTATGCATTAAGAGGACAGTTTGCTGTTGGAGGTGCGTTGTGTCAACGGTAGAATGAATAAATTGAAAATGTTGATGATGATAGTTTGTTGGAATGTGAATTCATGAATAGAGGCAAATTATAATAGGCTTGGTTGCAGGGAAAGTCAACACAGAAGGTTAGGCTCAAATTAAGTAGGTATCAACATCTGGCTGTGTATTTAAGTCACGAGCATCGTGACATTAACAGAGAAAGAGTGGGAGTATCATCTGGAGATAAGATGAATGAAGAATATTCCAGGACTGATTTAATATATTCAAGTGGAGGTTAATAAAGTTAAAATATGGTGTCATTAGGGCAGCTGGGAGTGCTGTCGCCACAGGCATATTAAGAGGGGGCATAAAATAAGTATGCCAAGGAAATGATTTAATAAAAAGAATGAAATTCTTAAAATTTCAGCTGCAGAATGGATTGAAAGGATTGTTTAACCTTTTAGTGAAACGACCATTTGAGAAAATAAAGACAGTTTGACAGATACTGTGATTCAAGCAATACAACTATTGATAGAGTACTTGTTTCGTATGCGTATTACATAATTAGAAGTTTATGCACACACACACATATCCTATACTGTAAGTGGAATGTGTTAGTATTTTATGTCTGCGTGCAATGAATTAATGTTATCTTTTAGCTGAAAGATAAAGTCGTTTGAAATGCAGAACTGGGTTTACCCTTATTTCCTTTTGAGTGTCCTCCCCACGGAGTTCAGTCGAATTGAATTGGGTTTCATTTTTCATTGGTTCCTTTAATGAATTTATTCATTTATTAGGCTTCGGAAGTACCAAGAAAATATTTAATCCTACGTCATTTATTTATTGGTTTCGTAAATAGCTAGAAAATGTTTATTCTTAAACTTGATAATAGAATTAACTGGATAAAGTGAACCTTTACGGATATTGCCCCTTGTTTGTTTATTTGTGTTTTCTTTCTTTAATTGTGGACAACTTTATCCACCCATCGTTTAAACTGTGACTCACTGGGTTTGGCCCAATATGATCAGAATTGGCTCTTGACCTTCTCCTGAGGTCACGACCAATTTTTTTTTTTTTTTTTTTTTTTTCTTTTTTTGCCATTGCAATCATCATTCCATTCCTTAATCTTTCTTCTCCTCACACCATTTTCCTTCCTCCTCCTTAACTTTCCCAGTGTGTTGTGGTGTCATTATTGCGCCGCCATCATTTCCCATCATTTCCCGTCATCTCCGTTGAACCTCATTTCCGTTCCTCGTCACCTCCAGTCTCTCTCGGCGTCTCTCATTTCCCATCCATCAAGATTATCTATTAAACTTTTCCCGTCACTGCGCTATCGTTCACTTCCTTGTTTGGGAGATGTGTCTCTCTTCTTTCTGGCACCATTTTTTTTCTTCTTCGTCTTTTTTTATTTATTTTTTGACGAGTCAATTTATTCGATTTAATCCTGTTCATTGGCACCATATGCTGAGAATGTGTTGATTGGCTGATTGATTTGGTTCTGTACGTTGGCGTTGCAAAAACTAGGGTCAACGATGCTTGAAGAACGTGCAATAGAACTTGCGTCATTTAGTGGTGACGTTGCCATGACGGAAGATACAGTTGCAATGTGGTGAATTATAACTTCATTAACTGTCGTTATTTTAGCTCGAGTAACTTTTAACTTCACCATAAATTTTTAAGAATACATCCACTTGAAGTTGTTCTGTAGTCAGTTGAAATAAAACTTGCGAACCTAATTTTAGTTATAGTCTCTAACATTTTAACGTCACCATACATTTTTAGAAATACATTCATTTGCTGCTCCGTATTTAGTCCAAATAAAACCTTATATTTGCCTCTAATGTTCCAAGGCCTCCATACAATTTTAAGAATACATTCATTCGTTGTTGTTCTGTTGTCAGTCGAGATAAAACCTGCGGACCATTGCCTTTAAAAGAAAAAAAAAAGTACAATAACGTTTTATTGTTGGCTCTGTTCTCGTGGTCATGTTTGTAATGACATTTTCGGAAGTGAAATAAAGTTACCTTCACGTGTCGTTCTGCATCGGTCTTTTTGCGCTTTTGCGGTTATTTTATTTAACATCTCTCTCTCTCTCTCTCTCTCTCTCTCTCTCTCTCTCTCTCTCTTTTTTTAAACTAATTAATGCAACGACTGCTGGCAGACTGTTCGCGTTCATGCGAGTGAGTAGGTTTTTACACAAATTTTAAACGTAGCTACTTTTCTATCTTACAGATAGTGATATGAAATCCTTTCTGAATACAAGTCTTGGTAAAAGTATCACAGGCATGATTTGAGCTCTGTTGAGAACATTTTTTTTAAAGAGAGAGTTAATTTAGTAGCGTGATTAATTCCATGCATTTTTTTTTTCTAAGTGAAATTTTCTTCCAGCTAAGATTATCATGCAGACCTGGGCGAATAGAGCGTGTTATTTAGTATTTTGAAGTCTTGTATTTGCGTACTTATTTATGAAAAAACATTCTTAAACATATTTTTTTTTGTAAGGGGATGTGGCACTTCTAACGACTGACTGTTTTTTATTCTTGTTTGCTTCATAAAGCAAATCATGAAATAAATTTGTTTCTTCCCCAAAATGAAAGTAAAATTTTTTTTTATGAGCGTGGCTGTCTTTGTGCAGTGATTCTTCTGTGGTTATTTCTGCCACCAGATATCGAACTTTGCAAGATACAATGCTTGTTTGGGCAATAAGTCTTTGGTTAATGAAAATTACCGTGAATTCTATCATTTTCATGCGTTGATCAAGATTCACATGGTTATATGTGCTTTTTGTTTAAAGTTGGTGCTCAAGATTTATGACAGTTTTCTCTCTCTCTCTCTCTCTCTCTCTTCTCTCTCTCTCTCTGTGTGTGTGTGTGTGTGTGTGTGTGTGTGTGTGTGGCTCTTACGTTGTAGCAATGTATTTTAAAACGTGGCTGTGATACAGTCTTTTTTAGAAGCCCTTGCGTTCTTGTGGGTATTGACTCTTCTCTATATTTGACCTCGTAGTACAACGAAATTCGATCTGTGACCCTTGTTCTTCCTCTTCCCCATCCTTGTTCTTCCTCCTTGTTTTCTCTCTTATTATTATTATTATTATTATTATTATTATTATTATTATTATTATTATTATTATTATTATTATTATCATTATTATTATTATAGTTCAACAACATTTCACGCATTGGCAAATGCAGGATACAAGAACATAGTTCTTGTGAGTTAGTGTATTCAAATATTATTATTATTATTATTATTATTATTATTATTATTATTATTATTATTATTATTATTATTATTATTATTATTATTATTGCATACATTTCACGCATTGGCAATTGCATGGGACAAGAAGATCGTTCTTGTGAGTTAGTTTATTCGATTTTTTTAAATATCTTTCAAATGATCTACTCAGGAAGAGGGCTTTTGTATCCTCTATTATTAATATATTATTATTATTATTATTATTATTATTATTATTAATTATTATTATTATTATTATTATTATTATTATTATTATTATATATATATATATATATATATATATATAATATATATATATATATTGTCCTTTTTAACCTTATACAAAAAAAAATTTAACACTACTGTGACTGTTAATTATTGTCAATAATTATAGCCTCGTTACAGAGGTTCCTTAGTTCATTATTATTGTTATTATTACCGCATGTGCTCGTACGCATATTACGACTTCCTTCGTTATGCAACTTAGGCTTATTCGTGGTTTGTTTATTTCAGGTATGTGTTTGTGTTTGCTGTTCTCAAGGGGCTTGAAAGTGAGTAAAACAACTTAGTTTTATCCTGCTTTGTACGGAACAATTCTCGTTCTTTCCTTAAAGTGGTTTACATTATGACGTGTGCATGTTCCTTAATATCTTACTCAGTCTTGATATTAAATAAAAAAATCGTTTTTGATAATTTGTTTTAGGCATTAAACCCTTCTATGTTATATAATCTGTGCACTGAACTATTATAACTCTCATGCATATTTTTTTTTTTTTTTGTTTCCTTCCAATATCATTACTGTTATTACTATTATGATTACCATCTTTTATGCTAACCTCTGCTATTGTGTGGATATTGCCGTTTATTCATTTTTGATCATGTTGTGTCATGTATATATTCCATGTATATGGCCCTGAGCTGAAATAAAGGATATTATTATTATTATTATTATCATTATTATTATTATTAATTATTATTATTATTATTATTATTATTATTATTATTATTATTATTATTATCATGCAAAGTCTACGTTTTTCATGATTCGTTTTTTTATCTGGTTATACTTTACTTACTTATTAATTTCATATTGCTATTTTCGAGTATGAAATATATCGTAATGCGTTTCCAGGGAAAATATATCATGCGTGAGATATCCTTAGAACGTTATTTATAGAAAAAAAAAATTGGGGATCTCCACCCAGCTATATTTCGTCAAAAAATTAGTATCCGGTTTTAATGGAAGTAAATAACGCGACGATAAAAAAAATTAAAATCTACCCCGTCATTAACGAGGGTGATTAACCACCTTGTTGGTTAATCCCCGAGCTTAATTAGTTAGATTCAGCCTCGGAGGGCATTCTATGCATTAACTTGTTCCCGAACTTGACCTCGTATGAATGCGGTCACTGTGTGATTATTATGCGGACAGGCGACGGTGGAAAAAGGGACCCCGGGAAGAAGAGTGGATGTGTGTGTGTGTGTGTGTGTGTGCGTGCGTGTGCGTGCAGGGGGAGGCTGTAATTGCTGAAAGGTTTTTAGTCACGCAGGGTGCTCCAGGATGGGGGAAGGCGTCCTTCCCGGAGACAGTTCACGGTGGCTCCGGATGTGCTAGGGTGGGAGGATATAAGGATGTCTGAAGGGATAGTTTTTTTTTTTTTTTTTTTTTTTTTTTTTTTTTTTTAATATCGAATGGATTTGCCTTAGTGTGGACGTTCGTGTGTGTGTGTGTGTGAGAGAGAGTTACAAGGAACAGGACGTCTCAAAGACTTATTAGTCCATCCGAGGAGACATCGTGTGCTCACTTTTCTCTCGAAGCAGGTTTTACTGTGCATTCACAGTGTCCTAATGATTTTGTCTAGCTTTCTTTAAAACTCCTCTACACTGTTGCTGTTTGCATTCTTCTGGTGGCAGTTTATTCCACGTGTCACGTATCTTTTATGTGAAGAAGTTCACACGGATGCGTTGTATCTCTTCAGTTCTGGTCTCCATCCATTATTTATTGTCTCGTTTTCGTAGAAAGGTTACTGTATAACTGAATCACGAAAGTTAGGAGCGTGATAAATCCATAAATAAAGATATATGCCTCGAGGAAAAATAAACAACGGAGTATCCGCGAGATCTTTCGACGTTCAAACGTCCTTTACTAAGCAGATGAACTGACATACATGAAGAAAAAACAGTACAAGAAGGTTTGTATAACTGACAGATAGGGATTATAAAGAGATTAGTACCTAGAATCTGACACACCTGGAAGATGAGTAACCTTCCCAAACAAGCATAAACAATGTATGTCTAATATGTATTGTGAATATGTTTTTGTTTACCAAAGTTCTGAATAGCTGTCACCTATAATCCTTTAATTGTCTTGTCCTTGTGCCTGAGATGATTGTCTTAAACTTTTAATTGCACCCATTGTTTATGCTTGTTTGGGAAGGTTGCTCATCTTCCAGGTGTGTCGGATTCTAGGTAATAATCTCTTTATAATCCCTATCTGTCAGTTATAAGAACCTTCTTGTACTGTTTTTTCCTCATGTATGTCAGTTCATCTGCTTAGTAAAGGACGTTTGAACGTCGAAAGATCTCGCGGATACTCCGTTGTTTATTTTTCCTCGAGGCATATATCTTTATAAATAGGTTACTGTCTACTTTTGTTATTCCATTCAGTATCTTGAATGTTTCTAGAAAGAGAGAGAGAGAGAGAGAGAGAGAGAGAGAGAGAGAGAGAGAGAGAGAGAGAGAGTAGTGTGCATCAGAAAGAGACAGTGAAATATGCATGTTGATCTAACCTTACTGTGATTCAGTTATTTTAATTCTGTATTTTCTTGAATTGGAAGATTGGCTGGCAGAAAAAAGTGGGTAAAATACAAATTAGAATTAAAGGTCGATATACACAGTCTGGTAACGACAAGAGAAACTGATGGATTTATACATTTTTCATATTTACTTTTTCGTTGAACTTAAAATGAAATCGCTCAATTTATCACTGGGCACCATGAAGAATATTAGTGTGCGATAAGAGCTCATCTATATTCCTGCTTTTTTTTTTTTTTTTTTTTTTTTTTTCTTCTAAAAGCAATAATATTTTCATTATGGTCCGCGTTCTTTTCCGTATCAGACTGTTTCAGTGCGTGGTATAGTTAGAACGTCAGGGTCTTTATAAGTTACGACCGGAGTTCCTGCGAATCTGTGCTTGATCTTCGAACTCTGCATCCTGTTTGCATTATTTCAAACTGTCACGATCTTCAAGGTGACACTTCTAGTTTCCGCCATCTCAATAGCCTTATTGATTGAGTGGTTGCCATTGTTTAGCCACAGTACGATCTGCAATCGGATGTAGTAATGGTATCAAGACCCTTTTCCGTTTGCTATTAAGGAGTGGTATACTTTGTTGACTGAAGAGAGTAATGTGTGATTTGAAAGTCTAGTTGAAATATTGCTGATTCTTGTACAGCGTTAACAGACGATTGTATATTAATTAGGAATATATATATATATATATATATATATATATATATATATATATATATATATATATATATATATATATACATAAACGTGGTTGTTACGTTTTGTATTTAACAAGTTGCATAATGTTCAAGGTCAGAAATTCATGTAATAAGTGCGTAATAATTCAAAATAGGCGGAAGAAAAGAGCAAGAGTTTTTTTATGTATTGTTATTGTTTTTTTATTTTTTATTTTTTTTTTTTAATGTCTAATTTTCTTCGAACTTATTTGTAGGCCCGGCTCCTATACAAGAAAAATAATATACTGCCATCACCACTTAATTGTAAGTGTATTTATTTTTATGTAGCCTTTTATGTATAGATCTACCGGGTTTTAATTTGATTGTTTTTGGTTGAAATTGAACCGCCGATAAATAAAGGGGAATGCTATTGATTTGGGTCCATATGCATTACGATTGCTAAGAAGTTTTAATAGTCCCTTAAGCATACCTGGTTTGGATGCCTGAAGGACTACAACAGTATGATGAAAACAATGATAGATATTTTGCATGTGATTTTTTCATTCATGACACCCTGTATTGTAACCATATTGCAATGTATAAATACTTTTTTGCATGATTAACTACCCAAAATACCTCATTATACCCTTCTGATGGACTGACTATCTTTGAGAAACAAATGGAAGTGTATGGGCGTATTCTGAACTGATTCTACATATGAAAATTCTCTCTCTCTCTCTCTCTCTCAGTAACTTACCTTGTGATTCATCAGTTGTGTTTGATGCTATTACATACCTATGTTGGGTATGGTAGCCAATAATGGTTTTCCCTCTAATGTTCTGTAACCAAATCTGGCATCATTAATCGTTGTGTGACTTCAGTTACATTTCCATTTGGTCAAAATGGGAGAGAAACTTATGGGTTCGTCTGCAAAAAAGCTG
>NC_087206.1:14074930-14077430 GCF_015104395.2 Macrobrachium nipponense
GAGAAGGGGTTGCACTGCACTCTTCTCTAAGCTTCCCCTGCAGTCCTTAATGGCAAGACGAGAACTCACGGTCAGTGAGTGGTTACCGACGGTTATTGCAATTTATTTTTCACGTATTCGAAAGAGATTGGATTAATTGAAAGCGCAGCTGACTCTGTTGAAAGGAAATTGAATTAATTCTTTGCTGGTTTGTGTCGTGTTATTGTTTGATTGCAGTTTATTTCGTTATCTCTATTGCTAATCAGTCATTCTTTGAATTTCATATCAGTATCATGGTTAAGGAATTTCCTGATATTGAAGTAAGTCCAAGATTGAATTCAGTGCTACTGTATTATTATTATTATTATTATTATTATTATTATTATTATTATTATTATTATTATTATTATTATTATTATTATTATTGTAGTAGTAGTAGTAGTAGTAGTCGTAGTAGTAGTAGTAGTAGTAATAGTAGTAGTAGTAGTAGTAGTAGCAGTAGCAGTAGTAGTAGTGCTATTAATTGGCTCTCAGTTTATCTTGAACACAAACTGCAGGGGAATCATTTTCATACAAGAAATTAACTCACTATTACTGCTACTGTAATTTTTCTTTACTGTTTACACCGTTTTTATATGTGTTAATGAATGTGTATGAGAGAGAGAGAGAGAGAGAGAGAGAGAGAGAGAGAGAGAGAGAGAGAAAACTTTGTTCCCGAATTATACCGTATCTTTTTAGACAAGCAATGCAGGTAGAATGTCGGCTAGATCAAAGACTAATTGGAGAGCTTCATTGCATGATGGCAGAGAGAGAGAGAGAGAGAGAGAGAGAGAGAGAGAGAGAGAGAGAGAGAGAGAGAGAGAGAGAGAGAGAGAGAGAGAGAGGCCCTCAGTAATGACAGAGTGCATTGGTGGTATTTTATTGTCTTAATGTTATTGAAATGGGATTGGATGTCAAGGATCAGTTTGATCAGGTCAACCTCGATGACCTTGATTCTGTCGGGATTATTTTTTATCTAAAATTGGTCATTATTGTTTGGAAGGTTTTTTATTTCCCTCAGTAATTACTACGTTTTGTGACGTACCCTTGAACATCACCCCAGCTGAGTTATTGCTCTATCGTGTTTTCGTTTCATTAACCGTTTTGACCTTATTTGCCAGTTGATGGAGGAGACAGGCAAGGGAAAAGTTATTTTTAGATACTTTTTCTAAAGGAAGCGCATTTTTACACCTTATGTTAGGACCTGTTTGGGAAAGATTTGGTTTATTTGCTTGCCCTGTTGGCTTTATAGGTCGTGGCCCCATACGCCATATATAATCATAAGTTTGGTAGCCAGGCTGTGTAAGCCACACTGCCTATCCTTCCCCCTTGTTATTTATTTATTTATTTATTTGATATTTTCTCCTTATTGCTTTCTCTTTTGGTTTTATGAAGCAGTGCTTAGTTTTCTGAGCAAAAAAAAAAAAAAAAAAAAACAAAAAAAAAAAAAAAAAAAACCTGCATCTTTTTTTCCAGTTTTTTTAACTGGAAAAAAAACCCTATCTGTATCATTTTTATGTAATTTTCTAAACTGAAATAAACTGCCTATATCCGTTTTTTTTCATGTCATAGTCTTTTATGTAAACTCCTCTTATTTAAGTAGTCAGTCACCTGAATTATATTAAAGGTTTTTTCTTAGTATTATGAAGATAGAGGAACTAAGAAACTACGTATTAAAAGTGGTCGAGAGCAGTTGAATATTGTAGAACTGTTTAAAAAAAATTTATAATATTTTTCTCTTTGTCAAAGCTAATCCTTATTTTAGAGCGATATTCATCTAGGCTGTGGTTGTTTCATATCGTTTACAAGACTATTCTTGAATAGCTATAGCTAATCGGTTAGAAAAAATATTCTTTTACATATAAAGAAACAGAAACTCTCACTCCTTGTCACTTTCCTTTATAGAAATAAAAAAAAATATATTAATGGAAATAATATATATACCAACCTGGAAACCTTAAGTGTATAGTCTTCGAACAAAGGAAAAAATTCATCGAGTTAAATGGTCCTCGAAATTAGAGGTTGTCAGTGGAGTGGCAATTCTCCAGCATGATCACTCTTGAGAGTTCGAACTCGTGCTGGGTTGGATGGATAGCATTTAATACTATATACATCTCTCATTGAGGCTTACGAAAGGAAATTCTCAGAGAGAGAGAGAGAGAGAGAGAGAGAGAGAGAGAGAGAGAGAGAGAGAGATATTCAAACTGAAGTTCAAAATTGCAACATATGAGGTCAATAACATATGGAAGAAAGTGGGAAATTTTGAGAGAGAGAGAGAGAGAGAGAGAGAGAGAGAGAGAGAGAGAGAGAGAGAGAGCTGCAAACTGAAGTTCAAAATTCCAACAAATATGAAGTCAATAACATATGGAAGAATCAAACAAAAAACTTCTTTCAGTTTTCTTCTGAAGATTGAAAAGAAACCCACAAATTCAATTTGTAACTTGTTTACTTCTAAGTATTTACATTTAGTTTTACTCCACAC
>NC_087206.1:14079930-14084930 GCF_015104395.2 Macrobrachium nipponense
TACCGACCTAATTAAAAAAAAAAAACTCGTAAACATGAAGCAGTTACTTGAGCCGTTAATATAGTAATCAACGGTGTCCTTCAGTTGCAGGGGTGAGGTTTGAAAAAAAAAAAAAAAAAAAAAAGAATGCGAGTTCTTTCCCTCGGGTACTGGACGAGTTGTAGAAGGATGCAAAGTAGTGAAGAGTTTGTATGCGAAAATTGGTGCGTTTTTTTTTTTTTTTTTTTAACACTTAAATATAACCCCAAGAAGTATAGCGTTTTTTAACCCAACGAGAATAATATTTATGGTACTACAGCTCTCACAGGTTTATCATGCGTTCGAATCAAAAGGAGCTGCTCGTAAATGATGCTTTTGCGGGATCATCATTACCCGGAGATAAAACCCGACTAGTGGCGATTCTGACTTCACCGAAGTAGGACGAAATTGCTTTTCGGCCGGAGAGGAAAGAAGAAGAAAATTGACTTATAAATATATAGTGACCTCTTCACTGCTATAACCGCGTGCGTCGTAATTAACCTTCCCCCCCCCCCCCCACCCACACCCACCCTCACCCAACCCGTCCCGGCCGGAGTATGGAGGTCCCAAAATCCAAATTATGATGAATTCGGTGTTGGCCAGGTGTCTTTGCTCGCTCGCTGCCTTACTGACTGACTGACAGACAGACTGCCTGCCCGCTCTTCAGCCCTCTGCGCCATGGTCACCCGCTCTTATGTCAAGGATTCTGCCATTTGGTCCGACAGACAAGTGCCGTTTTGAAATACGAGGTGCACTGGAACGCGGCCAATTCCAGAGGTGCGGCCCGGGCGGGAATAGACGATAAATTGGGAGGGAAGAAGGGAAGGGGTGTGATTGCAAAGGAGGGGAAATCTATCCTTGGTTTCTTGGTCCTTATGTTTCGCGGTTTATTTGTATGAAATCATGCGAGTAAATTTTATTTTTGTATCGAGTTGGTACAGTTTATTTATGTTCGTCCGTGAAAGAAGTTTCAGATATCTTTCTTATGTACACGCGTGTGCGTATATATATATATATATATATATATATATATATATATATATATATATATATATATATATATATATATATGCTACAAAAAAAGGTAAGATAGAGAAACAGAGCACTAAACAAATAGGGCCTCAACTTATAAATTTTACGAATTAACCAGTAACCAAGTAGTTCTAGAACATATATAAGAATATTCACTGAATCTTCTTCAATATACGATATCGGATATGATGATAATGTTGATGATGATGATGGAGAGTTTGTTGTGTTAGTCGAAGATGACGTCTGCTCCTTCAACTTTAAGGTTAATTCTCGGCTGGATTGTGAGAGCCCCGCGCGACTCCCGCGCGCGCCAGATGGTGAAGATCTGACAGGTGGCCTTTTGCTTTGGGGAACCGATAAATTTGGGATAACAATGGAATTGATTAGGTTCGTTGTTCAAGCGGACTGGTGTAATTTCATGAGTTGCAATTATGCACACTTGGATGCCGTGTACGTGTTGCACGTCTCACATTTACGTGTGTGCAGTGAATTTATGTGTAAGTTGCAGTAATACACTTGAATCCATGTACGTGTTAGAAGACTCGCGCTTGTATCTATGTATGTATTTATGCGTATAACATTTTTGGAAAATATAAAAGAACCATTGAACTAACTAGAATCTAATTCAAATTCAGCGTCGTGTTGTAAAGTTGGAAAGCTTTTTTGGATTTCGCGGAGTTCCAAAAAACATTTCTCCAAAGTAGCTGCTCTGAAAATTTTTTTTTTAAAGTCCATTGTAACCTTTTAAGGTAAACTTTTTTTTGTCTTAAGTGGCTTTTTTGGATAACTTATTAAACTTAGAAGATGGCACCGATAAAAATATTGCACAGAGAAGATTATTTATTTCAGTAACAGTAACCTGCATATATATGTACTGTTACAAATCACATTTTTTACCATAAAAGTAAACTGAATCAGCTATGAGAGGACTTGAGAAGTAAGCTTCAAAAAATGCAAGAAAGAAGCGAGACGAACTGGTTTGAAGGGAATAAGACGTAAAAGAGAGTATGTATCTTCAACATCACGTTTATATAGAACGACGCCGAGATTACTACGAGGCAAAACCAGAAAAAGACCACTTGTATGAAATACTTCAGACATCTTCATCATCAGAGAGCGACTCTTGCAGAGCGAGAACCGTAATTATGAAGGTTTTAGGAGAAGCATTTGGGAGCGAGGGAGACCAGTCAGCACACAGTTTGTTAAACAAAGCCGTTACAGTTCAACCCCGGAGGCCAGAGGCACAAAACTCATAAATCTCACAGCGTGCCTGTTAATGTTACAGCGGATCAGCTTCAACCTTTGCACAAAATACAAGAGAGTTCATAGCAAGAAACGGTAGACGGGTTTTTGGTGAAGTCATTTTTCAACCTTGTTTTAGGATGATGTCAAATTTTTGACATTTAATGATAAGTATGTTATGTCCCCTGAAATCATAATCGCTTTATGATGATGTCGGACCTCTTTGAGACATAATGATAAATATGATTTTTACCCCCTAAAATAATAATCGCTTACTGTTTACGTCAGACTTTTGAGATATGATGAGACGTATATATATATTTTACCAACAAAATAAATATATATGCACTTGCCTTAAAATAATAATAGCTTTCGGATAATGTGAGACTTTTGAGATATAATGATACATATCATTTTATCCCAAAAATAAATATGTTTTTACCGCTAAAATATTAAAAGCCTTCGGATGATGTCAGGAGTATGAGATATAATGATTGATATGTTTTTTCCCCTAAAATAATGATAATCGCTTTCCATTCATGTCAGACTTTTGAGATATAATGAGAAATATGTCTTTACCCTTGAAATGAAAATCGCTCAGACTCGTGAGATATTATGAGATATATGTTTTTACCACTAAAACAATAATCACTTTTGGTTCATGTCAGTCATGTCAGAATTCTGAGATATAATGAGAAATATGATTTTACAACCAAAATAATGATAGTCGCTTTCTGCTCATGTCAAACTTTTGAGATATGATGATGTATGATCTTGCTCTTACAATGACAATACAGTAGGAATCACTTTCTGTTCATGTCAAACTTTTGAGATACGATGATGAGTATGTTCCTACTTTTACAATGACAATGCAGTAGCAATCGCTTTCTGTTCATGTCAAACTTTTGAGATATGATGATGAGTATGTTCCTACTCTTACAATGACAATACAGTAGCAAGAGATTCATGACGCGACTGGAGGATTTCCGAGCTTCTTCCTATCAGAAGGGGAATATGAATAGACGTCGGACGGTTTAGCGTCATACTTCTCGCAGGAAATGCAAGAGAAGTGGACGTTAACGATGACGTAGTGGAGAGCGAGAGGAACATGGCATTATTTGGCAGGAACCAGTTATAATTGCAGTCATGCCTGCACCGTGCCACCAGCAGAATTACAAACAGACCCAGGGATTCTGCGGAGGCGCGTTCCACTCCGCCGGAATCCATGGCTTGTGTTCTCAAGGCGGATTACATCATTTGTATACGTTCATTTTGATTGTCACCTCTCTCTCTCTCTCTCTCTCTCTCTCTCTCTCTCTCTCTCTCTCTCTCTCTCTCTCTCTGTTGGAACTACCCTAATACAGTTTGCCTTTTAGTTTAATATTAATTTACTTATATTTTCGTTCTATTTATTCGTTAATTTGTTAACTGACTTTCCTTTTAGGAAGTAATATTTTCTCTTTCTTTTCCATTGGCTCTTGTGACTTCTTGCTAATGACGCCATATTCTTTGGAAGCTGCAATTTCACGTAAATGTAGGCTTGTCCCATGTGAATAGAGTTCATTTTCTGAATATTATAATAATAATAATAATAATAATAATAATAATAATAATAATAATAATAATAATAATAATAATAATAATAATAATAATAATAATAATAATATTGATTTTGGGAACATTTTTGTTCGTTTATCGTGTCAAATAATTTTTTATTTACTGAAGGTCGCCTCGATGAGATTAGTATTGGCTGATGTTGCACGTGTCTCCCAAAATTGATTGTATTGGTTTCAGATAGGCTTCTTCTCGCTGTTAGGTATTATTGTAGTTCGTGTGGAAAATTGCTTTATTTATGTTTTTTCCTTTTTTTTTAACCTTCCTAATTATTTGTTGTGCATTTTTGAGGTTGGAAAGTGGCAAAAATTGTGTGATAAAAAATAAGGGTTGATTTAGAGAAGTAAAGAGGAGAGAGACAGACAGACTCTCTCTCTCTCTCTCTCTCTCTCTCTCTCTCTCTCTCTCTCTCTCTCTCTCTCTCTCTCTCTCTCTCTCTCTCTACCGTCTGTCAGTGATTAAAGGAACGGCTATGTTTCCCCAAAAAATATTTTTACATAAGTTATTTCTACTCTGGCTCTGGTGTACGTAAAAGTCTTAGGAAAAAATGTATATACAAATTTAAAAGTATGTGCTTTTCTACTCAAAGATATGTTCTTGATTATCGTTTCCATTTGATTTTACAATTCTTCAGAGCCAGTTTTTGTTATCTATTGTTACCTTTTTCATCTTAACTGTTATAAGTCATAGTTTCAAATTATTCTCTTTTCCTTAAGGGAAGTTTGGCCTTAGTAGGCTTCTGTCTTCTCTCTTAGTGTCATGAGTTTTCAACATATGTAAATATTCTTGGAAAATAATTTCTTTTTTCGTCATTGGTAGATTTTCATTCGAATGTTTTAATATAATTTTTTGTATGGAATCTTATTATAAAGATTCTGTCAGATTTTTATGTGTTTGAAATAATAATAATAATGATAATAATAATAATAATAATAATAATAATAATAATAATAATAATAATAATAATAATAATAATAATAATAATAATAATAATAATAATAATAACAGTGGCCCTTATACAGAGCTAAATAATCATAATACGAATTGAGGACAAAAATGAACAAACTACAAATAACTAAGAAAAATTGCAAAAA
>NC_087206.1:14089930-14097430 GCF_015104395.2 Macrobrachium nipponense
TTTATGGAATATGTCTGTATCTTCAAACTTGGTGAGAATTCTACAGCTGAAGATGTTTATTTTGGCTCATTTTATCAGGGAAAAAAAATTGGCGTTTAATGGCATTGTTTACACCTTCTGCTCATCCAAGTCGGCTGTTTTGTGAATGTCGACTTATTCTATTTAGTCGTGATCTGATGCGATTGCAGCGGCTTGAATTCCAGGACCATATTCGTAGTTGTCCGAATGTTGACCTTAGCGAACAACACGTCTGACCTATAGCGGAGATACGGACATATCTGGGGATCTCCTGCCCCCAAAAATCCACCCACAATCCGGTTTGAAGCCCCGGACCATTCCTGAGGAGTTCTTCCTTCTGTCGGGTTTCTTCCTCTCTCCTGGTCCACCTGGGGAAGTCTCGTGCATACCAATTCTGGCGGTGCTTCCCAGGTACTACCTGTCTGCCTGACTCCCTGGCCTCCCTGGAAAACTCGGGAGGATGCGGAGACCGAGATAAAACGTCTCCACTACCAGGAGGAGGAGAAGTAGCAGGAGGAGGAGGAGAATGAGGTGGAGGAGGAGTAGGAGGAGGAGGTGGAGGACGTCGAGAAGTTGTTGGTATTCAAGTACCAGTTTGTGGCGCCAGTCGAATTCTCTCTCTCTCTCTCTCTCTCTCTCTCTCTCTCTCTCGGTCTGGTATGTACAAACTGGTAAAGCGAGCGGTAATTGTGGCATGAGGATGGACACTACTGTGATGGCCGCTTCTCATCCTCGCGCTCTTTTATCTGGTTTTGCACTTTCCTGCCCGTTGCTTTATGGTCTTGAATCCATTATTCGCTGGTTTTCTCCACCCTGCATGCACTATCAGCATCCACACACCCTAACCCTGAGCCTCCCCTCCCCCCATCTTCTATCTCTCTTTCCCTCGTCTTTTTTGACACCTGATTTTACCTGCTGTCAGTCAATCGATCCTGGGTAATCGTTCCTTATCAATTTTGTTTTTGTTTCTGCTTGTGGCGCTCATTACAGTACCGAAAATATGATATAATGCAAATGTTTTGATTTGTGGAGCTTTCTTTTCATAGACTGGTGGTTTTTTTTTTTTTTTTTTTTCCTGGCCTGAGTACAAGTCTATATGACATGCAGTCTTTGTTCAGGATTGGGTCTGCATGAGAACACCAGCTGTTCTCATAACCTATTTCCCCGAACTAATGGTTAGTTAGATAGACCAAGTATTTTCTTTTTGTCTTTATATCAACATAACATACTGCATTTCTCATAACGATGAGGTCAAAGCGCAGTAATCACATAGCATTGCCGGTCGTAAATACGTCTGTGAAGTAACAAATTGCTCATAACAAAAAAGGAGTATTGGCCATGACATTTTATATACATAATAAGATGCTTCGCTTTGAACCCTGGAATGAAATCTTTTAGGACTTGGCATCTTCGTATGCGTGCTGCCTGTATTCCCTGAGGGGTTTTTGTAATGAATTAAATCATTTAATGTTTGTTTTATCGGGATGGAAGTGTGAACTTAACTTATGGATCGTTTTAGTAATTAATCATTTTAAATTAACTCTGGCGCCTATTTTTTGGGAGGTGAAAACTTTCGCTTTTTTTCGCGCGCGGGACTGTCACCGTGTTATCATTATTATTATTATTATTATTATTATTATTATTATTATTATGATTATTATTATTATTATTATTATTCCAGCTCCGGCGTCTAGTTTTCGGGAGGCGAAAAAATTTGGCATCGTTTTTGGCGATTTTTTATGTACAGATTTTATTATTATTATTATTATTATTTACAGTATTCGCTATTTCTACTGAATTTCAGCCGAAAGATTCATTATAATTGAAATACTATCAGCTGCAAAATGGAGGACTCAGTTTTTTGTTTGTTTTTTTTATTTTTTTATTTTATTTTTTTTTTTATTTTTTTTTCGCTTTTTACTGGTTGGTCGCTGAGTAAGGACCCATGTCACTGTAGGGTCAGATTAATCTATGAACAACACTGAGAGCCCCTCAAGTTGTTGTTGTATGTTTGTTTGTTTGTTTTTTTTTATATGAGTTTGCATGTTATCTTGCAATAGTACTTTTGTGTTGATAGTAGCGGGGAGCCGGTACTCCAAAAGATAATACTATTCTCCTCGCATTTTATTACATTTTTATTTATTTAATAATTCATTAACTTATTTTTTCTTTTTTAATAAGTAAGGTCTCTTCTTTCTGTATTTCCCTTTACCTCCTCTCACTTTTTCCTAATGGACGCCATATTCTTTGCAAGCTTAAGTTCCAAGTCGATGGCCCCTGAGGTGGGCTTGTTCCATATGAATAGGTTTCATCTTCTGAATAATAATAATAATAATAATAATAATAATAATAATAATAATAATAATAATAATAATAATAATAATAATAATAATAATAATAATAATAATAATAATCTTATTTTTTTTCATTGCAATTGGGGGCTTATTTTCTCCAAGTTTTGCTTTTACTTTGGATGTTCATATATTATTTTTAAGGAAGAAATTGAAGCAATGATGAAAAAATTGCAGGATTTTAGTTTGATATGCATGAATTCGAGAGCATGCTGTACTCTTATTTTTTTTTCGTTATAGATGAGGATATTCCTAAGTACAAATGTAAGAAAGAGAGTAGCGGTAATGTATTTAAAGATTTTGTTGTTTTAATTCATCAGATACTGGCGTCTAAATCTATAAATCTTTGTAACAGGAAGATTATAAGAATTCAAGAACACTGGAAAGGATAAGATATGTATGAATGTAAAATCTCTCTCTCTCTCTCTCTCTCTCTCTCTCTCTCTCTCTCTCTCTCTCTCTCTCGATAAAAAAATGAGATCGAGTAGTCCCTCAACAGGAAAGATCCCTACTTTTTTTTTTTTTTTTTTTTTTTTTTTTTTACAGAGTCGAAATCTCTTCTTGATACTTCAGTGGCACAATCATTAGCTAATGTAATTTGGGCTGAGATCCTGAAGTTCCCGGGGTCCTTTCTCTTGGGAAGTTTAAAAGGACTGACATTGTTGAAAGACGTACTACTCAAACTCCCTTTCTTATGGGTGGAAGTTTAGAAAGCAAATTTTACCACAGCAGTTGAAATAGAAAAGTAAAATACACTTGGAATTCTTCAGCTTAACTATCTAACAATTGTCCTACAAACTTCTGAGTTTTCAATGTAGTGTGTGTGTGTGTGCGTGTGTGTTTGTGTGTGTGTGTATATATGTGATATATATATATATATATATATATATATATCTATATATATCTATATATATATATTATATATAGATATATATATATATATATATATAATACAGAGAGAGAGAGACGAGAGAGAGAGAGAGAGAGAATTACATCAAGGATTATAAATACAATGTTAAATGGGATATTGCAGTAAAAACCAAGCCATTTTAGCATACGCCAAGTGGTTTTTCCGATCGTGATCTACTACTACTACTACCTCTCCTATCAACGAGATCTCTCGAATGGGCCATTAGTGATAATCACCTTTAAAAAAAAAACGTATTTTGTGTTAGGGTACGACCGAGATGGTCTTTAATTGCTTTATGGGACACCACCTGCGACTGTGTGCCTCTCTTTTAAGTGCCCCGTAATCTGTTTTGGCGACGGTGTAAAAAGTGGTTCCTAATTGAATAACAGCGGGATCATTAAAAAGGTCAGCGTGCCTGGGGGTTGTGGCGGGGGGTGGGGGGGGGGGGCGGTGGGTGGGGGCGGGGAGGCGATTGGTGATTGACAACCACCTCCCTTGACCCCGATTCTCCTGTTTCAATCTGGTGGGTGTGAGTGCATGGGAAATACCCTGGGATGGGTTTTTCGTTTGGGTACGATATTCTCTCTCTCTCTCTCTCTCTCTCTCTCTCTCTCTCTCAAGTGTTCCTTGCTTCGTCAAAAAACGAAACGGGAGGACTCGACGAGGTAATTTTCACCCTATATGGGATAAAACTCTCTCTCTCTCTCTCTCTCTTCCTCTCTCTCTCTCTCGCTCTCTCTCTCATCTCTCTCTCTCTCTATATATATATATATATATATATATATATATATTATATATATATATATATATATGTGTGTGTGTGTGTGTGTGTGTGTGTGTGTTATATATATCATATATATATATAACTGTGTATAATATATATATATATATATATATATATATATATACATATATATATATATATATATATATATAGTATATATATATATATTATATATGTATGTGTATATTATAATGTAATAGTATGGTTAAGCTTTTTATCATAAAAACATAGACCCAGTCACTAGAGTAATAGTAGACACTCTGGAACAAGTTCTCAATTAGGTGTAATGGATCTCCCTTTCTCTCTCTCTCTCTCTTGGCCGTCTTTTCTCTGCAGGGCACTACTGATTGGCCTGTGTAAAAGGAGAGGTGGTTTCTTTGTTGGACATGCTTTAATCCTCCCGAAAATAAATTGCGTGATATGGAGCGTGCATCATGTTATACTTGTACCTGTCTTTGTAATGAGTAAGCATTTTTTTATTCTTTATTCCACAGTTTCAATGCTTGGTTAAGTCTGTTAAAGCATCTTTGGCTTTTGTTTTATAGCGTTCTGATGACTTCGCATTACGGTAATCTTAATTTGTTCTGCATGATGTTTTATTAGAATAGCATATTGTAATGGACGATGTGTATGTAATATTACAAACTGAAATGGGTTTTATAGTGTGAATTGATTTATATATATATTATATATATATATTATATTATATATTATATTATTATAGCTATATATCAATTTTTTATTTTATAATAATATATAACTGTTATGGGTTTTAATAGTGGCTTAATGATGGTTAATGTACTGATATATATAATAATGATATGGGTATATATAATAATGGTATATCTATATATATCTATAATATATGGTATTATTGCAATCATATGATTATATATCACTCGATATGGGTTTATATGTGAGAATGGTTATATATATTATATATATTATATATTATATATAATATATATATATATATAATATATATAGATATATATAATAAAATATATATATATATATATATATATATATAGGTATATATTACATATATTTTTATATATTATATATACATATTATGTGTAATAGTGCATTCATAAGCTGAAAAGTTACAGTAAGATAAGAGATGGTCCTGGACTGAATTGTTCCAGGAAGTTATTTTCCATATGATATCGGGTATGCACATAAAAATTACATTTATAGATAATACAGTCAGTTATACAGATATATATCATTGCTTAAATTATTAACTAGTTCTTTCATTTGCCTCTCATTACATTGGCAAAATTGTGATTTCTTTATATTTCTATGGTAGAAATATTTGTGTATACTAAAATGTGCTGGATGAGATGGTGGTCTTTAACATTTAGTTGCAATGAAAATCCCCTTACTACGCAGGTGTAATACTACTTCATATGGAGTCAGATGCTAACCTATGGTATTTCTACGTAAGTCTTTCCTCAAACATTTATTGGACGTCATCAATTTATACTGAAGCAAACGTAAAATTTAAGCGTCTTTGGTATCAAGTGTATGAGCTCATTGTATCCATATAAAAGTTGCTTTGTACCGGAGAGGACTGATGGCATTGGAAATTAATTTTTCATCTTATTCTTACATTCCATTTTAGTCAAAGTTTTCATCACTATCTTTTCGCTGAATTCAGTCAAGCATTCAAAATGCTTAATATTATATTCTGCAGAGAGTTAAAATTAGTAATCATTAAAGACCTTGTCCATCAGCTGTATAATTATTGCCAGTTTTACACATTATTCTGGGAATATTATAAAACCTATTATTATTTTTTAAACGCTATTAGGAATGAAGCCTGGCCTAAGTAAAGAAGGGTAGAAACACGTCACTTTGCTGAAGAATATGATGCATATTTACGAGAAGAGAAAAAAATCAGAAACCCCAGACAGGGAATAATCATTATTATGGTCTTAACTTCTGAGTTTACGAGTATAATGCGTCATAATAAAAACAATACAGCTGATTTTATGTCTCTTGATATTTTGAATGCGTTCGAAAAGAAACTTTTGCTTTTTTAATTTGTTTTTTTAGTGCCAGGAAACATAAATCTGCCAAACTGAAGTAATCTATTTTGGTTCGGATAAAAGATCATAGATAATTTATGCAATTCAGGCAGACTGCGCTTTCAGAATGTAAGCTACAAAGTTGCATGAACTTGTATTAAGATAAAGTTTTCAGAGGATACTGGACATTATATTGTGATCAAGAGTTATGAAGATGATAAAAAAAAATATGCAAAATAATAGTAAGATTAGTGGGATGTATCCATGAATATTTTTTCGGCCATATTTTTTTTCAATAAGAAAGGATAAGCTCACTGTTCCAAATTTTTCTTAAGCGAGAGAATTTTAATCCACCCGCGGAGAAACTCTTAATATATCAAGGAAGAACCAACATCGCCTAAATGCTTTCGAACGCGCATGCGCGTAAATAACATCCAGGATGATTCTCCGGACACGGCGCATCGTTCGCCAGCGATATTCGGAACATGTGCAAGACGCTACGAGCAATTATTAGCTGGTTTTTCTAATCTCCGATGTCAATGGCCTGGTTAATTGGTGCCCCAGACGAAGTTTCCAGTGCCAGTATATCACACGTGTTGCTAATAATCTATACTTATCTGACTCGCTACGATTAACTGCATATTCTTTAAGCAACTCCAGGGAGAGATATTCGGTTTCAAACGGTGGTGGTGGGGGCGATCCAGCCGGAGTCTTGTTTCTAACGACTGTAAATCTCTATAAATATGCCACTTGCATCGTGAGAGCTCTTATCATTATCACTTTTATTCAGAGGTTTTACCCGATTTTTTTCTTCCAGGACTCGACTGTGCTTGATATGTTTTTTTTTTTTCTTGGTGGGGAGAGACGTTTAAGAATCTTTCGATCTTGGAAAGTATTTTGAAATTGATTTCTTATTATGAGCTGGTCACAGATGGTGAGGTTTAGGGCTGAGAGACGAGCCAAGAGTTTTGAAAGTATAGCCTCATTTTAAAAGCTGTTCTTTATACTTAAACATTATGGAAAGCCATCTGGGAGTGGATCAGAATTACTGAAAAATAATCGTAGTATGTTCTTGTTTATTTGTGTAAAAACTAACCTAATAACGCTTCAGAATTTTAGATTACGTTAAATATGTGTTAAGAGTTGGAAAAAATATCGACTTTACAAATTCATGTTCATTAGAGAGAACTTATTATTATGCTGAGTTTTATAAATCTGTTTAATAAGATGCCGGCGTTTTAACCATCATAATTTCAATTTTCTGTTGAGTTTAACCTTTGGGTATTTGGGCTTTGGGTTTTTTTTTTTTTTTTGCATTCAATAGCTTTTAAATTCTCATACCAGTCACAAAATACAAGACGAAAATGCTTGCCCTGGTAACTCGGGAAGAGCATTAGGATTTTGAGT
>NC_087206.1:14102430-14124930 GCF_015104395.2 Macrobrachium nipponense
GTTAACCTGTAGATATATACAGTGCGCGTTGTTCTCTCGTACTCCGTCACCCCCTGTAGGGTCATTGTTAGTTTCGCCTTTAACGCTACAGTTGTTGGACAAAACATCATAAACTCGGCAGCGGGCCTTATGTCAACCATCTACTGTGGGTCTAAGCACGGCCTCTAATTCCTGCTGGCTATTTCCTTCTTCCTTTCTTCTTCTTCTTCTTCTTCATCTTCTTCATCCTCTTCTTCTTCCGTAGCCTTTCATTTGCTTTTGTAGATCACATAGGAAGCTGGCGAATCCGAATAGTGGGTTTACGATCTTTTATTAACCGTTCGAGCTATATTTTTACCTGTATACCCGAAGTGATTCTATGTGTGATTCAAAATAGGTTGTGGATTTAGTTTCGTGTTTGAAAGAAAAAATACTCCGTTGGAAGGGGAATCCCTTTCATCTGTAATTACCAAAATATGGGTGTTACTACGTCGTTTGTAATGATATAATGAAACAGAAATCAAAATAAATGGCCCTGGTTTTTTGCAGCGTCGAATTTACAGCTTTGAATATATAAATGCATACAAACATATGTGTTATACATGTATGTGTGTATGCATGCACATTTTAGAAAAAAAAACTTAAGAAAAAAAAAACTATATATATATATATATATAATTCATATATATATATATATATATATATATATATATATAATATATATATATACACTTTGACAGGATAATTTATACCGATAAGTTTTGACTGGAGTACCCAATGTACCTTCCTTGTGAGTCTTGCTTGACTTCGTCTCGCATTTAATCTTCTCGTCAGATTAACTTTGTTTTTTCCGGGTGCAAGGGGCTAGCAAGCGAAAAAAGAAAAAAAAAAACTGGAATGATAACGACGTATTAATGAGAAGTGATGAGGAATGAGTCTTATTATTATTCTTATTTTTGTTATTGTTCTTAGGAGTAGTAGCGATGTCTTAAGGTTGTGAGATTATGTATACTGGAAAATTGTTCTGCTGCTCATTTATATATTTTACATTTCTCGCCATAGGTAATAGCATTGCATCTGATCTTCTCTTATGTATAAACGTAAAGATTTTTACGTTCTGTTTCGATTAGAAAGTATAATGATTTAGATAACATCATGTAAAACAGACAAGAACTTGTTGGGGTGAGTAAGTTTTTTCCTTGAGGAACGAACAGTATCCTTATCATATGACCACATCTCCCCTGTATTATTATAAGTTGCAGCTTTTGCTATTGTACATGTTTCTTTTCGGTTAAGAAAATACAGATATTCGAAAGGGGAAATTGATGAAGATGCGAAGGTATAACAGTAAGTGTTCATTCGTGTTCCCGTCTCCTATAACCTGCACATTCACTACTCGCTTTTTTTTTTTTTTTTTTTTTTTTTTTTTTTTTTCTCTCTCTCAGCAAATATTTGCGTCTTTTATTCGGAGGAATTCGCGTTATTTAGAGACTGCGAGGAAATCCTGACATTTAAACCTGGTAGCATGTCAGCACATCCTCCCAGCGTCTGACTGATTGATTGACTAAACTGTATTCTGTTGTGTCAGCTTCCGAGTAAAATGGATATCTTTCGAAGAAGCAGGATTTCTCGGCCTTTGCTTTGTTAAAGCACTTTTGATTGTAAGTTTGCTGGGATTTCTTGGCCTTTGCTTTGTTAAAGCACTTTTGATTGTAAATTGGATTGGATGTAGGACCTAGGGGACGCGAGAGACGCCATGCTGCGGAAACTTTTTAGTGTTAAATTGCTTTTCGTTTTCATATCAAAACAATAATTATAAGTTAAAGTTAAATTGATGAGGTTTTGGGATTGAAATCATTTTGTATTTTTGGTTTATTGCTTTCATTCTCACTTACTCTCTTAGTCTCCAGCTTTAATTTGTATATAAAGTAGAAATATATCCTCATCGTAAAAATATATTTTGTATTTTCCAAAGTATTTACACTTGTGTAAGATCACATGCGTTCATTTCTTTAAGTGTAATGTCATGTTTTCGTCAGTTCTTGCCTGCAATTCTCATTAAACAGAGTTCTTCCGTGTGTAATCCTCCTTTGGGGAATCCAAATAGTCACACGTCACGATCCGGGAAGGGCCAAGACGGACTTCCTTTTGGACCACAAGGATGGAGTCAAGAAGGAAAAGTAGAAGAAGAAGAAGAAGAAAAACGTACGCCCTAAATCTCCCTGCTCAAGGTCGTCGTCCTTCTCTTTCTAAACCCGCTTAACGGACGAGGTGATTTAAGGCGTGCATTTTTCACTTCTTTTTGCTGAAGGTACAAAAATGAGATAATGTCGAGTATTTTCTTTTTGGTCGTTCGTTTGTCGGGGTATTGTACACTTGCAAGTTCCTCTACCCACTGCTTAATGTATTTATTTATTTAGTTTTTGTGTGTGGTAGTGTGTATGAGCAGGTATGTCCGCTATCAGTACTTTTACTTACTTTAAATTATCTGTGTGTGAACGGTTCTGTTGGACTGCGTTACTTGCTTATTCACATTGATTTTTCTTTATTATATCCATCTTATCATCGTTTAATTTAGAAGACTTTCGAATAGCCAGTAAAAATGAATGTGAAAGTGTGGATAAATAATGTTTTTTTACGTTGCAAAAAAAACCTCACCCCAGATGCAGACGACGTTGAGAAAAGATTATTCAAATGCAGATTAATATTTCTTAAATGTTCTCCCGAAGATAGCAATGATATTCGTTGCCCTAGATGAACTGATAATGCCCCACAATTATTCATTATAAAGCAATTACTGTTGGTAAGCAGAGCCATCTGAATCCAATTTCGATGATAAGAAAAGTCTATTAGATGGATCGAGATTAAAATTCGGAGTCATTCATCGCGTTCTAGAAATGACAAAGGGCTGCTAGTATTTTACATGGAGAGAGAGAGAGAGAGAGAGAGAGAGAGAGAGAGAGAGAGAGAGAGAGAGAGAGAGATGAAATGTAGAAGCCCTTTTTTAAATCAATCTTAGTATTATTATTTTATTATTATTATTATTATTATTATTATTATTATTATTATTATTGAACCAAACCAAAACTACATTCAGATTTCTTCTGAAGATTGAAAAATAAACCCACAAAACTACTGTGTATAACGTGTTTACTTATGAATATTTACATTTTAACAAAAATGTAAATATTTATAAGTAAACACGTTATACACAGTAATTTTGTGGGTTTAGTTTTCAATTATTATTAATATTATATTATTGTTGTTCAGAAGATTAACCTTATTCACATAGAATAAACCCACTTCAGGCGCCATTGACTTGAAATTCAAGCTTCCAAAGAATATGGTGTTCTTTAGGAAGAAGTAAGAGGAGGTAAAGGGAAATACAGAAAGAAGAGATCTCACTTCTTAAAAAAGAAAAAAATAAATGAATAGATTAATAATTAGGTGCAAAATGTAAAGGGTACATATTTTTCATTTTTTTATGGACGTTTTCAATCGTACATTTTTTTTAGCACCATCGGGAAAAGACCATTTGAACCGTAACATTGACAGGTGCAGTGATGGTCAGTAAACGAGGTAAAGTAAATCCGGTTTTTTTTTCTTTTTCTTTTTATTCAGCGAAATCGTTTTGCTTGGCAACTGAGCAGAAAGCCTCCCGTCGAATATTGTGTGTAGATTTCTTTTTTTATGTTTGGTAGCATTCCTTAAAAAAAAAAAGACTGTTTAATTATCTTCAGAATTAATGAAACACGAACATTCGTCTTATTCGTGTTCGAATCGACCAGATCATTCGAATTTTTATGCCGAAAAGAGAATTTAAGAGTTCAAAAACCGCTCTGCCGACAGTATGATCAGAAGAGAAAGTTTTATTGGTTGGTTCGACTTCTACCCTAAAACTCTCTCTCTCTCTCTCTCTCTCTCTCTCTCTCTCTCTCTCTCTCTCTCTCTCTCAAGTTAGTCGCAAATAAGCTGACCAGCTGTCAGGTTAAGAAATGAAATGTATGGTGAAGTTGTGTAGAGATGCAGACGATAGATGCAGAGTCGCCCTAATTTACTCTTAAGAGGTCAGGAATCAGAGTGATTTGGTCTTTGTTTCTATACAAGAACAATTGTTTTGCGATAACACGGTAGGGGCCCTTTTTTTCATATTCGTTGAGTCCATTATTGTATCGTATATTTTTCCATTTTGGTGTTTTTTATTTTATTTTTTTTTTTTTGTCCCTTCTCCTATGGTTCAGTTTTCTTTTTCAACTCCTATATCAGAAGATAATTTCGTTTTGAATTCATAATTCCTTTTTTCGATATAAGCGTCTTTTTCATTTTCACTTGAACGCAATGTTTTATTTATTCAATGATCTATTTTGATGTTCTCTTTTAGAGAGAATCCATGTTGTTTTTCATCCCAACAATATGATTGCATTTTGTCTTTTAACACTTACACAATTGTTAAAATGTTATCGCTTGTTTTTATTGTCGGTTTATCTAAAATGAAGAAGAAGAAGAAGAAGAAGAAGAAGAAGAAGAAGAAGAAGAAGAAGAAGAAGAAGAAAAATTGTGTGGCCCTTTTATATCACTGGGAACCGAACGTCGAAATTCTCGCTCGTCTCTGTACTTCTTCCTAAGTCTTTTATGGTCAGAGAAAATAAGACTTAATTATGAAGATGAAGCATGACGTTTGTTTAATTTTTCTGCACACGCTTTTTTCCTATAATCAGTGGAATTTAATTTCTTTCAAGTTTTATTTTAAGCGGTTTACGTAACCGACTTATTACGTGTAAACACATTTCATGGATTTAAATTGACACATTCTCGCCCCAACCATTGTCTATAAGTCATGCTTTTTAACACGGAAACTGCAAATCTCTGATACACTCATTATTTCTCACTGGCTTCTCGTAAGAGCAAGAATCTGTGCTGGCTGGCGTTGAGAACAACTTAGGCCAACATCCACAGCAACAATCTATTCATTATTATAAAGTACATTCCTTGCTGGCATATTATTAACAGCATAATTCTAGTCAGGTATGAGAAAATATGTTGCAGGTAGAAAACCCTAAGCATGTATGGTATTTAATTAACTCCATGGGAGTGCTTATGAATATTTATTTTTTTGTAGTGGTGTGACCATTGCTGCACTGACTGGGAATTGCTGCTAATTTCTTCAGTGTCATAGGTTTTCTTAATAAATGTATATGCCTTTTTTGCGTTCAGTGTTTCAGCAATGCCATTTCATTAGGGTGGTCGAATAAGCATGTCATTATATATATATCTATATATATATATATATATATATATATATATATATATATATATATATCTATATACTATATATATATATATATATAATGTCTTTTTAAAGTAGTGTTGTTTTTTGTTCCTTTTATTTTTAACTTTAAAAGATGTTTTTAGTAGGTGTTTTATTTCTTCAATTTAAAAGGTCGGTTTTGTAGAATTTCGTAGTGCATTAATTTTTAAATTAAAAAGTGTTTTAGTAGTTGTTGCTCCATTTAATTCTTCCATTTTAAAGGTCTCTTTAGTAGAATTTCTTCTTGCTTATTTAATTTGAAAGGGTAAAGATTATTCCGTTGTAAATTTAACAGTCATAAGAGTTACGGTTGTAAATAATCACGAGTGTAATTTAGCTGCCTAAATTAACCTAGCAATTGCTCTTAAACCTTAAATAAACTTCGGAACGTTTTCATTTGTTGGGATACCTTATTTTGCTTAGTCCTTTAATTTATTAGATTCTATTGGCCATTTGTTTGTTGGCGGAGGTAATTGGCTAGATGGGTTTCTGTAGGTGTAAGTGGCAATTATCTTATGCACATTATTGTTGCAGTCTTACTAGAGGTATTTTTATATGTTCGTACCCTAGTCGAGCCGTGAAGGTTTCCTTGTCAAAGCTGGGTGGATGTGCATTATATATATATATATATATATATATATATATATATATATATATATATATATGTATATACATACATACATACATACATACAGGGCGTCCATAAAGTCTCAGTACCATTGCAAGTATTTATTGCTCAGAAACCATATAACAGAGGGTAATGCAGTTTTTTTTTTTTTTTTTTTTTTTTTTTTTTGTAGAATGAAGTGCCCTGAATGTAAACTTGGGCAAATGTAGAACATTCTACAAACAGGCTACATTACTCTACGTTATATGGTTTCTGAGCAATGAATACTTGTAATGTTACTGGGGCTTTATGGACACCCTGTGTGAATGTGTAAATTACATATATATCTATATATATATATTATATATATATATATTATATGTATAATATATATCTATATATGTGTGTGTGTGTGTGTGTGTGTGTGTGTGTGTTATCTATATATATATATATATATATATATATAGATATATATATTATATACACATAAATTACATATATATGGATATTATATATTTATAATAATAATATATATTATATATTTATAATATATATATATGTATATACACATATACATTATATTTATATATATTATATATATATTATATATATTATATATATTAATAATATATATAAATTAAATAAATAAATATATGTTAATATGTATATATATATATATATATATATATATATATATTAATATATATATATATGTAATATATATAAATATATGTATATGTATATATAATTATTATATATATTATTATATATATTATAAAATATTATGTATATGTGTATATATATATATATTTATATAATATATATATAATAATATATATAATATATTATATATAATATATATTATTATATAAACACACATATTTATAGTAAAATGATAATATTCTTGTTGCATTTGGGAGCTTGTAAGAAGATTCCCATAATTATATCTTGGCGGAATGAGTGACTTGTGAGTGGTAACAACGGTATATAAACTTAAGCCTTTAAAGGAAGCCAGGTAATCACTTCTTTCGCAGCGGATGCTAATTTCTCTCTCTCTCTCTCTCTCTCTCTCGTAGAGAGGGTTACAGTTTCATTTAGAGTAGCTGTAAGCGGCGAGGGGAGTTGGATGTGGGAAGAGATCTAAAGTAATGATGACTTTCTGAATAAAACCGCTCTTCCCAGACGAAGACGAAGGCACAAACAAAGGAAGAGTAACGCAACGTCTGTTGGCAGCGCAGAGATAATAGGCAAAGTGAAGAAATATCCTTCCATACAAAGTAGGGAAAATAATAATAGCAAGTCGGGATCCACGCGACCGTAATGAGAGGTTGTATGGGGCACGGAGCAATTGTATAATTCATGTAGGAATGTGTAATACCCAACGTGGGACGGGGAGGAGGAGGGGGTGTAGGAGGAAGAGGAGCTACCCGTTTTGTCTGCTGCGTAAGGGTGAAAGTGATGTGTTGGATGTGGGATGTGACCCCCCCTCCCCTCCCGAATGTCTTAGGTTTCGGCTGCCCGCCCCTTGGGGCCTGCCCAGTTCTGTGGGCTTCTGTGGACTTCTTGAAAGACCCGAAGTGAAGCCATTACGGCCCAGGTGTTACGTCCGATGGTTATCTGTAGGGAGAGGGTGAGGTGATTTAGGGGGCGAGAAGTAGGGGTGTTTGAATAACCCCTTCGGTAAATCCTGCCCGTTATTGTTTGCGTGATTTCTATCAGTGGCGTTTCAAAAACTATTGAGGGAGCTGAGGTTATTCATTAGAGTTTCTGGTATTCATGTTAAGGTGATTGTACTGTACTAGTATTGCTCTGTGTTTCAGCGGTACCTGGGTTATATATAATCTGAGATGGTCTTGATGACTTTTAGCGAAATGGGTTCCGAATTTCTACTTGGTAGAGATGTTTTTATTATTTTGATTTATTTTGTTCCCTTTTATAATTAGTGTCCATCAACAAACAGATAATGTTTCTTTGCGGGTCTCTCTCTCTCTCTCTCTCTCTCTCTCTCTCTCTCTCTCTCTCTCTCTTCCAAGCTTGACTTCGGAAAATTTTTTTGTGTTTTTACGATTTAATTTGATAACACCAACATTAGAATTTTTTTTCAAGCCGTCCGAATTATTACGCATCGGTGGAAATATCTCTCTCTCTCTCTCTCTCTCTCTCTCTCTCTCTCTCTCTCTCTCTCTCTCTCTCTCTCTCTCTCTCTCTCTAGCTTAGCTTCAGAAAGCTGTTTCGTGTTTTTATGATTTGATTCGATAATACCAACATTAAACTTTTTTTTAAAACCGTTTTGAATTATTACGCAACGGTGGAAAGAATCTCTCTCTCTCTCTCTCTCTCTCTCTCTCTCTCTCTCTCTCTCTCTCTCTCTCTCTTTCAAGCTTGGCTTCAGAAAACATTTTTATGTTTTTACGATTTAATTTGATAACACCAACATTAAACAATTTTTTTTTTTCAAACCGTCCGAATTATTACGCATCGTTGGAAATATATATATGTATCTCTCTCTCTCTCTCTTTTCGTGTTGTTATTATTTGATTCGAAAATATCAATAGTAAACTTTTTTAAAACCGTTTGAATTATTACGCAACGGTGGAAAGAATCTCTCTCTCTCTCTCTCTCTCTCTCTCTCTCTCTCTCTCTCTCTCTCTCTCTCTCTCTCTCTCCAGCATAACCTCAGAATACTGCATTATGATTTAACGATTTCATTTGATAGCACCAACATTAAACATTTTCTTTTAAAAAACCGTTCGAATGATTCCGCATCGGTGAAAAAAAAAACCCCTCTCTCTCTCTCTCTCTCTCTCTCTCTCTCTCTCTCTCTCTCTCTCTCTCTCTCTCCTCTTATCGTACGTCAGGTGTTGGGTATGAATGAGCGATCTCGCCAGCCTTTACGCATAGCGCATTTAAATCACATTTATCAAAAAAAAAAAAAAAAAAAAAAAATCTTCTTTGGACTCTGGGAAGTGCTGCTGCCGCCTGGCCAAGTGTGTGTGTAAACCCATCAATTAATCATTATTGTCTCGCACGAGGAGCATACGAAAAGATATAGAAATAAAAAAAGGTTTTATGTAAGTCTGGTATTATTATCATTATGTAAAAGAATGGGGGTAATAAAAGAATGGGCAGAATAGATTGAGTTGTTGTTATAGTTTATGTTACTTCTTGATCGTCTTCTTTTGAATTTCGGATATGAATCTGTTAAACGTCTTATGTCGATGACCCGATGTCCTGTGGTCGGAAGATATAATCAGTAAGGAACCATCTTTTAAAATGATGTCAATTTTTAAAATATTTGTAGTACATTACTCCTCCTATAGTACTGTTCCCCCCAAAAAAATGAGTACTTTAGTGCGTTTAAGCCTGAAACTTATGTGCTAAATTCCTCTCACTTTTAATTGTTGTTTTTACCTAGAATATAATAATACTGTATTAATTTCTTTATCGACTGATCCGCTGTGCAGGAAAAATCCTAATCTTTAACCTCCAGTTTGTGATACTGTCTGAATTTTCTTAATGAATTTAAACTAATAGATTCGGTTGCTTTATAAAGCCTTGACTACCTGATTATGAACTTGAATCTAAAGCGTTCGGTCGCTTTATAAAGCCTTTGCCGCAGCTCCTCTCTCTTTATCTTTAGTCGGAATCGCCGGTGTAAAACAATCGTATATTTTGCATAATAGTGGACGCTTGTTCGCCAAAGACAGTTTAATCTTATCTCTCGTATATTTCAAGTAGCACTTCATGGCCGCTGTTGTCTACCTGTGTGTATGTTTCCCGTTGAAGGTGGGTTCAAGTCTTCTTGTTTTTTTCTTGCGATTTCATATGCATTTTTTTTTGCATCACAGATGACAGTATTTCTCAATGACTATTATCTATTTTTTTTAATTTCTTTTTTTTTTGGTTTTTTTTTTGGCACCACATATGACAGTATATCTCTGTGATTATTGTCTATTTTGATGGCTTTTTTTGCACCACAGATGACAGTATTTCTCTATGACTGTTATCTATTTTTATTTTTTTATTTCTTTTTTTTTGGCACCACATATGACAGTATATCTCTATGATTATTGTCTATTTTGAAGGTTTTTTTTTTTTTTTTTTTTTTTTGCACCACAGATCAGATGACAGTATTTCTCTATGACTGTCATCTACTTTTATTTTTGTTTTTGTTTTGGCACCACATATGACATTATCTCTCTATGATTATTGTCTATTTTGATTTTTTTTTTGCACCACAGATGACACCATTTCTGTATGACTATTATCTATTTTGATTTTGTTTTTGTTTTGGCAACACAGATGACAGCATTCCTCTATGACTATTACCTATTTCGACGCATTCGTCTTCAGCCGTTTTGATTAATCCACTCGCCAAGATCATTCGTCGACTCGCTGTCGACTCTCAAGAATTGACCCGTTCGTTATGGCAAGTGTGACGGTTGTCGCCGTAAATCAGGGTAGTTAAGAGAGTGATCCTAAGGCGAGACAAACCTACTAGACTCAAGGTGTATATATAAGTGTTTGTGTGAACCTTACCGATTGCAGTGAACGAGGGCACTGTGTGTACCTTGCATCAACGCCCTGCATTCACTGCAACCTGAACAAGGCCATTGAGAGGTTCGGGTTCCTGTAGAGTTTGTGCAAACACGTGCTCAAGCACTTAGGTAGATTAATAAGAACGCTACTTGACCCTTTGGTTCTAACCCCTGGGGGTGTGTTGTTTCATAGGGGTCCAGGGTTGGGTTGGGGGATTGGGGAGCGGGAAGGGGGGGGTGTTATCCCTTGTCTATGCACTCTCGTCAAGGAACTCCCTCCACTCCGTCGCTCAAGACAGGAGTAGCAGAGACAAGGACGTCTTCAGTGTCTTTCTATCTCGGTTGACCGTTAGTTCATATATATTGATACCGATTTGTTTGTTTACCGATATCTTTTTGAATTTTCAAGGTCTTATGTCCGTTACGGACATCTATAAAAAAAAAAAATTAAATCATGGCCCATGGTTTGATAGGCGTCATTCACTTTGGAACTGAGACACCTAGTAGATTACCTCAAGGGCATTTTTAACTGAAATGAGGTCCCTGGAAAGTTTTGTGAAGTACCCGAGTGAATGTCCAAATCTTGGCGCCGTAGGGGTAGTTCCGTCAGTGGACCTCATGCGGTGCACTGTAGGCATCACTTAAGGTTCCGTGCAGCGTGCCTTCGGCCACCTTTTACTGTACCTCCTTTCGCATACTCTTTCTTCATCTTACTTTCCACCCTCTCCTAACACTTAATTCATAGTTGAATTGTGAGGTTTTCCTCCTGTTACACCTGTCAAACCTTTTACTGTCAATTCCCATTTCAGCGCTGAATGACCTCATAGGTCCCAGTGTAAATTTAGCCTTTGGCCTAAATTTTATATTCAACTCAACTCCTAGGGTTGAACTAAGAAAACTAATTTGCTTTCTCTCACGGGGATTGTTGGTGATTATTTGAACTAAATGTTGTGTTCTGTTTATTATTTTAATCGAAAATTGACTACCAAAATGTTGATTTCTTTCTTTGCAATACCTAAAGCGCTATAGCAAGGGTAAAGATTAACATATGGCATCGTGCTTGAAGTTTGGTCTCTGGAAGACAACCAACTTTCTGCGGCGAATTTTGTGTCACCATTTAAGGTTCTTTTTCTTTAACTTAACGGATATAGTATCACAAGAATGTACTGTTAAATGTGCATTGGTATATCTCATTTGTACGTGTGTTTGTGTGCTTAAGAAAAAAAAACCGTAATGGGGGTATATGTAATAGAACAGAAGGAAGAATGTGGAATTACTTTCTTCCCTTTGTATATTCTTAACTTATCATACTTTGTCCAATACTTTATAAAATAAAAAAAAATTAAGATTTCTTCTTTCCAGTAATCAGTTTTTTCATGGTCAGGAACATCAATTTGTAATTGCGTTTCGTAAGTTATTTATTTACTTTTTTCAGATCTTAAGGATAACGATATATTTAGTTACTGTCTCAAATTTCTAGTTTTATTTCGTAAAAAGCGGCTTATAGGATTTAACGTCAGTTTCATACATTAGATGTATGAAATGAAATTATGAAGATGGCTCTCTCTCTCTCTCTCTCTCTCATGTCTCTCGTCTCTCTCCTTCTCTCTCTCTCTCTCTCTCTCTCTTTGTAGGAAAGGTTGTGGGGCTGTTGAAATTTCAGCGTCGGGAGAAACACGTCTGTTTGCAGTTTCTTAAACCTGACGACTAAAAATTGTCGCGCGTAGTCTAATATTAATTAGCACCGGCATCTAAATGCAGTTCCAAAATATATTTTCTTAAAAAGCTCTGTAGGGGGATAGTACCGTCAGTGCACCTCACGCGGTGCACTGTAGGCATTACTGAAGGGTCTTTAAAGCGTCCCTTCCGCCCATACCTGCAACCTCTTTCATTTATTTTACTGTATATCCTTTCATATTCTCTTTCTTCCATCTGACTGTCTACTCTCTCTAAATAAATTTTACCGCTGCAGCTGCGAGGTTTTCCTCCTGTTACACCTTTAAACCCTTCTTCCTATCTATTTCCCTTTCAGCGCTGAATGACCTCGTAGGTCCCAGCACTTGGCCTTTGGCCTAAATTCCACATTATATTCTACTCTGTTATCTTAAAAAGGATTGAGTATTTCATTTTGGCTGTGAACTGCTTTCGAAACTGCGTCCTTTTAGTCATGTCAGTGGGTGATTTTTTTTTATACAATGGCTGCTCTTGCTTCGAGAAGCCTTTGTGCTATTTTTTCTTAACGACTTGTGTATGGTCGTTAGTGCTCTTTCGAAAGCGCTTGTTCTTGCTTGCTCTGCATGCATTTCCTTGGTGATCGTGTTTCTGTTGTAGTATAATGTAGGTCACGACCTGCCATGTGTGTGTGTGTGTGTTGCTGTGTAAAGCATTTGGCTCTGCTTTGTTTGGAAACAAATCACAGTCCAAAGTTCATATTGCTCAAGAATTGATGACATTTCTCTCCGCGACTGATAAGCTGTTGAGAGGAAGGAAATGTCGATTGGGAAAGTATTTTCTTTCTTTTTTTTTAATCATAATGATTTTTCAACTGATAATGGGATTTATTTAATTTTTTTAGCTCATCTGAACTAAAAGACTAAAAGTGGATTTGTTTTTCTTTTTAGTGGATTTGTTTTTCTGATTGAAACTTGCCCTTATGTATGGTATGTATGTATTTATGTATGTATGTATGTATGTATGTATGTATGTATGTATGTATGTATGTATGTATGTATGTCCGACATAAACTTTGCACATTTTTCGACTTCTCTGAAACTACTGGATCACTTCCAACTAACCACTGCACAAAGAATCCTTGGGTAGAGGCGATTCAATTTTTTCAGAAGGGGGTCACGCCCCCATGCTAATGAGAGATAATTCAGAAATAGTGAAAATATTGAGAGGAATTTCAAACGTCATCAAGAACTACTTGGCCAAAAATGATAAAACTGAAATGGAAGCTTCCGTATTCAAAGCATAAAGTCCGTAATTAAGGTCCAGAGTTTAACAGGAATAGGAAGATCTTCAATATATACTACCTTCAGGCGCTGTAAGGTGTCTCAGATGAAGTGACGTATTAGCCTCTCGTTTATATATATCGCTTCTTTTACCCACAAAGAAGTATACCTTGTTCAGTATTCCAGTCGAACATCACCCCCCCCCCTCCCCCTTCAACCTCATGTACTATTATAGTGCAATGAATTTATTGTTTCTTTTCAAAATGATGATTTTTCTACAGCATAGAATTTCATCCTTTTTAAACCTCTCATAATAAAGTCGTCTTCGATGTTGAACCATAAAAATGCTCATCAAGTGGTGTTTATATATACTGTTCAGTGGCTTTATGTTTTCAGTTCGTATACAACTTTATGTCTTTTAAATCGTATAGAACTTTGTTTTTGGTTCGTATACAGCTTTATGTCTTTAATTCGTATACAACTTCATGTTTTCACTTCGCTTACAGCTACTCTCGCCTGTGAAGAATTTCCACAGGTTTAACATCTCCCTCAGAAGTCTCCCAGATCTGTTTGTTTTGACACCTGGGGTGCGTACGGAGCATTTAGAGTTTGTCATGATTTTCTTCTTCTTCTTCTTCTTTTCAAGGTAACTCTTAAGACCCGGCATGTGGCTTCCTGAACGAAGCCAAACAGCCGATATAAGCCGTCCAGATTCCTCACCACGAGGACTTGTCAAAGGGACTGTGTTGGTGCATGTGTTGGAGTGATTACAGCCTTACACCTCATGAGCGACCCGCTGGGGGGTGGGTGGGTGTGTAGGTGTGTGGGTGTGGGGTTGTTCTTGGGGTTAGGGTTGGGGTGGTGGTGGAGGATGATTGTGAGGTTTATGAGAGAGGAGAAGCGGAGGTGTTGTACACCTCTAAGGAGGTGGCTGAACCCTGCCAATTTTTATTCGACCTGTAGGCCTATAGGCCTATGACGTTGGCTTTCATGTCTGTGTTTCTCCTTGTAAAAGTTGTTTACATTTGGCTTCGTAAATATGAGGCGTCTTGCGTTTTTATTTTCATTTTTTTTACCTCAGTGACTAACGGATCCAGCGGATAAATTTTACGCGTTTACTTGTTTACAGATACAAAATATTTACTTTTATATATCTTAGCATCTCGGAATCTGTGGTTTCACTTAGTGTTCTTTGGAATCTCAGGTCGGTCTGTCCAGAATTGGATTAAAAAAAAGTTTCCAGAGATGCTGATATTCAAGACTAGTCCCGTGAGATCTACTTCATCGAATTTGAACTCTACCGGTTTTTATGTCTGTGTTCATAAAAGATGATCGCCCTTGCTATGTGCCTAATTAGTTACTGCCCTTTTGGATTGGGTAGCGGCCGACCATCTTGTCCGGTAGAGATGGTCAGTTGTCTGTGAGGAGTAGGAGGAGGAGGAGGAGGAGGAGGATGTGAACTGCAGGAGAGGAGGTTGAGGCAACTGCAGACGCCTGGAGTTTTATTTTGATTGTGGTTTGTTTTATTGCCTCCTTCTACAAAGCAGTTTGAGGCTTTGTAACGCCCCGCGTCTGTTTGTTTGTAAAGTTGTTTTGGTCACAATGAATGTAGCTTTTAAAGTTGCTGTTGGATTTTGTTGAAATGTCTGTAAAGGCTGCGGGTAAAAGAAAACTAGGCTTGTTTGTCAGGTTGTTTGGTCATCATTAATGTATTTTAAAGTTGCCGATATATTTCTTTGAAATTTTGCTAAGGTTATGGGTAAAAGGAAGAGTAGACAGTTGTACCAGTTTTGGGCTGTGATTAGAAGGTGAATATTATTAAAATTAATATGCCTGTTCGATTGGTTGGTTTGTGGTAGTTCTTGCCTCTCTCACTCTCCCTAGAGTGTTGCAAAGTTATAAAGGAAATAAGTTAATTGCAGTATTAGTATTAAGATTTACTGAGTATTTGTGATAACCGTTTGAGAATTAAACTGGAAAGTAAAATCCATGCTTGTTACAATGTTATGAAATATTTTGAAGCACGGGAAAAAGTTCGGTTTTAAATTGTAAAAAAATAAATAAATAAATAAAAACAAGCATTTAACAGATAATACACAGCTCTGCTATTGCTAAATCTCAGTCTTTATATGTTTTATAACGTAAAAGTGATCGTTGTTTTCCTTTATTATTATCATTATCATTACAGAAGAATAAACTTCACAGTTGCTCCTTTAAAACATTCCATCTAAGCAATCTGTCATCAATCTGGTTTTCAGATCGCTAATGTGAGATGATTCCGGTTTCTTCTTATCTTCTGGAGATCTAATCTTGAGACCTTGAGTTGTACGTTATCCCAAAAAGAGCACATTTAGCCACAAGAAACAGGATCTCTGGCCATTGTTTTATTACACCCGTGAGGGAGTTGACGAAATATGTGAACGAAAGATTCCATTCTGGTTCGTCTGTTTACGATGAAATCAATCTGAGGGGTGGAAAGTGCCTTGACAGGAAGGCTGTTTTTAGTTCTACTATAAAAACGGATTATGTATACTTATATATTTTCTGTGCATAATATAGTTTACTGTCTTAGCCCCTCTCATCTTTGAATCCCTTGAAGTAAAAGACAGAAAGCAATGCAGCTGCCTCCTGGATATTGCCATTTACTGAGTGTCACGCAAGGCACACTGTAAACAGAGTGGATAGTATCTCTTCGGTACTGTGTACTTTAGTAGGGTAGACCGTTATAGTCTTCCATGTGATATTCACCGTCTCAAATTCTTTGGTCTTCACTTGACCCCATTGCAGCTTACCCCCGATTTCTTAAGCATGTTGCAAGATGGAGTCAATTTCTTTTTCAAGGCGAGGGCGTATGAGATGTTTGTTCAAATTAATCATCAGTCAGTTTTAATTAGGCGATATTTACCTCTTTCTCGAGTTACATCATTTTAACTTTCTACTCGTGATGGACTTGTGCAAAGTTTCCTTTGCAAAATATATGCCTCAGTCCCTGTATTAAGAGGCAAATGAAGCAGATATTTAAAACTATTTGTGTTCTTTGTTCCCCGATAATTTGTGGATTTGAGCACCAGAAATCAAAATATAGCAGAATTTTTAAAAGACTATTGTAGAGTGATAGGCTTTTATACGTTTATTTTGTCAGTGATTTGATGATACTTGACTTCCGAATAGAATAATTAAAGACTGATTGATTGCGAATTATCTGGCGTTGCAACTACCTACATCACTTATTTCCGAGTGGAATTCCTTGTTAAATCTGGTCATTGGAGAAACAAACCTAATGCTACGTAACTGTACAAATATATTTGAAAATAAAACTATGCAAAGAGCAAAGAGCTTTCGAGAATCTGTACGATTCTCATTTGAAGAGAAAAATAGCACAAATTCTCGAAAGCTGTCAGTAGAGTTTTATTTCTAAATAAATCGATATATATGTATATCCATCGTTGCTACTATGAGAATTATTTCAATTTGGTCATTATTAGCTGGATGGATGTAGAGGCTAATATATGTTCCAGTCGGTGAGTGTGTGTGTTTGTTTGTTTGTTTGTTTGTTAGTTAGGAAGGGGAGGGGGTGGGTGTTAGTGGAGGGTGGGGATAGTTAGGGCATCCAGGTTGAAATCAGACCTTGTCATCTCCCGAGGTCGAAATGGAAGTCGTCCTCATCATCTTTCCTGTTGCTTTTACTCCAGGGCCGCCTTGGTCACTTTTATCTCGAACCTTCCCATCGTAACCCTGTTCCAGCCTCGTCTGCGGCTGAGTTCTTTCTTTCTTTCTATCTTCTTCTTCTTCTTCTTGATTGATAGTTCAGCTGCTCTGGAAGATTTTGGCATTTGATTCTTTCTTCTTTTCCCTCCTCCTTCTTTCTTTCCTCCTCTTCTTCTTCTTCTTCTTCTTCTTCTTCCTCTGGATTTGATAAATCAACCTCTCTGGAAAATCATGGCATTTGGTTTTATTGCCACTTGAATTTTTATTCGGGCTGGACCCGTTAACCAAGGCTGTGTTTTATAAGATTGTTATATCTTTTCATCATATTATTCACTTTGCGTTTTTCTGCTGATTTTATGTACCATATGGCCTGCAATTCGTTATTTTATTTTAACCAGGTTTTCAAACCAGTATTTGAAGCAAGTTTCAAACTACTTTTATTAACCAGGCTTGCAAACAAATTTTATTTGACCAGGTTTCCAAGATATTTGCATTCACACAAGTTCGCTTCTTCTGTTATCTGTCTTTTTGCCTGAGTTTTTCTTCTTTTTTTTCGTTCCCTGGGTGCTACATATCAGCATTTCGTAAATACATACGTTTTTAAACAGATTGTGTATCCAGTTGAAGAGATTCTGTGTCCAGGGTTTTAAAAGGATAGAATTATATCCCTTTCCCCAGGGCATTAGAGTGTTTTTCTTTAGGAGATACCACGAAAGATTATTTTGAAATATTTGCATTTTGCATTCTTTTACGGTTTTTTTCTTATTGCCATTTAGGTCGAATGAAAACAGCCTTTCTAGGTAAGAATGCATCAGTTCAGGCAACGACCTACAAAATATGGCTTGCAACAGGTTCCAGACCTCTCCTCATAAGTCAGAGTTACCTCAGAGAGAGAGAGATGATGCGAGACGAGAGGAGAGAGAAGAGAGAGGAGATGGAGGCAGAGAGGCTGGAGAGAGAGAGAGAGTAGGCAATTTATAGTGTTCTCTCGTGTGCAATTAAAGAATATGTTTACCCAGCTGACGACTTACATTGTGGGTAAGCTCATTTGCCAACGTTAAATATAACCGCTTTATTCGACCACAAAATTTTTCATGCTTATTCTAAAACTTTTATTTGGTGTAAATACATCAAACTAGATTTATGTTTTTTTTTATCTTGTAGCTAAGAAGGAAACTCACTTCATTTGCATATTTGAATACGATGTCTCACTTCATACGTGTATTTCCAAATTGACTTACTAAATAAAGGAGATTCCGACAAGTATACTTCAGTGTTTTTTTTTTTTTTTTTTTTTTTTTTTTTTTTTTGCCATTGGAGGAATAATTTTCTATTGATGATTTTTTGTTTTTTATTTATTTATTTATTCATTTTTTTTGTGGTTCAGAAGTTTATGGTGTGTTGGAGATTTTTTTTCGGTGGTGTTCCTGGAAAATAGGTTTTGGATTATTTTAATTTTGGCAGTGGTGTTTGGAGGAAAGGATAACTCGGAGTGATCGGTCGTTTTTAGAAGGCCGGAGATTTTTTGAGGATGCTGGAGATGAGATTTTAGTGGTGGAATAGAATTTTGCTGGTGATGTTGGCGAATAAATTTCTGTGGTGATGATGAAGAAATTTTAGCGGTGATGATGGAAAAGAAATTTTTGCGGTGATAATGGAGAAGAAATTCCTGTGATGCTGATGGAGAATAAACTCCTGTGGTGATGATGGAGAAGAAATTCCTGTGATGGTGACGGAGAATAAACTCCTGTGGTAATGATGGAGAAGAAATTCTGGTGATGGTGACGTAGAATAAACTTATATGGTAATGATGAAGAAACTCCTGTATTGATGATGGAGAAGAAATTCCTGTGATGGCGATGAAGAGTAAACTCCTGTGGTGACGATTGAGAAGAAATTCCTGTGGTAATGACGGATAAAATAAAATCTAGCTGTGATGGCGAAGAAATTCTTTCTGCTGATGATGGAGAAGGATTTTTTCTGGCGTTGCTGGAGAAGAAATTCCTGTGGTGGTGGTGGTGGTGATGGAGAACAATTTTTAATGTACCGACACCAAACAGAAACATTCGCTAAAATAATAGAGATGGTTTGACAGACGTATACTAGGCTACCGTTAGTAATGATAGAGAGAGAGAGAGAGAGAGAGAGAGAGAGAGGCGCGAGTGTTGGCGACGCTGACGGGAAGCAATTTGATGGCAGACGGTGGGGGGTGGGGGTTGGGGGCGGTTAAGGTGTTGGATATGATGCAGGCTCTGACCGTATAAGTGGAGGACTGCTCACTGTTGAATATGTATAGGGAGGAGGAGAAGGCGACGGAGGAGGAGGAGGAGGAGGAATCTCTCGAGGCCTGGCTACCTGGCCTCGCATGCAAAGTTGAGAAAAGGCCGCCGACATGACGGTCAATAGCGCCCGCCCTGGGAAGATTTGTGAGCGAACCTTATAAGTGGTTTTTCACACATGGAAATCTACCTCTTGCTTCCTTCTCGACTGCTTTAGGTCGTGCGAAGAGTGTTTGGAAGTGATTATGCACTTGAAAAGAGATGGAAGGTCTCTCTCTCTCTCTCTCTCTCTCTCTCTCTCTCTCTCTCTCTCTCTCAATTATATTTTGATTAATTTTCCATGGTGTTTTGTAACCTCTTCATTTTCTTTCTAAGCTTATGAAATGACTTGCTTGTCTTGATCGTTTTATAAAATGACGAATTTTTATTGGTGCCTCATCATTCAGAACGGTTCCCTTACATTTCTCATGGTAATACTCTTAGATATTTTTTTTTTGTCTAGGAAAGCATAAAAAACATAAAATTTTAGAAGGAAAAGAGACCCTTAATGTTATTGTAATGATTCTTCCTCTGTTATTATTATTATTATTATTATTATTATTATTGTATTATTATTATTAGTTACCCTTATTAATTACCATTAACCCATTATTATTGTTATTATTATTACTATTATTTTATTATTATTACATTTAAATATCAGTATGGAACTTGCCAAAGAACACATTTACATAATTAGCAAGATTCCACCAGAGAGAAAGCTCATATTTATGTCAAGAAATGATTTATTCAAGCAAACTGGAGCATATTCTGATTTCTGTTTCTTTTTTTTTTCCAGGTGAGTCCTGTGAATTTATACCCTGTTTATACCCGGTCGCAAAGGTCAGTTCTGGTATTCTAGTTTTCTGTTCGTTATTATTCCAACATTTCCAGATGCATCAACAACATCTCTTCGCTTTTAAACGCATCTAGTGTAAAAATTTATTAAGAACAGGTTGGTAGTTGCTTTAGCTATCCATGTTTTGGATGATGCAGGTTTGTATAAAGAACACTCAACGAAGAAAAGTTGCTGTGTGTATGTATATATATATATTATATATGATATATATATATATTATATATATATAATATATATATAATATATATAAATATGAATTTTTACCACAACGTATCAGTCCTTCGATAATGGCCCAGAAATAAAGCCGAAAGTTTAAAATTGTTTTCGTGTGGTAATGAGATGTATATATCGCATGTCAGAGTTACTACAATCATAAATGTATGTATACAAATATGAATGTGTATCTATTTGTGTGTGTGTGTGTAATACACGCTTTGTTTGTCATCCCATTTCCCCATTTGTGTGTATTTGCATCCTCGTCGGTGGTGGTCTTTGTGCGAGGGTGTGACACTGCTGTTACGCTGCCTCTTGTGTAGTTGATAAATCTCCCCCCAACACTGATACCCGCGCTTGTTGCCCAACGTCCAATGCAGTCGCTGCTCAAACGTCCTTAAGGTCACGGAACCCAAAGGCGATAGTAACAGGCACCACACCGCCTCTCTGAAGCCGTGGCACTCGACTCGACTCTACGTGTCAAGATGGCATCAGAGCCACTTGAGAGTGCCAGGCGAGAGAGACCCGTGTGGTGCAGTGTTTGTCTGATTTACTCCGAGGTTGATGCACTTGATAAAAATAGTAGGTACCCCATCCATCCCTTCTCCCTTCCCATGCTGTGTGCACCGTTCCACCGCCTCATCTCTGGCTCCATCCTCGATCATCCTTCTTCTAGAAAGGAAAGAGTAGGATTGGGACGTTTAGGGGAGGAGTTAATGAGTTGATGGTTTCTCGTAACTGGAGGGTTTTGGGGTAATGTTTTTAGTGGGTGTTTATGGTTTAATCGCCCTCATTTCCATATTACCGTCATCTAGCCCTTTCCCGAAATCATGAGCAGTACCAATGGATGGCAAAATTAGTGCTATCTCTGGAAAAGGATTTTTCAATTAATATATAATCGATCGTGGTGCACCATCCTATGACCTATTTTAACTCCTTACATTGAAGAGGGACGACAATAAAAAAATTGAAATAAAAAAAAAGAGAGATGACGATATGAATTTTATTAGGTCAATGTGTTTTTTTTTTTTTTGTAACCACAATGACAAAAAAAAAATAGAAAAAAGAGAGAGGACGATTTGAATTTTATTAGGTCAAGGTTTTTTTTTTTAAACCCTTAGCTGGGATGCGTGTGATCAGCCTCTTCTTCCTGGGATTTTCTTCTCAACGTGAAATCATACTCAACCTCCAGCTGGACAGTCATTGATTGCCCCGCCTGCAGCCTCTTTCCTCATCCATCTAATCCATCCAGGGTCAACTTTGCGGTATCTGATCGTGCCTCTCATGACCCGCGGCATCCTTGTCACGTCCATTAGCATGGAGATGAAGAGTGGTGAGGACAGGGGATTCCGTCATGAGAGAGAGAGAGAGAGAGAGAGAGAGAGAGAGAGAGAGAGAGAGTCGAGGGGGGGGGAGGGGTCCGTGTTGTCAGTTACACTAGATATTAATTCCCCAAAAGAATGAGAGAGAGAGAGAAAGTTGGTCCGTGTTGTCAGTTACATTAGATGTTAATTCCCCAAAAGAATGAGAGAGAGAGAGAGAGAGAGAGAGAGAGAGAGAGAGAGAGAAACAGGTGTTAGACCTGAAGGTCTCTCGACGCCCCTGATCGTCACACGATCGAATGGAGCCGATTGTCGGTCGACGACGTGTGAATGGCAGCCCGTTACTGGCTGTTGGGAGATTCGACAATAGTCGACTTTTCCCGGAGTAACTTTGACGATTTTAATTGACGTTTGAACGGGATGAGGAATTTGGAGTGAAAGATGGAATAATTGACAGTTTTTATTTTAATTCTCAGTTTTTTGTCATTGAGGTCCATTAATTATATATAAAAAATAAAATTATCGTTCATTGAAATGCACATTTCTGCGTGATTTTCATCTGAAATAAAAAGAATTTGTATATTCGTCACTTAGCTAAATCAGGCCATTAAGTTGTCCTTGACAGAAGAAGATATACGTGTGTGTGTGTGTGTGTGTGTGTGTTTGCTGACATCGGTGACCTCGATGTTGTAAT
>NC_087206.1:14132430-14139298 GCF_015104395.2 Macrobrachium nipponense
TATGTGACCTTTGGAAACCGAAGGACCTTTAAAAATCACAAAGAAAATGTGCATCGGTCCCATTGATGACTTTTTAATGTGTAGAAGGCCGTGCAGGTGCTAGGTAGACCGTGAGGCGAAAGGTCCAGTGTGTCAGATGTCCATTTAGTTGTACAGACTTGTGTGTGAATGCAAAAATCATTATTCAAGATTATTACAAATTGATACATTTCTTTAAATAACAATTCACAAGGTTACATGTTCAAAAAACTTGTCGTTAATTTGTTCAACAAAGTTTATCAACCTTGATCATACCAAACATCGTAGTGTCTTAGCTTAAAATCATTGCAAGGAAAATTGTTGCAGTGAAATAACAGTACATTCAGATCAGCAGAATTGGTCATTCAGCCTTCCAAGAATATTTTGTTGAAGTTTTGTTGGATTTTATTGTGATGAATTTTACCACTTATCTCTTAACTCAGTCTACTCATTATTATTAATTATTATTATTATTATTTGTTTGGTTACGTGATTAAAATATTGAAAGTGTCATGTGTCGGAGGTACCTAGAACTTCTTGGTCAAGAGGGTTGGTATCTTAATCTCACTTGATTTCAGTAACGATCGTGCCTTCTTTTGATGTAATTTACGGCTTGATATCTCGACCAAATTAGATTCCCGTATTGGTGGAAGTGCTTAAGTGAATAGACTTTTTTATATATATACTGTGCGAGAAGTTGTTCAATCTAATATACAAACGTATTGTCACCAGAAAACTAGTACTGTTTAACCAGTCTTTTCTCAAAGTTCAAACCTTGTATTTCGTGCTAATAAAAAAAATCCGAGATAAATTCTTGTCGTAGACTCATAGTCCAACAAGAATTACTGTCATACTGCCCCTCGTTTTTCAAGTTAGGCCTAAATTTTCTTATATTCACTAATCTCCGAAAACTTGTCTGTATTGTAGTTCGCCATAATCCACCAGCTATAATCCCTTGGATTTCTTAAGAGGCTAAGGTGGTATTTTTCAGCAGAAGTGAGGAATCCAGTCTCGATTGCTAAGAAGCTTTAGGCTAGAGGTGATCCCTGTCTCCATGACTCTCCCTACAGGATAATTAGAGTATTTTTCTATCAGTTTTATTGTATATAGCACTTATTTTTCCCCCTTTTTGTATATACTATATAAAGCCATTCATTGTGGTAGCTGGGGATACATATTATGATGATTACCTTCGATCATTTATGGTCAAGTATAGTGCACAGGACTAATTTATAATTTCCTGAACTACCCCAGCCAAAGAACTATTTTTCTTAGGGCACTTACTGCTCTTGGGGCTATACTGATTAAATCTAACCATTCATTATTGACCTGAACCAGAATTATTTGTAAGAAGTTATATTTTAGTTATTCAAATCGCAATTACCTGAACTGTCGAACCGTTTGTAGAAGAGACTAGAATACTTTTGGTTATGCTTAATTTGGGGTGGAAGCTTCTTGCATTTTGGAAGTACTTCAGATTTCATGAAACTTTTAGTATATGGACCAAGAGAAGACGGCATTAACAGTTGTGCTTTCCCTGTATGACAAGAGGGCAGAGGAAATTCCTCAAGGGATCCATTATGGGGACTCTCTCTCTCTCTCTCTCTCTCTCTCTCTCTCTCTCTCTCTCTCTCTCTCTCTCTCTCTCTCTCTCTCTCTCTCTCTCTCTCTCTCTCACGGAATATAAGATTATAAGATTGCGTCAGTGGGATTTGCCAGGTGCCCACTTCATATCCTTTTTAGTTTCATGGAAGAATGTGCGTTTCCTGTAGAGCTTTGACAATACGTGGAAGTATGTAGTATACATACATTACATACACACACATATACATATGTACATTTATTATAATGTATTGATGTGTGTGTGTGTTTGTACATAAAGTATGTATACTTCATATTTCAATATATTTTCAAAGCTCTACAGGAAACACACACAGACACACACACACACACACACACACACATATATATAATATATATATATATATATTATATATATATATATATATATATATATATATATCGAACTACAAATGTCCTTTAATATCTAATTCGCTCTACCTCGGAATTAATATATTTTCATATATGCTTAACCGAGGGGGAATTTATTAAGCGATAATAGAATTGTGGTTTAAGGCTTCACTGCCAGTCCTAGTATTGGGAGGTCGCTGGTTCGCGCCTGTCGATCGCCAATTCTATTATCGCTTAATAAATTCCCCCTCGGTTAAGCATATATGAAAATATATTAATTCCGAGGTAGAGCGAATTAGATATTAAGGGACATTTGTAGTTCGATATATGTATATGAATCACGGTAATGTGATAGACACACACACACACACACATATATATATATATATATATATGTGTGTGTGTGTGTGTGTGTGTATTTATGTATATATCCTAATGCTCTGTTTCGAATATCTCTTTCATTATATTCCCAACGTATGAAATTTATAATATTGTCAGTTTATAAAAGAGATTTATCCCAGTACGTCTTGGAAAAATTATTTTTGTCTAGCAACAAAAGAGTTATTCGGTATATATTGAAGCTGCAACGCGAGCTTTTCGCTGCGTCGTTAAATGATTAATTATAGATAGACCGTCGAGTAATTGATTCTAATAACCCCGTGTTAATTAGCGATGAGCCGGGGCCGAGATGAAATTTATCTTCATGTATGTCAGATTATCGGGAAAGTAAGTGTCAGAAAGCCAGTCAGAAGAAATTTTTTTTCAATGGAGTTTCTGATAAGTTGACTGCGGTCGTGATGTTGCTTGTAGCAAGGTCTTCTGTCTTATGAAGGTATTATTATTATTTATTATTAATTATTATTATTATTATTTATTATTATTATTATTATTTAGCTGGTCATGAGTCGTGTATATCGCCAGTGAAATCATAACGAAAATTAGTTGAGTCGTCTGATTAATACCAATGTCACCATGCTCTCTCTCCTCTCTCTCTCTCTCTCTCTCTCTCTCTCTCTCGCTGAAACAAAAGAAATTATTATCCTATTGCAAGAGAAAGTGAAAGAGAAAATAAGTATTGTTTCCATTAAGCCTCAAGCACATAGATTGACTGATTTGCATTATCCTCATGATACAACAGAGTAACGGAAAGAGGATGACCTCTTTGCATGAGAAATTATTCTGGGATTCCCGCCCCCCCCCTTTTTTTTTTCTTATTGACTATTAATTAGGGCGGGGCAGGGATCTGGCCCAGTTCGCTGGGAGCTTTTCACTGCAGAGAACGGAGCTTTTGGAACAGAGGTTGAAGAAGGGAAGCCCATGATTATGTAATGCTGGACATGGTCTTCTTCGTCCGAAATTCTGTTCCAGGCCCCAAAGGTCCAACGCTACAGCAATACGAGTCTCTTGATCATGCAATCACGTAGTGGAGGTCGGTTGAATAGATTTTGATCTTTGGACGTGAATAGAATAGACATTTCCACTTGAGTTTGGGTAGATTCAATTTCCAGTATGAATGAATAGAAGAGAACATTCATAAAGAATCAATTTCCAGTACGAATGAATAGAAGAGAACATTCATATAGAATCAATTTCCAGTATGAATGAATAGAAGAGAAAATTCATATAGAATCAATCAATTTCCATTATGAATGAATAGAAGAGTAAATTTTTATAGTATCAATTTCCAGTATGAATGTATAGGAGAGAAATTTCATATAGATTCAATTTCCAGTATGAATGAATAGGAGAGAACATTCATGTAGATTCAATTTCCAGTATCAATGAATAGAAGAGTAAATTCTTATAGAATCCATTTCTAGTATGAAGGGAAAATTCATATAGAATCAATTTCCAGTATGAATGAATAGGAGAGAAATTTCATACTGAATGCGGATAGCACAGAAACTTCCCATTGGTAGAGTGCTAAGAAGCGAAAATAGAACGATAGAATTCATCTATGAGAGGCAGGTACTAGAATAGAAATTGCCCCTTGGAGGCGCATGGACTGGAGTCTTCGTCAGAGCCGTGTCGTGAGTATGCAGATCTCAAGGTCGACCTCGTCCTAGGTGCGAGGTCCTTGGAATAATATTTGACAATGACGTTTCGATTTAGTGGGTGAAGTGTGTATGTGTGTGTCCAGCCGTGTGTGATAATCACCTGAGCGTGTGCAGTTTAGTGTCTGTAGAACTGTTGCTTTTGTGCAGTTTACAATTTGTACCGATGTGATTATCTGCAGTTTTATGTTTTAGCGACTCCTTTTTTTCTTTTATTTGTTTTATTTTTCTGGGGGGAGGGTAGTTATTTTTGGGGGTGGATGGGGGTGGGGCGAATTCTTGATAAATACTTAAGTGACAAAAAAAGGAAAACGAATTGATATCAGGTTGTCATAGAGATTAACGGAAAGTGACACAGTATGCCGTTATTTCCTATTCATTTTGTCTGATAAGACTAATTTGTATATATATATATATATATATATATATATATATATATATATATATATATATATATATATATATTGTATTAGTCACGACGAATAAGAAATGACGACATCCGTGTCACTTTCCGTTTATATATATATATATATATATATATATATATATCTATATAAAACCTATGTATTTGTATTATAGGCAGGGGCCAGTGAAATTTGCAACACAACGTCCTTTTAAACCAACCAAGGTAAAGGAAGTTGACAAGACTAGCACTTATCAAAGAAATAAAAGACTACATTATTTATACCTTTATTTTCTAACGTATAAGCCAATGCAACTTGTAAAACCAGCCTGGGCAGGAAGAAAACAGTTGTTGCTGTAATTGCTGGAGTTACTGTTGCTGTTGCTGTGTCAAATCATCCTATTCCACATCCTCATTTCAGTCAGGTAATCCTGGTTGCTCTCAAATCCCGCAGGTAATTTTCGTAGCTTCCTGGTATACTAATCGGCGGGGGTCCATCCGTCACGGTTGGATTATCAGCGCATAATTGGGTATCGTTGCATCGCATACCTGTTTTATTCTTTTTTTTTTTATGCTGGTAACCTTTTGTCGTAACCAGATATTAACTTGTCTTGACGTCTGTTATAGCAGTGCGTCAAGTTATGTCTATTAATATTGTCGTTGTGTAATATATATATATATATATATATATATATATATATAGATATATATATATATATATATATAATATATATGTGTGTGTGTGTGTGTGTGTGTGTGTGTGTGTGTGTGGGTGTCTTTTTACTGTAATACAACAGCATAATATGAAGATAAAAGGTCTATAAAACTATAAAACACTATTTTAACGTTGCAACCATACATTTCGAGCACATCCTTTTTTGCTCCTGATCACTGGTTGGAACGTTAAATTGTGTTTCATGGGCCTTTTGTCTTCATTCACACAACCACACATATATATAATATATATCTATATATATATATATATATATATATATATATATATCTATATATATATATATATATGGAGAGATATTGAGAATTCGATATCAAACGAAATTGTAGCTTTTATTATTTGAATATAAAAAATTATTCACGGCGTACACGATGAAAAATTTATATACCTATATATATATATATATATATATATATATTATATATATCTATATATATATATGTGTGTGTGTGTGTGTGTGTTTTCCTTTTTTTTGCTACTCTTCTAAGCCGAGTCGTCTGCGTAAGTCGAAATGATCGCCGACGATCTATTTACGCCGTCGCTGTTTTGAAAATCTTGAGATATTTAGGCTCGTTTCCCTCTCCAGATTTATCGGTGTCTCCATTAGAGCCGATTTAGCTTAAGTCCCTTTTTTTTATTCGTTAGTATTTTTTTTTTTCTTTTTTTGTTGTTAAGGAAAAGTGTTTGTGGTTAGAGAAGCCAGAATATATGGAGCTGTTGGTCTCATGAAATTTATTGGGTTCTCCGGACGTAGGCTGTTTTATGGGCCTTTTTTTGGCCCATTTGCTGAATAAACTTAAGATTTGGTAAGCTTTAAATTTTATATTGAAGGAGTAATTTCAAAAAAAATTTTAAGCTTTTTTATTACTTGTGTTTTATCCTCTGTGATCAAGTTTTTAAATGTTACCTGAATTTAAACCTTGGCTAAAAATTATGTGTGTGTGTGAGAGAGAGAGAGAGAGAGAGAGAGAGAGAGAGAGAGAGAGAGAGAGAGAGAGAGAGACCTCCCGAAAGTTTGCCTACTACGTTTTGCTACTGAAGGTGAATTTTCTTTGATTAGTCTTCTCCTTGTCATTGTAGAATTTCTCAAGTGTTTCGTAATTGCGTTCTAATGGTTAACACCTTTTAATGTCCGCGGGAAAGCAAGCAAATTGTTTGAATTGGAGATTGGATGGGTGGGAACATTCTAGTCGCCTTATAGTCTCTCCTGTTCATCTTTTTTTTTTTCTGTTTGGTGTATAGTTTTTTTTTTCTTTATTCTTTGTGAATACTGATTTTATTTAGTTCTTAAGGCGTAAATGGTGATTTTTGATAAATGCCTCTTATCAAGCACCTCGTGATAATGATTTCGGGCTGTGTGTATCAAAGTTCCTTCCTCCAGATACCCAAGATGGTTTCCCACCTACATGTGATACTGATACCCTGTTTATAAATATACATACTGTACACACATGGTCGCACATGATACATACAGTTACAAATCTTTCCCCTTTATTGGATGTTAACTTCAACATCTAAAATTATGCTACGAAATGAAGTCGCTGAGTTATTTTCTTCTTTGATAATGACAACCACTGAGAGGAGAGAGAGAGAGAGAGAGAGAGAGGGGCATAATCGCTGATATCCACGCTGACACAATAATTAAGAAAACACGTTTACGAAGAGAGAGATGACGATGACGAGCGAATA
>NC_087206.1:14139798-14179798 GCF_015104395.2 Macrobrachium nipponense
GAGAATAATAATAATAATAATAATAATAATAATAAGTTTATAAGGAATATTTATCGTTTATGTATTAACAGAAAACCTACTGTTACCCAAAAATTCTAATCATACAATAGCCTAATGGATTTTGCAAGTCTTTTTTTTTTTATTCATTATTAATTTTTGTTGTAGTTATTGAAAAGTGATTGCTACTTAATTAAAATATATGTTATGGAAAGTGGAATGATTTTGCAGTAAATGGACACTTAGTCGATTATGTTGCAAACCAGTTTCTCTCTCTCTCTCGCTTTGTGTCGTAGATGTTGTAGTAATTGTTTTTTTTTTATTATCAAGTGTAACAGTTGCAAGAGTGGCGAGTTTGCGTGTGTGTATTTGCTTGTTTTGTGTGTGTGTGTGTGTGTGTATGTGCGAATGAGTTTGTTTTGGGTTAACAGACCACATTCTTATTTTTTTATTTTCCTTGTCGTTTGTTGTTTGTTTCCATCCGCTCTTCTTTTGCAGTTTGGATAGCCATTGTGTGTGTGTGTTTTTTTTTCTGTATGATGTTAATCCTGGATAATCATAATAATTATATATTCCTGCCTCCCGTCGTGTTATTTTTTATATAGAAATGAACATCTTTTGGACTGCGATTCATTTTTACCTTATTGAATAATGAGTGATTTTAAAGTCAATCAATATTATTTTTTTACGTTATTCGTTGTTTTTCTCCATCAGGATTCATTGCAAGTAAGATTATTTAACAAGGCTCGAAAGGTTTTCATCATAGCTCCAAGAAAAGCTTAGTAGAGAGAGAGAGGGAGAGAGTGTCCCTATTATTTGCTGTCATTGTGGTGGTCAGTAAATGGTCGTGATGAATCCATTAGACGAGATACTCGTATTGCACAAGATAGGGGCAGCGTGCAGTTCACTCTCCATATACAATCATTTCCTTGATCTTCTCTTTGCATTTTTTCTCAAATGTTTTGCGAGACTGAGATTTTATATACATACATAATATACGTGTAATATATATATTTATTATTCTGTGTACTTTTGTATGTAATATGTGTGTGTGTGTGTGTGTGTATGTATATGTATATATCTAATAAAAGGAGCCCATAAAAACACCAACATATAGAGAGAAAATACTCTATTTCAGAGACTGCTGTCTCCCTCTTCATCCACCTGAAGTGGGAGACAGCAGTCTCTGAAATATAGTATTTTCTCTCTATATTTTGGAATTCTGTTGTAACAGAGCATTTTTACCAGGCGCACACATACACACAAATATATTTATAACTTTTTTGAAAGATTAAAATTATAACTCTAAAGATAGTGCTGTAGGTGTTTATTGTACGTATTATGAATTAAGGTTCTCTGACCGAGAAGAAGACATTCACGAATTATATTTTATTCAAGATTTTAATGTTGCCTTGCATAAACATTCATTTTATCATTACATCCTGGAAGCAGCTTTCTGTTCATTTTTATAATGAAAGTTTACGAAGGATTTCGTATTTTTTGCTCCGCGTAATTAAGTCGAAATAAAATCCTTCGCAAAGCTTCCTGGTTTGACGTCGTCTTATCGCTCGTTGGGACCTTTTCAAAAGTCGTCGTGGCTCTCTCGAAAGTTTTGGGAGGCCGGCCATTTAGCCATTTAATGAAGGGGCCGATTTAATTAATAGGTGGGACTTTTTCGAGTGGTCTCTCTCATTTGGCCCTTGTTCAGGATGTCGAGCCTCCAGATTCATGGGGGGGAGGGAGGGGCATTGTTCGATACCCCGAGCGATGTGGAGTAGGAGAAGGAGGAGGAGGAGGAGGTGGGAATTTATATACCCCCTTCAGGAGTAATCTGGGCAATTTGATACAGGATATCTTCCTCGTTAAGTGCGCTTCGGTGAACTCTCTCTCCCAGGATCTCACAGGTCATCTTGAGGAAAGACGATAATTAAGGCTTCAGGGGCTCCCACCACCCCCTTTCTCTCTCTATCTCCCTCTCTTTTTGTCAGTCTTCTCTTCGAGGTATTTTATCTGGGATAGGCTTCGCTTCAACGCCCTCTCTAGGAATTCCTTCCGCGTTGAACCCGCTAAAGTTTAGGCTTCATCTAGCGATGGGTTGAATGTATATATAAATTGTTCGAGAACCAATGACTCTTGGGGAGATAACACAATCTGGAGAATTTAAATTTTCATTTCCCACCACCCTTAAAAAATGCCCATAAGTATAAATGACCATCCATTCTGTCGTCAAAGGCCGTTATTAAGTTGTTAGACATTCGAAAAGGTTTCTTGGCCATTTTTTAGATCCTGTTATTTTGCTGAGATAAACCTCCGGTCACTCGAAAAGAGAGAGCTGCCTTGACACGTCCTGAATAATCATTTTCTGTATTCCATCTGAATGCTAAGTTTTTTCCATATCTGAAAATGGTTTCCAGCAGACATTTCTTTCATTACTATCCTGTCGGCTGAAATTTTACATATAAATTGCAGACCTTTCAAAGCGATTATTCCTGGGAAAGACCGTTCGAACCCATCCAGGTCAAAGGTCAGGTCTAATATCGGGCAGCACCTAATTTTGTACCTTACTGCCTCTTACGCGTGACCCTCACGTATTACTTTGGAAAAAAAATATATTATGCCCTTGGGCAGCCTTTTAAATTGGAATGGCATTAAAGCAATGTTAAGCAGGGTCATAACCAAGACCCCTTGTAGAGGGGTGCAGGAACAGGTCAAGAGGAAGGTATTTCCTGTTTAGTGTTCTGAAAGACATTTCTGTATTTAGTAACTTGAATATTTAGGGGATTCATACTTTGTGGGGGGGGGGGGGCGGGTGTTGTGTTTATATCATAGCAGTTTTTCAGTTTTGTTATTGAGTAATTATTTCGGTATTTTGACCTCAAACACAAGTACCAACAAAAGAATTTATCAGTATCAAATTTGTGTTAAGAAAAATCTCAGTTTAATGAAAGGAATTCATTGATGGTTCCGGAATATCATTATAAAGTGAAATAAGTAATTTACTGAATATTTGGGGTGTATCGACATATTCTTCCATGGCTGCAGTGTGTTATTGTTTATTATGATATATCGAGTATTACTTACAATGCCTTCAATATTTTAGGTGTCATGATGTGTGAGTGAATGAATTTCCCGAAAGTGAATAGTGATTAAGAATGTAAAAACAAAAAACAAAAAAACAAAAAATAAGTTGAATATAAGCAGAAGAATGTAAGAAGAAAAAAATATCCGTAGAGCGAAAACGGTGTTTAATTAAAGATGTCATTTCCGTGATAAGTCGCCTGTAGAGTTCAAATTTTGAATGAAATTGAAATTGTTTCCAAGAATCGAGCAGAGGGAAGATGACGGCGTGCAGTTCACCCTTTTGCAGCTATACATGGGATTAAAGTAGTATTGTGAGCCGTTTATCGCCGCCCTTCCCACTCGCTGTCAGTCATTACGCCCACGTCCACGCCCTTTCCAAGATGGTGACGCGGGCGGGGAAGCAGAGGGAGTTGTCCTCCACCTATCAGAGTTTCGCAGACACCGGCCCAACCTACTCGTACCTCGACCTGAGCCGCGCCCGGAGCGATGAATCTCTCATGTGGTCCGCCGGGGAAGAGGCTGCCGCTCTGGTGGCCGAGCTCAGGGCGTCCTTGGCAGCGCCTCTGATGCGCCCTTCGCCCGAGGATAAAGAGGACGAGGGCGTCGTCGCCGACCAAGATGTGGAGGAGGAGGAGGAAGAGGAGGATCTGGAGGAGCACCTCGAAAGCATGGCCATGATGTCACTCTCTAGAAAGTCGGCCACCCTGGGCCGGGGAGTGCGCATGGATTACGGAGGCCCTTTCACGCGAAGTACCCTCGAGAGAGGCTCCCTGAGGTCGTCCGTCGACCGGGCTTCTATAGCGAGGTCTTCCTTCTGCGGGAGGTCTCTGTCCTTTACCGATCTCCACTCTGCGGCGACGTCCGTAGAGGATTTGCGTCTGTTCTGTTTCGACCCTTCTCGCTTGCACTGCACCAATCATTGCAACGTTTCCCATCACTCTTCGTCGTCAGCCTCCTCCACGGCCTCCTCTAGGAGTGCTGCCTCCACCTGCGGTAGTGGCGTCAGTATTATAGGCAGTGGGGGAGGACATCACAGTATGGTGACCGGCTGCGTCAAGAGATCGCCCATGAAAACCTTTGGAGGGAGCTGGAGGTCGCTCCTCAAACGTAAGTAAAGTCGTGGTTAGTTTACCTTGAGAAAGCTATGGATTAACCCAAGGTATATAGAATAACCTTGGATTAACCTTCAGCTATTAATAGTTTGTTAAATAAGCATACCTGCCTTTATTGACCATAAAAAATTGTGTGATTAGTGAGTTATGCAATGATTTGTTAGTTTTCATACGATGGATTTATCTCCAGCTGATCAATTGTAAACAAATGAATGTGCCTTCCATCTGTAGAACTTAGTTTTACAGCAGTGTTTATATTGAACCTTTCGTTAAATTGGAGATGTATGACCGTAATACGGTTCACATTTATTAATGAAAATTAATACTATTACACACTTGGCTAATAAATTTATATATCCATAAATGTCAAGTTATAGTTGTTCACAGTACCCTACGGATAAGGTTACAAATCAGTGCAGTTTTTGTTATTGTTATCAGTTTTACAACAAAGCACTTGAGCAATTCGTGTTCAATTTGCTGAGGGCTTCTTGATATTGAGATTCAGTAATTCTTTTGCAAAAGAAATAAATGCAATTAGGAGGTTTTATCTTGTGAATCTAGCATATTCAACTGAGTCCAGTTTCGAGTATACACACCTTTAGAGAGTGACACCCTTGTTAATTAGTTTTAATTGCCTTTACTTTATACACTGTTAATGGAATGGTTCATCAGATAGCTAAGCAGTCACTGACAATTGTCAGCTTAATTCCATAGGCTGTGGTTCAGATTCCAAGATAATCGGTTCACTGTTGCCAATAGATATGTGTTTACCCTCCAAACTGAGTATAAGACTTACACAAAACCTTGGAAATAAGTGAAATTAGCGTATCTATTTGTAGTATATATCCATAGATATTAGAGCAATTTTATCATTATTGCATCATTATGACAACTAGAATTCATGGATGATGAGAGATGATATATCTTAGTTTTACCAGACCACTGAGCTTGTTAACACCTCTCCTAGGGCTGGCCCGAAGGATTAGATATTTTTACGTGGCTAGGAACCAATTGGTCACCTAGCAACGGGACCTACAGCTTATTGTGGGATCCGAACCACATTATATCGAGAAGTGAATTTCTATCACCAGAAATAAATTCCAATGATTCCGCGTTGGCCGAGCCGAAAATCGAACTTAGGACCACCTGATTGGTAGCCGAGCGCGAAAACCACTCGCTCAACGAGGAACTAGAATTCATAGAAAGAGTTTGTAAAGGCATCGGCGACTATGTGAAGCTCCACTAAATTGGCAACGATGACCGATTCACCCTTTTCTTAAATGATTTTGCACTGAGTAAGTTAAGTGGCATATTGAAAAGCCGTCATTTAAGTGACATTCAAATTAATTGTAACCCATTTTTACTTGGGAACTCTAGAAATATGAGTGTGGAACTGAGGGCAAGTATAATTTATTCCTGGGTATGTTGTGGTTCGTTGACAAGGGAATCCAACGCAATTACAAGAAAAATCTGTCGTCCGTCCATTCGACACTTTTCAGCAGGTTACCTTTCTACTTCCTATCGCGGTATCAAATGATGATGTAAATGTATCCCACAACCTCAGCTCCATCATGCCGTCCCCGGGAGACTGGGTTTTGGCATTAGCCTTAAAGTGAAAGTGTTGACTGCCGGCTCTCTTATCATTCGCCTGGTTTTGATTCTCGAAATGCCCCTCTTATCGTTTTGTTTGTTTGCGCTTTTGTTGACTCTGGCGTTTGCTTTCAATTTGCACAAGGCTCTAGGGGTCAAGAAGAAGAAGAAGGAGAAGGAGAAGGAGAGGGCGTAAATGATCTTGGGGTGTTTACGTGTGGGGGTTGGGGGCGGGGGTTTTTAATGTCTCAATAGGCAGTTCATCCTGAGTGGCGTTGCGGCGTCCTGCAAGGATTAACATTGGGTGACCTTGAACCACCACGTCACGTTTGCTCCTGCCTTGTTTCACTGTCTCCCCCCATCCACCCCCTTCTTCTATTTGCCCTTTTCTTCTCTGTCTATCTATTCTTCATTCCGTTTCTTTCTGTCTTTTCTCCTTTGATTGTATCTTCTTTGTTCAATTTCTTCTGTCTTGTATCGCTGTCTCCCCTCCTTTCCTGCTACATACCGATTTCTCTTGTCCTTATTTCTTACTTCAGTTTCTCTCTGTTTCCCAACATTAACCGCACCCCCCACCCCCTCTTCTGCACATCTCCCCCACCCCTTCCTTCCTGTATATTACTCCCCTCCCTTCTGTCTACTTATACATTTTTTTCTGTATCTTTTCATCCTCTTGTTTCTTTCTGGCTTCTCCAACAGTATTTCCCTCCTAATCTGTCTATCTTCTCTCCCTCCAGTTTCTCCCTCCTTTATTACTCTTCTACTTAATTAATGGACCATCTTGTCTTGCGTATATCCCATGATTTTTTTGACGGTCTGTCTCTTCCCGTAAATTCCGGCCAATTTTACCGACACCGTAAACAATCTTTTGAAAAGAGTCCCTTTGAAAGAATCTTTGTTTTGCTTGAACGCCAGAGATTGCTTGCGATTCGTGATGCAGCAAAATGCCTAATTACGCTATCTTAGTGGAACAGACCGAAAAGGCATCGTTCACGCTGATCATCGTCCAGAGGCAACAGATGTCAGACGAGAAAGGTTCTCCGTTTAAATTATTGCTTGCTGGGCCTTGCTCGTCAATCTCCTTTTGGGCTGGGAATTGATGGATGGTTGTGGGTTTCTGGTTTTGATCCAAGTATAATGTATTTTTGTCGCTTCCTCGGCTCAGTATGTGGTCGTGAATTCTGTTATAGTTTCGATTTTAGGCTAAATATTCTGTGTGGTATTCACATGTATATTTTTTGTTTGATTTCATTCTGTACTGGTCAAGGTTATTATTATTATTATTATTATTATTATTATTATTATTATTATTATTATTATTATTATTATTATCCTGTAGGACATTTGCATGCATAGTTTCGATATTGATTGATTCTGCACAGAGCTTGGATATTATTATTATTATTATTATTATTATTATTATTATTATTATTATTATTATATTATTATTATTATTATTATATCCTGTAGGACATTTGCTTGCATAGTTTCGATATTAATGATTCTGTACGGAGCTGGGATATTATTTTATTATTCATTATATTATTTATTCATTATTATCTATTATTATTATTATTATTATTATTATTCATTATCATTAATTCATTATCATTATTATTATTATTATTATTATTATTATTATTATATTATTATTATTATCTCAATTAAAAAAATTGCATAAAAAAAGCTTAATAGCATATTAACTTGAAACGAAACCATATTACAAAACAAAACAAGACAAAACTAAAACACGAAAAAAAGTAAGGAACGGACAATCGGAGTTGAATTGAAACATTTCTCCTCAGAGTTTCGCGAGATTATGCATTTCGCAGAAAGGAAGAAAGTGCTTGCGGCGTGTCTTGAGCCAAAGGTCAAAGGACAAAGGTCGAGGGACAAAGAAACAAGTCGAGAGGAATGAACGTGAAGGATATAAAGACTTTCTGCAGTTGGCCCTGGGATACAGTGGCGTGTATGCGTGTGTATGTGTGTGTGTGTGTGTATCTCTTTTGCTTAAAGAAACATTCCGCCCAGATTAATAAACTGTAACCCCGCCCCCTCTTTCTGATTTTGTTCAGAAAGGCCTGTCAACTTCTTTTATATTTAGTGTGACCCCGAAAATGTAGAATATACCACGAAGGTACTTGTTCCAAGTCTGTTACATTTACTTATCTAACGTGGATTTAAGGATATTCTCAAGTACGTGTTCCTTTGTGCTGCATTATATATATATATATATAGTATTATATAATATAATATATATATTAATCTATTATAATATTTTATTATATATATATATATATATATATATATATAATATATTAATTAAAATACATACATACATACACTTGACTGGTTACTGACGTATGGTGGGTGTGTGTGTGTCAGTCATTGCTTTGCACCGTGACACCACAACTGACTACACTTTGCTTGGTCACGGGAAGCAGTAAATGTGTGAATAAGTATACAGTATTCAGACAATTCAGTGAAATTTCCTTAGTTGAACAAAACTTATCCAGCATTGAGGGTCGCTCTTTGTGGTTGTGGTTAGATTCCCTAATGAGGTGGTTGGGACTTCGGATGCCGATTTACATATCCGTTTTTCTCTTGTAATTCGTCGAGAATTTGGCGTTTGCTCAAACTATTGGTGATACTGATAAACAAGAAGAGAGAAATATCTTGTGAATTATTTACTGACATAGGTTCTATTTTATCTCATTCATTACCAAATTGGGATATTCTTGTTATAACTCCGAGGATTCATATGGCGGAAGCCTACAGCACATTAATTGCAATGGATCTTTGTTATTATATTAACTAAAAGCAGAGGTAAATAGTTTGGTATTGGCGTCGAGTACTGCCAGATGGCATAGCGCAACCATTGTGAAAATATGAGCGTAGCTTAAGTACAAAATATGTTCTACTTAGGTAATTTTAGCTCAAATAAACCGTCAGTATTGACTGAAGCTCTGTGTCCACCGTTCCCTCGGCGTCTCACGGAGCAACCAAGAATGTGGAGCTATTGCCACTGAGGCTCCTATTAATTAAGTTGATGAGACCTTAGTTGTACACATCGATGTTTATCTGGTCCGGGTAAAGAGTCTCGTATTTATGCGGCTCTAAAAGCACTGATTAGGTGTTAGTCCCCAATCAAGGCGCGGAACTATCATGGCCTATAAACCCTTCTTCGAGAAAGCCCTCGCATTGTGGTCTTATTAAGTTATGACCTCTTCACGCCAGTCATAACTATCTTAGGCTAATGAAGTTTCAAGTTTCTGGCGAGTCCTTTCGACTCTCATTATGGGGCAGTATTGCCGAAATGCTCTTCCTCCGCAGGTAGGAGTTTCAGGAAGGAACCGCCAATAATAGAGGAGATATCTTTTTTTTCTCTCTCCGGTATCATCATTCGAAGTCTTCGACGCTCATAGCAAATTTTCTGCTTGTTTTTATGGCCGTGGGGTTGTTGCAGGTATTGGTTTTGCCCATGAGTTGTTAGTACAGCTCAGCCATTCTTCTTATTATTAGTCAATTTTGCCAAAAGATGTGTGCCTATGTTGTGATTTTGAGGCTGCATATCCTTCAAGGGATGATGAAAATTGTTCCTTTGAATATTCTGCTTTCCTTGTGAAAGATATGAGTCCTTAAGAGAGAGAGAGAGAGAGAGAGAATTTCTCTATGTGTGTGTGTGTGTGTGTGTGTGTGTGTGTGTAGTGGTGTGAGAGGAGGAGCCTAGACGAATAATTCTGTGCCTTCATAATTGCCCTACCACATCATCCGGGCACTCCATCCATTCATGTTTGTGTGCATCCGGGAAGGGTGACATCCTGACGAGGCTTCCAGATTACTGTTTTTCCTCTCTCTCTCTCTCTCTCTCTCTCTCTCTCTCTCTCTCTCTCTCTCTCTCCTATAACAGTGAAAATTCAAATCAAGTTCTTATCAACTCTCATCGCGTATCAGTTTTCCGAAGTGATTTTTTAGTCAAACTGAAGAAGTAAAAAGTTTTGTAACCAAATAGCAAATAGATTTACATAAACATTATATATATATATATATATATGATGTCTTTTTACTGCAATACAACAGTATAATATGAAGATAAAAGACCCATAAAACTATTTTTACGTTGCAACCACATGTTTCGAGAACTTCCTTCTGTGATCAGTAGCATAGGAGGAAGTGCTCGAAATATATGGTTGCAACTTTCAAATAGTGTTTTATTGGCCTTTTATCTTTATCTTCATATATATATATATATATATATATCTATATATATATATATATATATATATATATATATATATATATATATACATACACAATTGCTATGTGACCCGGAATACGAGATTATACCAATAAAAATGATAAATGTCGAATGAAAGATAAAGTTGCATGACACTTTAGTCTTTTAAACTCATTAACAAGTTATTTCACATTCTGCAGTGATGTATTACTGTATATTCAATAATATTACAGTAATAAAGGATCCCAGTTGGGATAAATATATTTGACAGCGACAGATGAAAGACACACCTCCGAGAACACACAGGGGTTAATCATCCAGAGAGAGAGAGAGAGAGAGAGAGAGAGAGAGAGAGAGCCGGGACGTCCATTAGGTTCAGGTCGAATGAAAATTGAAATGAATGGGGAAATTTGAAACCTCGAGTAGTGGAAATTAATTTGCCCCATCATATATGCAGAGTGTGACGTCTCGTCCTCACGAGCTGATATGCCCATTACGCTGATTAATATTGTAATGATTCACGTCTCGATGGGTTTTATTTTTTGTACCCAAGTTTCTCTCTCTCTCTCTCTCTCTCTCTCTCTCTCTCTCTCTCTCTCTCTCTCTCTCTCAAATATACAAGAAAAAGAAACTAAAATAGTCTCTCTCTCTCAGAAATATACAAAAAAAGAAACTAAAATAGTCTCTCTCTCTCTCTCTCTCTCTCTCCTCTCTCTCTCTCTCGTCTTCTGTCCTCCCTCCTATCTCTCTCCTCCTTCCCCCGCCTCTTCCTTTTCTCATCCCCTTCTCTCCCCTCTTCTCTCTCCCTCCCTCCTTCTCCCCCTTCTCTCTCAAATGTACAAGATGAAAAGACTAAAATAGAATATATATATATTTGAATTCATACTGCGCACCTCTTTTTGCCGTACTTTTAACGAAAATATTAATAATATTATGTCAGGTAGCCATAATACTAGCTTGACCGGTCATATGTTCATTATGCAATGGCATCTAGCCAGCGTAATTTCGTTAATGTCCACGAACAGGGCAACAGGGCAATCTCGTAGGGAGATTTCAAACCATATCTATCGTTAGCGATGTCCAAACGATATGACAGTGTCTGTATCAGTCGCGAAAACGGCTGGAAGAGGTCCTTGTTCAGATAAGGACACATTGATGCCGGGGTTATGGTGATTGGAAAGTCAATTATTCGTTACCGGACTGTTATCATTATGGAGATCTCTAATGAGCTGATGCTTTCCTAAGGCTTTTTTTTTCCTTGAAGAGATGCTGTAAGGATTTGGTGCAGTGTTGACGGTTGTCAAGAATTGAAATGGGTGCAATATTGCGTACGGTTGATGCTTCACGTTTCAGTGTGTGGAAAGAGACTCGAGGAGCCGGGCCAGAATCCTGTTTCTCTGATGACTTGAATCAGAGATTAATGCAACTGAAGGAGGTCAGCAGACATTACAAGATCAGCTGGGCTGGACGTTTTAGGCCAGTGTAAATTTTGTGGGCCTTCACCAGTGGCGGAAAGAGCACACTGCAGATTCCAGACAAATAATTGGTAATTTTATGGGGCCTTCACCAATGGCGGAAAGAACATACTGCTGATGACAGACAAATGATAGGTAAATCGCACCATCAGATTTTTTATACGCTTATGTGCGACACAAGAATGAATCGTTATTTCTGATTTTCTGTAATTTCTTTTATAGTGCGTTGTTAACTATCTGAAGGATTTTTATTCTAAACTTGGGCCAATTGATGCATTAGTGTACGGTTTTTATTTTTTTTTTTTTTTACTTTTTTTTTTTTTTTTTTTTTTACAAGGCATATAAAGGTTTCACCTAATTGAATCTTATAATGGAAGGTAATGCAATAGTTAAATCTTTATATACTTGTCTGTCGTTTACTGGAAATTCTTATTCATGAGATATGTGAGCGATGCATGTTGAGATTCAGTACGCTGGGCAGCCTCCTAATTACACGAAAAACCTGCCTAGTGCGCCGATGACTGTAATTTAGTTTATGAAACCAATGTGTCGATCACTTTTTTTATTATTATTATTAAATACGGTTTATAATTTGATATGAAAGTGGAAGCCTGATTAGCCTAACTACCGTTATAACGAATTAAATTTTACCATTTATTCAAGAAGAAAGTCCTAGTGATTGGTTTGAACGCAAATGGACGGACAAAGGAATATTAAAATATCAACGTTTTATCCATTAGGTTGCATTTTACCCATACACACACGTATTTGCGTTGTTGCAAAAATACATTAAAACGCCAGACATAACCTGTACGTTAATAGACATTCATACGTCGTGTTGATACGCAATATTCACCCATGCACAAAGAAAGACGTACCCAGCTCTGGAAGAACAATGTGACTGAAGGAGAGGTCAGTGGCTGAGATAAACTAGACATTATCCTCTGACCCCGTAGGAGGTACCCCGACCCGACAAACCCACCTGGCCTCATGCCTACCTACCTGCTCACTTAATGAGGGCCGGTTTCGCTCCTCACCGCCAATATTAGTTACCGGTCCCGGCGAGGATTAATTGGCACAATGGCCCTGTGCTAAAAGAAACACCAATCTTCTAACACGAAGCGAAACTGGAGAAATTCGGTAGGGAGGCGATTTGGGATAGCGGCCGGTTGGGGGTGGGTATATGGAGAGGACCCACCCCGGTCAAAACTAATCAAGACCAGAAGCCGAATTTTTTTTTTTTTTTTTTTATGTTTTTAAGGATTTGCTTCCTAGGAGGAATTTCTACGTGTGTTTTTTTTTTTTTCTTTCTAAAGTTTAAAGAATAAATTGTCGAAAAGTACTGCGGATAAGGGTTCTCGTGGAATCGTGGTGACGGTATATCTCTGTGATTTTTAATTGGTAGCACGTCTTGGTGAAGTTTTTTTTTTTTTTTTTTTTAACTTAAGTTGGGAACATTTTCACTGCATGCATCGAATGTTGTTTGTGTGTGCGGTTTTATTTTACAAATTTTCTACCCTTTCTTACTTTGAAAATACTATTGTTTACTGTTTTTTAACAGGTAGCACCGCTTACGTAAAGATTTTTTTATTCTAGTTTGGAATATAAAATCTTCCATCAAGAATAGTAGCGTTTTATAATTGTTAACTTACATAAAGGTTATTATTTTAGTTTGAATTATAAATTTTTTTTATGTGTGTGAGTGGTTATTTTTTTACCTTTACAGAAAAAAAATATTGATAAAACTCAAGTTTTTATGCACATGCTTGCTCTATCACATCCTGCGATTCGCCGACAAGTGTATGAAGCGATTTATTGTTTTGGCAACGGAAGATGACATGAAAAGCAGGAAGATAGCTGGAGTCATGCATACAAAAAAAAAAAAAAAATAAGATAAAAACTTTTTTGTGGCAAGAAAGATGTTCAAGCGAGCGTGAAGTTCATACCTTTGTTGAAGACACTGGAGAAGGCAATTCCTGATCATTTCTTTTTTTTCTTTTCCCAAGCATAATAATAGCTGCCAGAAAGGTCTCGGTGGTGAGGACACTTGTGTGTGTGTATGTGTGAGAGAGAGAGAGAGAGAGAGAGAGAGAGAGAGAGAGAGACGTGGGTGTGTTCCATGTCCTCCTCAGTCACAAATCACCGGATGGGGATGAGACCTTTGTGTTGTGAACCTACCTTTGTTGCCGAGATCCTTGAGGAAAAAAGTGGAAAATTCTCTCTCTCTCTCTCTCTCTCTCTCTCTCTCTCTCTCTCTCTCTCTCTCTCTCTCTCTTAGAAGAAATTACTACTGAGCATGTCTCAGTGAAGTGGGATATGTGAGAAAACAAGGGAAATTATAAACGTACGAATGTTATAGTGAGAGGGATTGAATTCATGAAATTCTTGAGATATATTGAATAGAGACGAATATAATAATAATAATAATAATAATAATAAATTTTACATCTTCTAAAATTAATAAATTTTATTTCGGCTCAAGGCCATTTACGTGGAATATTTTAAGTAAGACAGTAATATACACAATCTAGATACATGAGATAACATGATAAAAAGTGAATAATCGGCAATATGCGCACAGTTACTGAAGTAGTTTAAAAAATAGCAATCTTGATAATGGTACTAACATTAATAATATTGAGAACAGTTAAAATAAAAAAAAAAAGCCATTAAAAATTGTAACAATTAGTGAACAGATTGTATATAATTAAATTCCAGCTAGGCACCTTAGGTGGTTACAGTAGTCAAGTCCAGAAGGCTAAAGGCGAATATTGAATGTAGTAAAACTTTATGCTGGGAGAAAGTCACGGTAAAGAAACTCGAATGGGTCAGTTTTCCTGAAAACACACACACACACACACACACACCACAAAGTAGTATCCAGGACATGTGGAAATTGCTTTGTATTCACACACACACACCACAAAGTAATACATGTGGAAACGGCTTTGTTTTCAAACACACACACACACACACACACACCACACCAACACACTACACACACACACATATCAGGACATGTAATATCCAGAAAACGTGAAAACTGCTTTGTTTCCAAGAGAGTAGTATCCATTACAGGACACTGGCCTGACTCTTGTGGGCAATTATCCTAATGACAGTGTACGTTCTTACTACCAGGTACCGCGGAATGACCGGACGACCGCAGCTCATTACATGAATTATTTAATCTCTGGATGTCTCCAATTCCAGTGATTTTCTCTTTCCAGGCGAAGTCAATGACAGTGATTCGTATTTAGTTTTTTCGACATTTTCACGCCGGTTGTAAAGCATGCCATGTTTAGGAAGAGGTAGGGACCAATCACGTAAAGGCTATAGTCTCGGGTAAATGACTTGAATTTTGATCTTTCTCGACTCTGGATAATTAATGTGGCTGTGACATCTTCCTTAGAAGTTTAGAGCAGAAGCTATAGTTTTCCTCTTTCTGTCTTTCATTGCAGTTAATTTTTGCATGTCTGTAGGACACTGGTTGTACTCAAAATTCCGCAATAAAGTTTTTTTTTATTTTTATTTATTTATTTTTTTTTCCTGGTGTTTCGAATTATATGTGTGTCTCCAACAATCTATTCTTTCAGGGTTTGCTGGTATGATTTATTAAGAATGAAATGGATTTTTTTTTTATCATAAAGAAACGTTGATTTCAATCTCGTGACATTCTAAGGAAAAAATTGAATTTCCTTTAGCTGTGTTTGTTTCAGCAAGTAAATGAACTTTTAATAAATGTCGTAAAGATTAAATCTATAGAATTGGGGTTCCTAGCTCGCTCTCTCTCTCTCTCTCTCTCTCTCTCTCTCTCTCTCTCTCTCTCTCTCTCTCTCTCTACCTGCGATCGTATGGTTAGTGAATTTACTATTACAACATTTCTCGTCCGTTATTGATAATAAAATCAAACAAAATTCGCGTTTCAGATCATAGATTGAGTACATCAGGTGTAAACTAACCGAACCGAATATTAGAGAGTCAAGAAAGCTATGAGATTTATAGCCTTGGCGATCTCCTAAAGAGAAGAGGAGTAAGTGTGCCAGAGTGCATCTCTAAATATGGCTGTGGTGCCACTTAGAAGTTTGTTAGCGAGTGGCACTTATATACTACAGCCTCTCATGACCCTGCCTTCGTTTTCTCTTTGGCTCTAGTTTACAGCTTGTATTCTAGAACGACTTCTGTCTTAGAGTTCTAAGAGATCTGTACCCTAGAGCTAAGTTCTATTTGAGAAGTCTGTTGTATGTAGGAAATATAGTCATATTTTTACTTGGCTTACGTCAAGAGTTCAGTTATAGATTTTGTTACACCCTTGAAGGCCTGTTGTATTTGAAGTGAATTTTACGATATGCTTGTCTGCAAATGCAGCTTAGTCTTGAAGTCCTGGGAATTCTCGAGTATGCAGTATAATCATGACAAATGTGATGATCCTATTGTGCGTTCATCAGCAAACTCAAACTTGAATTTTTAATTGCGTTCTGTTTGTGAGTTCATCGATACCACTCTGTTCATCCATAGATCTTCCATAGTCCCCACTCTCAGCCGTCACCTTTACTCATGTAAGTTTTGGAAGGCATCGAATAGCACTGCTATCTGGGCTATCTGGGTTCGTCTCTTGCAGTGATCAGTGTAACATTTCGTTCCTGATTACCCTCGGAAGATCTGTATAGTACTCCGAGACACAAACATCATAGATGTGGGACGTAAGAGGAAGAATTCTTATCGGAACAGGTTTCAGGCTGACGAGGGAAACTCGTTCAAGTTTCGTTAATATGCACAGTGTTGTTGACCTCAAAGCTTAGAGATTTCTTGAATGGTTTACTCACATTGGTATGAGAGCGAGGTGCTTGTATTGGCGGAGGAGCAATATGGCGGTCCCCGGTCTTTACTGTTTCAGAAAATATGACAGTCCCCAGTGTTGATTATTTATTACAATTTTACACTCCCTAGTGTTGACTTTTTGTTAGAATATGAGTCCCCAGTGTTGTCTATATATTAAGATATGACAGTTCCCGGTGTTTACTATTTATTAAAATATGTGCCCTCAGTGTTGATTATTTGTTAAAATATATGGCAGTCCCCAGTGTTCTCTATATATTAAGATATGACAATCCCCTGCATGGACTATTTATCAAAATATGAAAGTCCCCTGTGTTGATTATATATCAGAATATGACAGCCCCCAGTGTCGCCGATTTACTGAAATATGACATTCCCCATTTTTGACGATTTATGAAAATTTTGATAAATGAAAATCTATGAAGTGACCCAGAGACGACACTTAACTTTTATTCATATTTATATGTGATCACTGGCAATATGAGAAATATGAGAAATAGTCTGGAATTGGACTTGGCCCCTTTTGCTTGACCATTGGACCAAGAATATTTTAGTTCAGGTGTTTTGCGCCACAAGGAATCTTCCTTACAGTCCTCCTGCGTCTCCCTCCACCTCTGAGGAAGACGGCCTTCAGGGGCCGCGTGACGTTTGGTACTCAGGGCCTGTTTGTTTGGGTTTTTGGTGTGTCCCTTCTTCCAAAGGGACCTGGCGAACGGAACGTTCTCTCCCACCTGTTCGACGAAACCTAAATTATAGCTTCGTGGCGAGTTTTTGCCCTCCTGGCCGTTGTTTAGATGTCGTAGAAAGGGGAGCTGATGTCATGGATAACCTAGCACTCGCCAGCAGAGATTACGGGAGAGTTTTGTGGACACCTGGAGTAAAGCTGAAGGACGCCAACAGCAGCAGCAGCACAAGTGATGATGTTGACCCGGGAAGGGGATCTCCTGCCCTGGTGGGGATGGGTATCCCTCTACCATACCCTGCTGCCTCGTTCGCTTAGGATAGGATAGCTGTTGTAGTGGTATGAAGGAGCTGGTGAGGTAGGGGTAGAGGTTGGTTGTGGGTAGGGGGGCGGGGGGCGGGGGGGGCGGGTTTCGACCAAAAGAGGCGTTCCTTCGAGTTTTATCAGTTTTCGTCGCGTTTCGTTTTCTCTGAAGCGATGTTCGGTTTCGTCTTGCAGTCACTTGCCCTTTTCCTCTTGCCTCCCTTCCCTCCCTTCCCTCACCGCAAATCCTCCTCCCTCCCTAACCTTCCTCCTCCAAGTCCTCTCCAGGGAAGGTGAGGAGCCTTTCCTCCCCCGCGCTGTCAAGGTTGGTATTTTGGTATTTGCCTTAGATAAGGGCTATTTAATTTTTTAAAGTGCACTATTATCTACCTGTGAAAGAGAGACATGCATGGTAAGATAAGCAACTTGCATTTGCAGTATTTAACTCCGTCAATGTCCGAAGTGTGTCTGTGCGCGCGTTTATTTTTATGTAGTTTATTCTTATATAGATTATTTGCGTGTGAGCATTTGTACGTCACTACTACTGCGCCATATGTGGTGAGTGGAAATGTTGATAAGTCTGTATTTAGATTTACTCTTGACAAACCTCAATTTACTCCTGAAGTCTGTCTAAATTCATGTGGATAAATACTTTTGGTACATATGTTGACCAGTACTTTCCCCTATGTCTTTTTATATGTCTATGTACAAGATCATTTTCTCCCCATTCCATAGTGTCGCAATAAATATATATATATATATATATATATATATATATATATATTATATATATATATATGTACATATATATATATATATATATATATATATGTATGTATATACATACATATACATCAGTTGTTGGCTTTAATAAGTGTCCCAACCTGCTTGGTGAAGAGGGCGAGGGTTCTAACCCAATCCTAGTATTTAAAAAAATTCACGTGAAGGAAGGTTCTAAATTATTTTAGTAACTATAAATAAATATATATATATGTGTGCGCTCTCTCGCTCTCTCTCTCTCTCTCTCTCTCTTCTCTCTATCTGTCTGTCTCTCTACTCTCTCTCTCTCCGATCGCATGCTTACAATAGCACGGTCGGGAGAAGAGCTGCTTCTTCTCTGCCTCTGGAACTGTGGCATTGTTGCAGCTCAGCGGCCTTGGGAAGAATAAATGGCGATCAGTGTCTTCGCCCACGGCGCCTCTCTATTTCAGTGTTTTGATGTTAAAACGCTTGAATGAGATTCGTTTGAATTTTCCAAGCGAACTGTTTTGGGTACGATGAGAGTCTCTCTCTCTCTCTCTCTCTCTCTCTCTCTCTCTCTCTCTGCGGTGCTGTGATCTTAACCGCCTCTCTCTCTCTCTCTCTCTCTCTCTCTCTCTCTCTCTCTCTCTCTCTCTCTCTCTCTCTCTCTCTCAGCTAACAATAATATTCTGGCTGTTTTTGTAGTGTGTACGTAAAGAATGTGCTGTCTAGTTGCTTACGCACTTGAATAAAAAGCGGTGTGTATACGTGTGCATATATATACTATTTATACAAACAAACAAACATACATGCATACATACTTAATTGTGTGCGTGTGTGGGAGTATGAATGTCCGCTAAGGTACGTAATATGCACCGGTATACGCACACGCACAAATTAACACAGGTATGGCCTTGTTTGGGTGAACCTGGTGCTATTCCCCTGTCAGGTTGATTGGACAGTCCAGGTGAATCTCCTTTTTTTTTGTTGACCCTTTTGGGCCATAGAGTTTTATCGGGCTGCAATTTCATTTGCATTCAGTTTATCTTATATCTGATAAACTCATTAACGTTGTCAGTGTCGCAGCTATAAAGTGTACTTGTTTGTCATTTTGCGTTGTTGTGGTGGAAGAAAGAGAGAGTAGTGATAGACCTCACTGATTTTCCCCTTCGAAGAGCAACATCAAGACAAGTGAGAGATCAGACACCCAATGGAAGGAGGAAAGAGGGCCCCGGGTGAGGGGGGATGGTGAAGGAGGGAAGGGGTTGTCATAAAACATGAAGAATCTTCTGTCCATATTGCAGTTCATTATCTCGTCCATGTCAAGAGCTTCTTCCTCCCTTTCTTCTTTCTTTCTTTCGATCTCGTCTTGCTTGCCTCTAATTTCCTCCTTATTTGCTTTCATGATCTTGTAATATTTATTCTATTCCACTGTTAAGGTAATTTATATGGCTATCCTTGCTTCGGTTTTCCCCCATCATTTGTCTTCCGTGCCTTGGTTTTAATTTTGATACCATATCGTGCATCTTATCCAGGCGCTTAACCCTCGAGGATTCTATGCGAATTCAGCTTCAGGGTTTCCCGTGCAGGAATTGTCCTTTGAACAGATGTTCTTCAATCGATGGGCCATTCTATCGAACCTGCCATTGGAACATAACAGCCGTGCGAAAGAACAGAACTAATGCAGTGAAGCGAACAACAGACATCTTGAAGAACAAACAGTCTCATCCCACCTGAGATGATAATGTGGCAAGTGATAAAACGTTGCTGTTAAACGCTTGCCTATTATAGCAACAATGGGTCTGCCTGCAATCTACTGGGTTCTCCACCCAGAGTTTGCAAGAGTTTTTTTTTTTTTATCGTAGTGGCTTTTGTTGCTCGCCCATTGCTTTGTTTTTCAGACTAGATCCGAGTATCACGGTCTCATTGGCTAGTCTGCAGTGGTGGGCCTCGTCTGCTACTATCTATTAAAAGCACTTTAATTGTTTTCTCTTTCTTTTGTTGGATTTTGATTGATGTCATAGATGATGTCAGTGTAGAGTCAAAGCTTTAACATTGTTAGTTACATGCAGTAATAGTTTTTTTTTGTTTTCTGGGTATCAGTCGTTGTTTTTTTTTTTTGGGGGGGGGACTCAATTCTTGCTAATAGGATCTAGTTTTTTTCCTCTGGGTCACTCGTGAATGGTGTCTCAAAGACCAAAGCTAGGCAAATCTTGACTCTTGAAGGAGTTAGTGCCGAGAATGTTTCAACAGCCGAACGTTCTGAATAATAAACACGACATTTGATGTGTTTTCATTTGTAAGTAGAACATTTAATCCTCCTTGTAATCCAGCGTGGAGACTGCTAAGTACAAGGAATAAGGGGACCCATTGTGTCTGTTCTTTAAGACGTAAATACCCCGTCCATGTATGGCATTAGAGCCGACCCGAGAACCCATGTAGCGGATTTCGCGATTGGGAGAGAAGTTATGCGAATTAGAAGCCGTAAACAAGATTGTGTTTGGACGCTATAGCTCTCTCTCTCTCTCTCTCTCTCTCTCTCTCTCTCTCTCTCTCTCTCTCTCTCTCAAGACGGACAGACAGAGAAAGAGGGAGGGCGAGTTGTTTGTCTGTCTGTTACTGTAGACGATTTCGAGCGTCGGCGCTTGTAAAACAATTAGTGGTAAAATGATTTGTGAGTTTTGTGAGTCACTCGTTATGCTGTTCCCGGAAAGCTGCGTTGCTTGAAGAATGTAAGATATTTCGAAGAAAATTCTTTCAGTTTCAGTCGTAACTTTATGAAGCTATTACATGTTATCTGCTTTACTTGAAGATTCACATCGAATTCTGATTTCATTGTCAGTTGGATGCATGCGTTAGTGTTCAAATAAAAATAATGGCTGTAAGGATGGACCAATCCATTTAAAGCATACAGAACCCAGATGTTTTTCATGTCATTTTTTTCCAATATTTTTTCTTGTGCCGATGTTATTGTTGTCATTACCATCTAAAATCGTCCGTAATAGGTGGATAACCCCACAAATTGGCATCTTGATGTGATCCTACAGATACTTGATTATGTGTAACAACACAGGCAATAAAAGCGTCTCCACGGGCGATTCCATCCCAGCTTTGATGCTGTTTGACAGTCTTACAAAGATAATAAATGCGGCGCCGGATGGCTTTATACAGCGCGGAAGCTGTTAACTACAGAGTTACGGTCCATAAAATATGGGCAAAGGACATAAAGTTTGAAATAGAACGTGGGAACGTCATTAGCGAAGTATCCTTAAAGTAGCGGAACTGTACCTGTAACAAGAGTCTGCCTTTACGAGGAGTTCAAAGGATTTTTTTACGGAAGATGAGGAGTAAGTAACCTTTGCTCAGCAGCAGAATGGTCAGTGTGGGTTCTCATAGACATTTTAGAAGTGACACGGATGTGTTAGATATAAGCAGTTTTAAGAAAATACTCTCTGAATGGAACCTGTCGATGCAAATACAAAAATCTGGTCTTCGCGTTTTCATTGAAGTTGTTTAAAAAAAAAAAATCTCAGTTTAACCAGACCACTGAGCTCTCCTAGGGCTGGCCCGAAGGATTAGATATTTTTACGTGACTAGGAACCAATTGGTTCACCTAGGTGACCAATTGGTCACCTAGCAACGGGACCTACAGCTTATTGTGGGATCCGAACCACATTATATCAAGAAGTTCATTTCTAATCAAAAGAAACAAATTCCTCTGATTCCACGTTGGCAGAGCGGGGAATCGAAGTCGGGACTACCGAGTAATCGGTAGGCGAGCACGTGAACCACTCGTCCAACGAGTAACTTAAAGTTGTACAAATTTGGACTGTTGGTGTTAACACGGTTGTGATTAAGGCAGCAATAGTGAGGTAAATCTTTGAAGACCTAGGAGAGAGAGAGAGAGAGAGAGAGAGAGAGAGAGAGAGAGAGAGAGAGAGAGAGAGAGAAGCATTCGGGATGGGCCAAGATAATTGTATTTCAACTTGAATTGTGTTTTCTACCTGCGCTGTTTACGGTCTTAGTTGCTTTTTAGTTGCTTGCTTGCTATCGTACACAGTTCATTGAAGAAGTAAGAATGTTGAGATTAGACTAGCCTTATGCCAGCACTCGTTTTAAGGCAAGTGTAGTCAAGTGTGAAAGGGAAGAGGAGGCTTGTTGTGGACCTCAGTTCTCTTCCTACTAACAAAGACAAACCAAGACTGACGTACCAGCATCGTACATTGAGCCCTATGTATGTGTTCCAGTTTCTGTTTGGTTGTCCAGTTATCCCAGAACTGGATGAACTGGATGCCTGCTTGCTGCTGCACCCATGTTTAATTTTTCTCTCGATTACATTTAGCGGGGCTTCCCTCCTGCCGGACTGGGCTTTGCCACTTGGGCAAGGCTCTTAACATTTCGGAACGGGGCAAAGCCCTGTTGTGAAACTAATTTGCAGATCTTTGATTTCTGGCTCTTGTCTTCGCTTTTTCCTTTGGTGTTAATTTATGGATATGTGATTTTTTTTTCTTTAGATATTCGGCTTTTCTGTTCCATATTCTTAACGGGATATTGGAAAATACTGAGCCAAGGGAAACGTGTGAAAGACTTATTTAGTCTCTTAGAGCAAACATTGACTTCCATGTATATTTTGTACTATAAAGCATCTTCATTTCATCGCTGCATTATTTCGTACTAGAAACCATCTTACTGAAATACAAAGCAGATTGCCATGCACAATAATCATCAAGTGATAGTGTAAAAAAAAAGTAGTGCAAAGCTTATAGGGAAGATTTAATGGCGAACTCATGAATATGAAGCAACTGTCTGCTTGCCTCTGAAGGGCACACATTTATATAGACTTGGCTCGGGCATCCTTGCAGCACGGGGACCAATTTTCTCCCATCCCAAAACTTTCTAAGTGACGGTGATTCATACGCCGTTGCTTCTGCCTCCACTTCCTCTAATTGGCTGCCTTGCTTCTTGCTTGCTTGCTTTGTTGGTTTGTTACTTGAAGAAGGAATGGCCCCGTTGGTATAATGCGTGATTATCGGTTTGCGCAATCTGACCTCTTCCGCCCAGGTGAGATTCGTTAGGGCCTGGTCCGCCTTTCCACTATTTATCTCGTTTCGTAGTCTTGGTGCTGTTTCGTTGTTTGGATTTGATACGAGAACTCATTATTAGTTTATGCTAAAGATTTATCCTTTTTTAAAAGCCTTAATTCCAGTAATTCATTGCCCTTAACATTTTTCGTAACAGTCCATTCTTTATGAACTCTTAGCTGGCTTTCTCTTTATATTTCAGGGTCCAGTATTCGTTCGGGATATAATTGCGTACCCGGTATTTTGCTCTGTACTATATCAAGTCTTTTTAGAAGTTTTGCTTCGGGGATATTTTTTCAGTATTAATTGTGTTATATTTATTTATTACTATCATTATTTATTTTCTTATCTAATTTTCACAGGCATGTTTTATTGTCTTTTCTTCTCTAATAAATTACATTTGTTGATTTCATCATTTTTTTATGAAGCCATGTCAAAATTGTTTCATGACTTTTTTCGACATCAGAATGATTAGATTCACTGGTTCCATCTTTTCTTGTGAGGTAATTCCAAAACAATTATTCATGTTTTAGATTTCTTGTAGGAAAGTGAATTCCTTCAAGATTCCATTCTTTTTTATTGTCGTTTCGAAATATTAATTATTCATGTTTTAAATGATATACGGCCCCCATGATTTATTTCGTTTCGCTTCCAACGAAATGAATTCTTTGCATTAACCCTTTAAGCCTAAATTTGGTGTCCTGCTTTTGGGGGGATTCGGGGAATTTGCATAATTTTTCACTCAAGGAAAATATGTTGATGGATTTTTCACCTCACCGCCGTCCGTTGGTTTTGCTCCTGTAGGCTCAGATTGGAAAAAGAGAATAATTTACTTTGATGATTCATGACATGAATTTATGGTCTCTATTAGGGGTCTGTTATTTTGAGAAAACTGGTTAGAGAGAGAGAGAGAGAGAGAGAGAGAGAGAGAGAGAGAGAGAGAGAGAGAGAGAGAGAGAGAGTTCTCTGAAGGCTTGAGAATTAAAACTAGAAACAAAGCGGTTGATAATTTTAAATACATTATATTCAGAAAGAGAGAGAGAGTTCCTTGAAAGTCTTTACAATGTAAAACTAGAGAAAAAGCGGTTGATAACTTTAAAAACATTACGTGCTGAGAAAGAGAGAGAGAATTATCAGTATGACTACCTTCAGCACACGAGAGAGAGAGAGAGAGAGAGAGAGAGAGAGAGAGAGAGAGAGAGAGAGAGTTCCTTGAAAGACTTTAGAATGTAAAAGTAGAGAAAAATTATTGATAATTTTAAAAACACTATATTCAGAGAGAGAGAGAGAGAGAGAGAGAGAGAGAGTTCCTGGAAAGGCTTTAGAATGTAAGACTAGAGAAAAATGATTGATAATTTTAAAAACACTATATCGAGAGAGAGAGAGAGAGAGAGAGAGAGAGAGAGAGAGAGAGAGAGAGAGAGAGAGCGGTTGATAATTTGAAAAACAGTATATCCAGAGAGAGAGAGGGAGAGAGAATTATCTGTATGACTACCTTCAGCACACGTGAGAGAGAGAGACAGAGAGAGACAGAAAAGAGAAGCCATCGAACTGGTCTCCATTTCGGTGGCTGAGAAAATTCTCGTCTTTTACATGACAAAAGTCGGCGGCCTTTCCATGGGCATTTCTATCGGACAAAGATCGTCCTTTTTATCGAAGAGCCATTTTGTGAAATAAAAGACGCTCGTTGGAAAAGGATGGATAAATTGTGGACCATCGAGAAAGTGTGGGAGTAGGGAGGTTTGTGTGTGTGTGTGTGTGTGTGTGTGTGTGTGTGTGTGTGAAGGCGGGAGGGGGATGGTTTGAAGTTTGAAAGCATTCTTTCACTCATTTTGTTGGGTGCCGGGTAGGGCCTTCCTTGTATTGGAGATGTAATGGTATTTTTTTAAACCCATGATTTTTAGAAAGCGGACTTTTTTTTGTGCCCACATTTATTTTTATATATACCAAGTTCCCAGTGGTATTGAAGTAGTTCCATTTTTTTTTTTTTTTTTTTTTTTTTTTTGCTGTCCCGGTTGTGACAGATTTTTCCAAGCTCCCCCACTTCCTTTTTCCATCTCTTTTTCCAACTTATTTATTTCCCCCACTCCATTCATTATCAGGGCGTATAGATATGGTAATGGGATTACATTTTTTTTATATAAAAGTATAAAATCTGAAATTCAGTGCGTCCAGTATTCTCTCTCTCTCTCTCTCTCTTCTCTCTCTCTCTCTCTCTCTCTCTCATCCATCTGTTTTTTGAAAGATCATGATCAATCAGGTAATCCAATCACAGCAGAAGCTGTTGTCGAAGGCGAATTGAATAGTTAGGCTTAATTCCTCAACGGCTGATTTTTTTTTTTTTCTTTAACCTCTTGAATCCTCGTCTGGATTCCAGTTCATCTCCATTCGTGATTCATTTTTGATTCATGGCGTTTTAGTGAATGGCCGATTGATGGAGACGGATGGCTGGTGGGGGTTGAGGGGGGGCGCTGTTATACGTATACGGACTCATCGATTATATGTTCCCTTAATGGCCGGAGATCGTGAGGTGGGGCCTCTGCTTGATGATATTGACCCGCATCGCTGAAGATCGATTGGGGGTTCTTCTTTTGCCCTTTTTTATTCTCTCTCTCTTATTATATGTTGTTGGTTGTTGGTTCCGTTTTTGGCGGTTTTTTATTTTTTATATTTTATTCATTTATTTTTTTCTTATGTTGAGGTTCTTTTGGCGTTTATTTTTTAATATATTGTCGGTTGTGGGTTCCGCTTTTGTCGGTTTTCTATTTTTTTTCCCCCTTTTTTACTATGTTGTGGCTCCTGGTTTTGGCGTTTATTTTTTAGTTATTATATATTTTTCTATAATTTGTTGTCGGTTGGGGGTATTTCTTTCGCATTTATCGATATAGCCTATTTAACATGCTTTATTCAAGATTTTAATTTCTTATTTAAAGCCTATTTTCACGATGTTGGCAATTTTACTTATTTTTTTCTTGACCGCCTAATAGATTCTGCCTTTCCTATTGAATGTCACTCAAAGAAATATAATTTTATTTTTCCTTCGATGGGAACGAGCTGAGCACTAAAATGCATATTGGAGGCTTTATTGTATCAGGTGTAATTTCAATGCGTATAAGCAAGTGATCAAGGCCGTGACTAAATAGTCCCTTTTACTCTATTTTATGTTGTATGTGGAAGTTGAACGGGTTGCTTATTGTTTCTGGTTATGTCTCTAAATTGTTTTTTTATTTTGAAATATTAGGAACGTTTGGCTCTCTCTCTCTCTCTCTCCTCTCTCTCTCTCTCAAAACGTTATTTGTAATATTTCATGAGGAATGCCATCCGTCTGTTCACATTTAGTGTCATCAATAACATCCTGTAGATCTTGACAAAGTGGCAAATTATAGATAAAGAACGTTGAAATCAAGGTTGTGTCGTACATCCTTCATCAAAAATAGACGTTCTTCAGTGATACGAATATACGAAAATATAGAAAAATTTGCATTTGACAATACGGGCAGAGAACTTCTCTTAAGCATTCTTTCACCTCCTGTGGAGTAGGTCACGGAGATTATTCTATTCAATCAGCGCACGTTACAATCAGAAATGAGAGAAAGTTGATTACTGTCGATGGAGCAATGCCAGAGAACTTAAATCAGTAAGTGAATAAAGAAAAAAAATTAGTCGGTTTCACAAGGTAAGACTGAACGAGCTTGAGAGCTGCGTGATTAACGGCTCTGAGCTCGTGGTGGCCAGTGTAACAGTGCCAACGCACAGCGCTTGAACAGCACAAACAAAAACCAACGAACAAACAAAGTGTAGAAGGACGCGGTGTGTAAACAATACCCTCGCGTTTCCGGTGAGTGTCATTTGCATCCAATAGCTTCGTGTTACCAGCAGTAGCGCCTGTCCCCACGTTGTGTGTAGAGGGAGAGTTATATATATATATATATATATATATATATATATATATATATATATATATATATATATATCTAATAAAAGGAGCCCATAAAAAACACCAAAATAGAGAAAAAGTACTATATTTCAGAGACTGCTGTCTCCTCTTCATCTACCTGAAGAGGGAGACAGCAGTCTCTGAAATATAGTACTTTTTCTCTATTTCGGTGTTTTTATGGGCTCCTTTTATTAGATGGAACTCTGTTGTTACAGAACATTTTTACCAGTCATATATATATATATATATATATATATATATATATATATATATATATGTGTGTGTGTGTGTGTGTGTGGTGTGGTGTGTGTGTTAAATTTATATATATATATATTATATAATATATAATATATATATATATATGTATATATATATTTATATATATATATATATATTATATAATGATAGAGAGAGAGAGAGAGAGAGAGAGAGAGAGAGAGAGAGAGAGAGAGAGCAACTTCTATCAAGCCCCTCAATTCTCCCCACGGGAGAATGACTCGCCGTTCAATTCAGTCTAACCAAAAGACCTTTATTATTCTCTGATGAAGAGAGACTGAATTTTCTCCCGATTTTTACCATTTGTATGAAAACCCGTCATTAATGCAGAGGTTATTTCCTTCTCTCTTTCTCTAATTTCTTCCGTCATCTTTGGGTTCGTGTCAGTATTTCTTTCTTTCCGTCTGTTACAAAACGACTAATTGAAAGCGAAAGATGTTTATCTGAAAGCCTTTGAATAGCGAGTTAATTTGACCCCTGTAGGCTCTCACAAAAGGGAGTGTTTAGCTTTCTTTTTTTGGTGGTACCATGGTGGTTTTTTTTTTTTTTTTTTTTTTTTTTTTTTTGTGAGGAACGGGCGGGAACATTTCGTAACATTTATAACATGACTCGGATAAAGGGTTTTTTGTGGCTTAATTGAATATCGTAGAGCATTAATTTAGCTTGTTGTTAATATTTTTTGTATATATATTTTACTTGTATTTCTGTGATGAATATTCAAACATTTTTTCAATAAAGGGTTATTACACCCACAGTGCATATATACACATCTCCACCTGTATACCTGTTAGTGTATTTATACACACACTGCCATACCTTTGTACTCCGGTAGATTTTATCCACACAGCTTGTATACCCCCTGGGTGTATCCACACACTGCTAAACAAGAGCACATTTCAATTAACGCTTAACCCTTAAACGCCGACTGGACGTATTTTACGTCGACATTTTTTTGTCTCTTCGGGTGCCGACTGGACGTATTTTACGTCGACTTAACAAAAGTTTTTTTAAAAAATTCGCGAAAAATACTTTTAGGCTACCCAGCCGAAAACTCTTGAATCACGCGCCTTGGGGGATGCCTGGGAGTTCACGGATCAAGGTGTGGTTTTGTTTTGGTTTACAATCGTTACGCAGGCGCGCAAGCGCGAATTTCTTTCTTGCCGCACTAAAAAGTATCTGTGACATCTCAAAAATTATTTCGTCACTTTGACATAATTTTTTGTACCATTTTAAAATTAGCCGTTACATGAAGTATTATGATGAAAATGTGCGCATTTTTATGAAAAAAAAAAATACAACAAAAAAATATTCTGATTGTAGCTTTTTATCAGTTTTGAGATATTTTCATATAAAACGATAAGTCCGCCAAATTTTTCAACCTTCGGTCAACTTTGACTCTAATCGAATGGTCCCCCCCCCCCCCGAAAAAAAACGCAATCATGTTAAAAGCTAAAAACTCTAATATTTTTAGGTAAGTATTCAATCAATTTAGCTTAATTTTGCAACAATATTGGAAGTCTCTAGCACAATATTTCGATTTATGGGTGAATTTATGAAAAAAACTTTTTCCTTACGTCCGCTCGGTAACTCTTCCGAAAAAACAAAACATGCATGCGATTGTGGTATAGTTTTTGCACCATTTTAAAATAGCCGTTTACATAAAGTTTTATATATGAAAATGGTGCGCAATTTCATGCACAATACAAAATAAAAACAACCCATCGTTGTAGCTTTTTATCATTTTGAAATATTTTCATATAAAAAATGATAAGTGACAATTTTCAACCCTTCGGTCAACTTTGGGACTCTACCGAAATGGTCGAAAAAAAAACGCAATTGTAAGCTAAACTGCTTATATTCTAGTAATATTCAAGCATTTAACTTCAGGTTTGCAACAAATGGCAGTCCCTCTAGCACACTATTTTTCGATTTATGGTGAATTTAATGAAAAAAATAAACATTTTCTTTACGTCCCGCGCGGGTAACTCTTCGAAAAAATCATACGTGCGATTGTGGTAATGTTTGCCACCATTTTAAATTAGCCGTTACATAAAAAAGTTTTATATATGAAAATGTGGCGAAAATTTAATGTAGAATTCAATAAAAAAAATATTGAAGGTTGTAGCTTTTCTCATTTTTGAAATATTTGCATATAAATCACGATAAATAGAAAAAAAAAAACCACGTTCAGTCAACTTGACTCTACGAAATGTCGAGAAACGCAATTGTAAGCTAAAAACTCTTACAGTCTAGTAATATTCAGTCATTTATCTTCATCTTGAAAACAAATTCGAAGTCTCTAAGCAATATTTAGATTTATGTGAATTTTAAAAAAATCTTTCTTTCTCGACACGCGGATTCTCAGCCACAATCTCCGAAATGCGTACGTTTTCCATTCTCGGAATATTTGCTCCGTTTCATATTAGGCATTTCATAGAGTTTTATATATGAAAATGTGCGCAATTTCATGTAGAATAAAACGAAAAATATTTGAAGGATTGTAGCTTTTCTTATTTCCGAAATAATTGCATATAAAAAAATATATATAAAATAAAAAATTCGAACATTCGTCAACTTTACATAGTCAGATATGGTCGAAAACTGCATTTGTAAGCTAATATTCTTACAAGTATAGTAATATTCAATTCATTTTTTCTTCATTTTGAAAGAAATGGAAACTCTCTAGGACAAATTATTTGATTTTATGGTGAATTTTTAAAAGAAAATATCTGTTTACGTCCGTGCGTTACGAATTCATGCATTATTTTGTGATAACATTTTCTCTGTGTTTTGGTTTATCGTTTTACAATGTGTATATACCAAAATGATTGCAATTTAGTGTACATTACAACGAAAAAGAAGTAACTCGTACCTTTAACCGTTTTGCGAAACAGCGCGATTTGGATATAATTATATATGAAATTTTCGTTTTTGCGCTATCATATATCGCAATTATTTATATATGGTAATGATAATTTTTTCATTTCTGAGGGTTTTGCATTCTAAACTTCAGCCAATGACAAAAAAAAAAGAGCCAAAAAAATGAACTCTTAATCTTTTTGGAAAACTAAGCGCGCTGTGAATTTTTGAAAAAAAATATTTTTTCCACTTCGGCGCTCACTCTGAACACCTCCGGCACACGGGAGACATTTTTTTTTTTACCGCTTCGGCGTTTAAGGGTTAACGTTAGCCAGATGGCCTATAGCATGGGGGAAGTATTTTCTACCCTGTACAGTAGCCGTCCCTCTGTACCCATTTCAGAGGAAGCAATATCGTTTGTTTGGTGTTAATAACTGTCCGAAGTGTATTTTTGAAGAAAAGTGTGGGCCTTGGCTCTTAAAAAAAAAAAAAAAAAAAAAAAAAAAAAAAAAAAAAAAAAAAAAAAAAAACAAAAAAAAAAAAAAAAAAAAAAAAAAAAAAAAAAAAAAAAAAACAAAAAAAAAAAAAAAAAAAAATTTTCTTGCCTCTCTGAGGGAAAGAAAGGGCGTAGAGGGAACAGCCTCCCTTAAAGTGACTTAAATGGGCCTAAAACGTGTTTTTGGGCACTTGATCTACTGGGCGATAGGGTGTAGTATACATCCCACTCGTGTTATCTTCGTCTTTTTTTTTTTTTTTTTTTTGTTTTTTTTTGTTTTGGTGAGGGCAAAGGCGTTTTGATGAGGACCATTTACTTCGTGAGTTATCACTAATGGATGGAACTGACTCTTTGGCATGAGGATGTTAGTAATAATAATGATTATTGATTAATAGATTTATATTTCTGCTGAGATTCACATACAGATGTCAGTAAGCAGATGCAGCTGAGGTTTAGGTACACTAGTTAGATTACGTCAAGTCGATGAATGGCTGTGATAGTAGTAACAGTAATATTACCATAATTGCTATAACTTTGCTCATAATAATAATAATATATATATATAAAATTAATATATTAATATCTATTAATTATCTGTAATTTAATATATAATATATATATAGTTAATATTATGGAAGAAAAACAAAAGGTTCTAGGAGTATTTCATAATTAAATAGATGGACCGGTTTTTTTTTTGTATATATTTTTTAACGGAGGAAACTCGACACCTCAAAAAAACGTTAAAAGGGAGAGAGAGAGAAGAGCGGAGAGAGAGAGAGAAAGGAGCGAAGAGAGATGGCGAAAACCCATCTGTGTTCTGTGGTAGCCTTTGCAGTTAGCATCTCGAATTTCGGTAACTGTTACCTCTCTAACCGCTACTCCCCCCCGCCCCCCAACCCCATCGCCCTTCCTGTCAGTATCCCCTAGAATCCTATACCGCGTTCTCTCGCCGTCCGGCGAAAATAGAAACCGAGATCAACCCACATAAGTCGTAAACAGGAAGCTGAACGAATATTGTGGGTGTCCTGAAGATATTGGAAATTGGACCGAAGATGCTGAACGAATCGTGTCGGTGACTTACACCCCTCCCCCTAACCCATCCCAATCCCCGTTTTCTGTTGATATGTGATCCCGTTTCTCCATCTTTTTAAAACCCCCTCTTGCAACCCCCTTTCTCCCTATTTTTTTTTCTTTTTTTTACTCTTCTTCTTCTTCCCTCTTTTCTTGGAACTGTCAAATGTCAAGTAGCCACGAGATACAGCTTTAGGAAATAAACCGCGGAAGAGCGTGGAAGGGATGATAACCCTGATGGGATGAAGAGGGATGAGAAGGAGGAGGAGGAGGAGGAGGAGGAGAGGCAGACAGCATCACCTTATACTCGAGAGAGCCTGACGGGAAAATAAATAGAAAAAGGTGGCGGTGCCTTTATCGTGAGAGGGTGAAGACTGAAAGGGAAACTGGTGGTGCATTCGGGAGGAGAAAATCTTTGTTTGAATGAGTCCACGCTGGACTGAATGTGCTATAATAATAATAATAATAATAATAATAACTGAGAAACAAATCTACGTACAATTATGTAAATGCATCTGTATTTAATTTGAATAGATTTAAATATATGTGCATAAATTTTGATATATGTGCACTTACATAACTGTGGACCTGTTTCTCCGTTTGAAGACTCGTGCTACTATGAGTATTTTTTAATAATAATCCTCTATTTTAAGTTCAAGGCCTTTGACAGATACACAATTCAGATACAATAAGGTACAACAATTTTGCTTAATAATAATAATAATGATAATATTAATAATAATAATAATAATAATAATTGGTGATTTGTTGTTTCTCCTCTCGAATTTTCGTAAATTTTGTATTATCTGTAATTAAAAGGCAAAGCCAAAGATTTGTTGCGTTTATTAGTAGTTTAACTTTTTGTAACTGTTGGACATCATGCTTGTGATGAAAATAGTTTTTGATGGTTTATTTATTTATTTATTTTTATTGCATCATAATGTTAAGCTTAGGTTTTCCGCTCTATCACCTCAAAGGAGATTATTGTTAAGCTGTGTGCTGAATACACAAAGATAACGATTGTCTTTCATTCCTGTTAAAAAAGATAAGAAACCTGTAGTATCTACTGGATTAAATTCCAATAAATAGATTTTATGATATCTCGAGAGAGATCTAAAGTAGGATTTTGATATCTTCAAAACTGTATTTCTTATACTTTTCTATAAGGAATATTTTTCATATCAGAACCTTCAGTTAGTTGTAACTTTGGAAAGTGGAGCAGTTAATCTGTTCACACCCACACGGACACAGAACGCAGACTTATCACTGTATCAAGTTTTTTTCCTAGAAGAAAGTTTTGACCTTAGGCGCACCAGCATATGCCTTTTTAGCAGTTATACAATTGCATACATTCAGTACCTTAATTTGTGTTTTTTATCGTTAACTTGTATTTAATTTGCCTAGTAACGAAAGAATTACTGAGTTTCATTCTTTTAACAAACATATATTTATGCATAACTTGAAAATATTGTTCAAAATAATGTAAATTTTTTACGAAATAAAAATTATTTTGAGTAAGATTATCAAGTCTGTGTATGTATGTATGTATGAATGTATGTATGTATGTATGTATGTATGTATGTATGTATGTATGTATGTATGTATTGTAAACGAACGACAAACTCTGTCATTTATCATTGATAATTAAAGGCATTCATGATGTCAAAAGCCAGAAATTGCTCAACACAGTCCATCAATATATGTTTATGTAACCTAATGTTCTTGGCACGAGGAAAATGGTAACCATTTACCTCTGTGGTTTCGCCATTTCTTGACCTCCCGTGGGTGGGGTTCAAGCCTCCCGAAGTCAGGCCACAGCCTTTGAATGTCAAATGAGTCGTTGCAATTTGTTAGGTCGCCTGTAATTAGTTGCTGGGAAGGGGAAACAGAGGCTGATGACGTAAGTCAGACTTTGCCTTGGTCATCAGAATAAGTGTCTTTGTGATTGTTGACAGTGGAATTAAACAAGAGCAAATAAAATAAGGACTCAGTCATGTTTTTATTACTAATAGTAATATTGCTACGGAATTCACATTCTCGTAGTAAACTGTTACATAATAAAAATACACAATTATATAAATAAGTTTCACTCATGTGCAAAAGAGAAAGCACTGAACGGTGTTCGAAAGCCTTTGGTTTATCTTTTGTATATTAATACAATTCATATTGTAATTGCTGATCTTTATTACATAAAAGTAATATTCATTTTATTAAGATAGTTAGGACGAAGCTTGTTGGTAAACGCTTGCTTTTCGCTATTTCGCCTCCCATTCAGCTATTTCAGCGACTTTACGCTCAAGTTTGACAGGGCCATTAATTCCAGGTTAATGAACACACCCAGCCACATTCATGAAACGATTATTAAGATGTAGGAGCGGTGTAAATTCTCTCTCTGGCGTTTTACGTTGTGCATTGCAAAGGGAGCCATTCACTTTTATTGCTCCTTGGTCATTGCACCAAAGCAAAAAGCCTGTTTCTTTGTGTATGGCCGATTTTTATGATCCAGTAATAACTGCGCTCTTACGACGTGAAAGGAATCTGATGGAGGTCGACTTTACTTAATGCCCCTCTTGCAATTGGAACATTTACTTTTAACTAATGCTGTCATCTTGCTGACCTTGAAGTCGCGCTGTTGTTGATGGGGATTTGACGTACGTTGATGCCAAGGTAAAAGTTGGGGTGAGATTACAAGAACATCACTTAGTTTTCTAACTTCCATGACTTTTGCGAGTAATGCAGTTGCTCCACACATTGTGTTTAACCCTCAGTCTCGCAGAAATGCATAACCTTTTAAAGTAAATAATTGTGAATTTATTTTCTAGCTGTGATGGATCTTAATTTTATATTTGAATAAGAAAATATTGATTTAGTAATATGCAGAGATAATTGGATATGGTAGTGAACATTACTGGCTTGTAATCTGCAATGAACTGATATATATATATATATATATATATATATTATAATATATATATATATATATATATATATATATATATAAATATATATATATATTATATACATGATAGATAGATAGATAGATAGATAGATAGAGAGAGGTCAGGGCAGATACACCACACTTCTTAATGACATATACCCTAAGCACCTCCGCTCATTAAAAAGGATTACTATACTTCAAAATAAGCGGGCCACTGAGATATTTCATAAAGCCAGGGGTATTTCTTAGAACGAATCACTCCCGGAGATGATAATAATCTGTCTCATGTGGAAAATGTGGTTCTGACTGTCCAGTTTATTTCCACTCGAGATCCATCACAACTAACAAGGCAGCATTTGTGAGTGACAAGTATGTGCTTGTTTTGCTTGCGCAAGGCGATGTGTTTTTCATATGATGCTCATGACAAGTGCCAAAGGGTAATGCAGTTGGGCAACATCTATTTATCTTATTTCGAGATCTCGCTCTTATCGGTTTGATGGGGGGTTCATTTCTGTCTGTAATTACCCTCCTCCTTTTTATGTGATTTACATGTCTTCGTTTCATTTCCGCGCATGCGTTTGTTTTTGAATGAGATTAAGTGTATCATGCTCTCATGTTTTCTCACCGGGGATCGAAAGTGATGATCTTTCACTTCTGTCATTGAAAAATGACGTAATTGTGTAGTTTTAATTCATCTGTGTTTAATGGAGATTTATTTTCATTCTTTATCATTTCGACGATTTTAAGAATGTTAATATCACTGGCGTTAACGCAACAAGTATTCTTATATTTCTTGTATACTCTTTTCCAGCAACAGTGAAAGTAAATAGAGTGTTTTCTATTGATAGATTTGTGTGTTTGTGTTTAAATGTAATTCGTTTTTATTCCATTTTATTTAAAAATTTTCTTTCTATTTATATTTATATACATTTATATATATCTGTATATAATAGACATGGCGTTCTCTTGTGATTGTATCATAAAAACTTTTAATCCTAGGTATTCAAATATAAAAAATAAGTATGCCTGTTTATTTTGTTATAACAGGGAAGGATTCATATTTATTTTATAGCTGTTTATACCTGCCACAAATATGTCTGTATTTATTTGTACTCAACAAACATTAATCTGTACTTATTCCTTCCTTGCAAAAATTGATCCTCATTCATTAATACTAAAAAATATAATCCATATTTATTTGTACCCAACAGACATTAATCTATATTTATGCCTAAGTGACGCGTTTCTTCATTATTTGTTTATAATAACAAATATCATCATCATTATATATTTGAAAGAAAATAATCCTTATTTATTTGTACCCTACTAACATCACTCTATATTTTTGACTAACCGAAGTGTATTTATCATTGTATATGACAAACATCATCAGCATCATCATCATCACTATTATCACTAGACGTGGTTCGGAAGTCACGTAAAGCCGTTGGTCCCGTTGCTGAATAACCACTGGTTCCATGCAACGTAAAAACACCATACAAACAAACTATTATCACTATAATCATCGTCATCACTTATCATCATCATCGCCTCCAAGGTCCTCAGTGATATTCCCCTGCTCACGTCTTTCCTATAGAAACCCCCTATTGAGACAATTCCCTTGTCTCCGAGACATCCCAGTGAAAGCGGGCACGAGACGAAACTCACCTGTTTTTTGTTTGTTTCCGTTTACAGTTGGTGGCATGAGCGGGCGGGGCAAGCCAGCGGCAGCGGTGAAGGTGTCTCCGCCCACGGTTCCTGATGCCGCCCTCACCCACCGGCACTCGGGGTCATCCTTCAGCTCGGGTGTCTACAGCGCTGGCGATCAGCGCTCCTCTTATTCGTCCTCTGTCAGCGATGACAATCCTCCGCCCTCACCCAGAAGTCCGGCCAGAGGTAAGATTGACAGATGTTAAGGATAAATAAATATCTTCTTTTTTTTAGAGGAAACTGGAAAGAAAGTTCAATAGCAAAGAGACAGATGTGCAAAATTAGAGGAAATTGGATTTGAAATATTGGTAGTTTAGAGACAGATGTTCAGAACTAGTGGAAATTGGAAAGAAAGTATTAATAGCAAATCGACAGATGTTTAGAACTAGAGGAAATTGGAAAGTATTAATAGTAGAGACAGATGCGCAGACCTAGAGGAAATTAGAATTAAAGTATTTATAGAAAAGAGACAGATGTCCACAATTAGAGGAAATTGGAAAGAAAGTATTAATATTAAAGAGACAGATGTCCATAACTTGAGGAAATTGGAATTAAAGTATTGGTAGTTAAGAGACAGATGTTCAGAAGTAGAGGAAATTGAAAAGAAAGTATTTTTTAGCCAAGAGACAGATGTCCAGAACTAGAGGAATTTAGAAAGAAAGTGTTGTAGTAAAGAGGCAGATGTTCAGACTTGAGGAAATTGGAAAGAAAGTATTTGTAGTAAATGAATAGAAAGTGGTAAGAGAGGCAGATGTCCAGAACTTAATGAAATTGGAAAGTTTTGTAGCAAACTTAAAGAGAAAACATAGACAAATAAGGGAAATGATGGTGTAGAAAAAGAAAGCATTGGTATAAATACTAAGGGGAAAGTGTAAAGATATAAAGAAAATAAAACTAAAGTATAATAAGTAAAGCAAAAAATTATGATAATTAAAGTAACTCAAAAGAAAGTGTAGAAACCTAATACAGCAAAAAGAAAGTCGATGAAAAAAAGAAAGTTAGAAACTAAATCTATTAAAATCAAAGTATATGAAGTAAATGTAGAAAAGAGAAATAAAAATCAATGTGAAAGGGGAGCACATGGAAAATTTAAGTATAAACAGTAAAATTAAGTATAATAAAGATTAAGACTTTGATACAGTAAAGAAAAGTGTATATATAGCGAAATGAAAAAAAACTTAGACATTAAATATACTAAAACAAGTATAAAATTAGATAAAAAATCTGAAATACGGAAAAATAAAAAGGGAAAATATAAAAAGATGTAAATATATGTAGACGAAGTAAGAAAACAAACTAAGAAGGATATAAATTAAAAAAATAAATAAATAACAGTGGAGTAACGAGGTCGAAATCTCTTGTGTCATCAAAGAAAGCTGGTCTTTCGCTCCGCAAAAAAAAAAAAAAAAAAAAAAAAAGGATGATGTTGAACCGTTTGGTGAAAGGAAAATGCGAGATTTTTTTTTCTTATACAAGAGTTGTGAGATTTTGGGAGGATACATTGATTTTTCATGGCCAACTCTCTCTCTCTCTCTCTCTCTCTCTCTCTCTCTCTCATAGAAGCTTCTCAACACGTGAACAGCCTTTTTATCGATAGTTCATTGTTAAAATGTGCACATTAAGAATAAAAATTACATTAATTTAAAGATATCAGGACTTCGTGAAGTATGTTTACTGAAGAGCTAGGAGACCAAATTATGGAACGAAACGGTTTGATTCTATTGAGTAAATAAAATTTATTAAGCATCTTTTGTTAGACGAGATAAACCTTCGTAAAGAAACAGGTGTCGTTTGTTTAAGAATACGCTAAGAAAAAAAGTTTCTCAAATTGTATAACTCGAAGATGATATTCTGCGTAAAAAGTTTCACACAAACATGATTATATATATATATATATATATATATATATATATATATATATATATGTGTGTGTGTGTGTGTGTTGTGTGTTGTGTGTGTGTTGTTTCTCTCAGCAATCTTGAGAATCTGAAGGGCTACCCGGCTTAACCTCTTGACATTTTGACTATCAGGAGAGCGATGTCTAACGTCACTCACAGCAGACTCGCAGGTGTTGCACTGGATTGTGTGGCGCCTCTAATGAGGTTTTATTATGTGTTAAAATTCTCCCCTCTCCCCCCTCCCCTCCCATTTCCCCCATTTCTTCTTCCCCCTTTCACCCTCTCTTCCAACCCTTCTCTCTCTCTCTCTCTCTCTTTAAGGAGGATTTTATCCATATTAACCTAACCTAACCTAATTGCTCTCTCTCTCTCTCTCTCTCTCTCTCTCTCTCTCTCTCTCTCTCTCTCTCTCTTCTTCTTCTTCTTCTTCTTCTTCTTCTTCTTCTTCTTCTTGGGGTAGATTTTGATGGAGAGGTCCATCAGTAGATAAACAGATTTGATATTTAGAAATAGGTGGTTTTGTAAATGGTATAAGATCTTCATATTTATATGGCTGTTTTCTAACTGAAATTACAGTATAGATATTGTAACTAGATGTGGATAATATATTAGTCTTTTTATCTCTGAATTCGTTGGATTATCGCTTAGACACTGATGTGAGAAATCTCCTTCCTAAACCCGCGCTCAGAACTCGTCGAAAATAGGCTGCTCTGAGGAACGATTTTGGCGCAGCTGGTGTATTTTCTTCGCGGTAGAAATCGAGGACTTTGGGTTCTACAATAGCTCAGCGTCGATTTATTTGGGATTGAATCGAAAACATACGGAGAAAAGATTGGCCGGAGAAAGCTGTGTGCCACTTCTGGCGACCTGCTTGAATCGAACGCAGTATTATTCTCGAAGTAAATGCGGTTATTTACGCCCATGATTGCTTGAAGATGGTACAGTGTGTGTTAGTGTGTGGGTAAAGCACAAATAATAATTGAAAATTGCTGAAAACTTCCCACTTGTTTCGGCCCCTTGACCTGGTTTTCCTTGACCTTATCTTGTAACGTTGTGGATGTTGAACGACCTCTGAATATTATCATTTTAGATATGGGAGAGTTTTATTAGATTTAGTCGTAAAATTGATGGTGTGATGACGCAACGTCTCCTCCGACGGACTTGAGATTCCCTCTCATGGGACATACGGCAACGATGCCAGATAGTGCTTTATTTGTCCCAGGAGCTAAACGTTGCTTTAATAGACATAATAAAGTGTTGTACGAAACCAAGTCTAAATATGACAAATGACTTTTAATTGCCATTACGTATGTGAATATTTTTAGTACATCTCGTCTGATTGTCAAAATTGTCAGGAATGGGGAAATTCTATCGAAAATGAACTCCATCTCACAAGATTGTCGATTGCACCACATCAGTGTTTTTTTTAAGTAGTGACATCCAGTCCTCTACGTCTTGCCCCGTTGTTAGAGAAAGTCTCTCTCTCTCTCTCTCTCTCTCTCTCTCTCTCTCTCTCTCTCTCGACGGATATCGAAGCCAAGGGTTGTAGCTTTTGATAAGAACATGCTCGGCTAACATGATGGTACAGTCGGTGTGACTTGTTCGTAGGCTGTAATAATGTTCTTAAATTGGCCTTGTGTTTAAAGATTTGACCCCGGTGGATTTGTGTGTGTGTGCGTG
>NC_087206.1:14187298-14237298 GCF_015104395.2 Macrobrachium nipponense
TTTCTGTTCTTGGTTCTTTCCTCCATGTCGTTGAATTTCATTCTCACACTGAGATACATCTCATCAATACTATTTTTTATAACTTCACTCAAATAGCTAACGTCGTTTTGAAGATATACTATTTTACAAGCAACCAAAACGAAATTCGTGGCAACTTACTTATTTGTTGTATAAACATTTGTAAACACACACACACAGCTAACCTGTTTGATTTGTGAATGATTGATGATGGTGGCGTGATTTTGATAATATAGAATTTCTTGCTTCGTCAGTTGAGTTGGGATGACTGCCAGCGAGTCTCCTCTACACCTACTCCATTACAGATTCGTCGTAGACAAAGTGGGCGTTGTTGGTGAAAGCAATTTTGTTTGCTTTCATTTGTCAATGATTTGTGCAGGAGGAAGGATCTAAGGTTACTGCATTGGCACATCCAATAGCCTTGCAAGCACAAGCGCGAAATCAAGCGCAGAGAGAGAGAGAGAGAGAGAGAGAGAGAGAGAGAGAGAGTTGGTCGAGGTCAATGCCTCTCTTGCCGGCATTGCTTTCTGCAAGGTATCCTTTTGCATAGGTAGTTGCTGAGTGGTAACGCTGAATTTTTGACAGCAGGTCGTGAGTGGCCTGAGAAATACTGCTTGGGTGCTTTCCGGATGTCCAGTATTCCAGATGTGATTTGGAGTTTTGATTTCAATATTCCGAATTGGTGGTGAGCTCCTTTGTCGCCCTCCCCTCCCCCCCGGTAGCGAAGTGTAGCTGCATCATTTACAGTCACACATGACTGGAAAGGAGACTGGTCATCATATTTCATATTCGCACCTAAAATCATGCGCGTCCCTCAGGTGTGCTTGTGTTGTGTTTGTGTGTGTGTGCGTGTGTGTGTGTCTGCGAAGTTCACCTGGGAGTTGGTTTTGGTACCTGCTTTTGACTTGCCTGCCCCATCTCCTCCTGTTCCCCCACGTACCGAAGCTGTTTTTCTCTTTTTTTTATTCCTTTTTGTTCTTTCTCTTCTTCTTTTTACCTGCGACCCACACATCAGTTCAGCAAGCCAGAAATAAAAATAAAAATAAAAAGAGAAAGAAGAGAGAAGAGGTTTAATGGACGACGTCCCTGTAGAAGAGAAGGGCAGGTGAGATGTGATTTCATGGTCGTGGCATTTCCCTGCTTTCCGTACAGGGATGGAATATAATTTCTAGGTTTCAGAAACCATAACTAGTGCCCTGACGACGTGAAACTCTCTCTCTCTCTCTCTCTCTCTCTCTCTCTCTCTCTCTCTCTCACACACACACACACTGATCACGAAATATATAAAACGTGATGCTGTGTATAAATATTTTATTTTTATAAATATGTGTGTGTGTGCTTCCATATATAAAAGACAGGCTGGAGGGTCTTTTAGCCTCTTGACGAAACTGGTCGCAAGAGGCTGTAAAATGTCACATCACACACGCTATCGGAGGTTTTAAAAAAAATGATAGATATGATTTTGATCATGTACCGACCGTTATGTATGTCTTGCGAACTTACAACCTCAAAGTTGAACTAGATTTTGGAATATACGTTGTACTCCAGCGAACACTGGAAAATAAAACCTTAAGTAGAGTTGGTTTGGCCAGTTTCGTCTAAAGTCTAAAGTTATATTGATGATTTATCGACCGGGTAGTGTACGATTGCTTTAGTGGGTGTATGATGATTTATCTGGTGATTCGCTTATTTTTTATTTACTTTTGTTTATATTTTACTGTAATTATGTATATATTTTTTTTTCTCAGTCTTCACTTAATGCTCTTGCTGCTGAGTGGAAGCTTTCGTTGCTAGTCATAAGCATATTTCTGCTTGTTCCATAACAGTTTTTGTACATCTTAGATGCTAGTGGTAGCACCACCACCACCAAAACACTACTACTACTACTACTACTACTACTACTATGTTATAGTAGATGCACATCAACCGTGCATTTGAGGTCTAGGCCAGTCCATTACGACTCTCCTGATTGGTTGTTGATAAGCCAATGACAGGACTGGAAACTCTCAGTCTCTCGAGAGAGTTCACATAGGCAGGATGTATGTTCCATCTCTCCTGAGGTATAAGTCTTTCAGGAGAGATGGAATATACATCCTGCCTATGTGAACTCTCTCTCGAGAGACAGTTTCCAGCCTTGTGATTGGCTTATCAACAGCCAATCAGGAGCGTCGTAAGGGACTGGCCTAGACATCAAATGCACGGTTGATGTGAATCTACTATAGTAGTAGGGTAAGGAGTGTCTGAAGAAGTCTCTTCGATTTGTACCAATCTATTTTCCTGATTAACAGATTGAGGAATTCAAGGAATTTGATTTCGAAGAATTCTCTCACCTGTTGAATAAGTCTGATGTTGACATACCTTCGGAATTTCCCGATCGGCCAGAACAGTCTCCTCCATATGGCAGAAAGTATCTTCCGGGGGCACACGATCCGCGTTCAACTACATTCCCGGGTAACACCAGATGGAACGAGGATGTTTGCGTGCCCTTGGAAGTGACGAAATAATACCCACGGGTACTCTGGGCGCTGTGATAGGCTCCCTGAGTAAAAGTTGACATAGCTTGCAACAATGTTGCGTCACGTGGAAGAAAAAAAAGCGGCTAGTGTTGCGGTGATATTTTTTTTTTTTTGAGAGAGAGAGAGAGAGAGAGAGAGAGAGAGAGAGAGAGAGAGAGAGAGATTGTTTGGTCAAGTGAAATGCCACCGTTTGCTGGATAAAAGTTCTTCTGTTATGTGCACGAAAGGAAAAAAATTGAAGGAAAGGTTGAATTACGTGGCACTCAAGAAAATGTATTGCACGCTTTTAAACTAACGCAGTTTTATGAAGCTGTGAAACTGTTTTTCAACATCTGCCAAGAAATGGAAACATATCGGATCTTAACGCTTTGCGTTTTGTATTTTTTGACGCTATATCTTTTTACACCTTAAAGTTTTTTTCTTATGCTTGCGAATAAATGTCCGATAAAGTATATTATGTTATTGAATAAATGAACTTAATCGTAATTAATTTTGAGTAGGTCGTTGGATAATTATGTAGCCAAATGGCCGAATTCTAAAGAAAAAAAATGGTGCAAAAATTTTCTAGTAACTGCTGCTTCAAGGTCATATGTTTAAGTCTAGTTGTATTGCTATATATTTATGTATTTATGTAAATCAGGAAAAAAAAACATATACTTACGTGCTCGTAAACATTAGAGCAATACTCACCGAGTCTGAGGTTATGTATACTAGACAAGTTTTTATGAATGTGTTCATGTATAATATGATGATAATACGATATGCGTTGGTGTTTATGCATATTGGTATCATACTGCATGCCTCTAGTATTTATGTATATTAGAAAGTTATATTTTAATTTATTTCTATATTAGAACAATGCTCAAAATGATTTTTTTTATTTACATTAGAATCATATTGCGTGTTTTAGTATTTATGTATATTAGAAAGTTATATTTTTATTTATTTGTGTATTAGAACAATACTCTAAATACTTTTTTTGTTTACATTAGAATCATATTGCATACTTTAGTATTTATGTATTATTAGTATACTCTCCTATTTTAATTTTTTATGTATATTAGAACAATACTGTGACCTTAAGCTCTGTACCCTAAAAATGCCAAGACTACATACCACATACCGCATACACCGAATCACATGATTTGCATCTCCGCCTAATCTCTGATGGGATTCTGGTTTCGGCCAGGAATTCGGCGCGTAGACCCTCACGAGTAACTGGGTTAGCTACTTTTTGCAACGGAAGATTGGCGGCTCGACGACTGTCTCGTTCTTCAAGAGATCCCTTGGTGGAAATGCCTGAGAATATACTAGAATCTGAACTAGTTTCCTACGTTTTATTGGTATCGCATGCTTGTACTCAAGGGAACAGTGTGTACTTTTGTCTCGGCTCGAGAATTTTTAGTGGTCTTAAAATGCCGTGTTTTTTTATTTTTTTTTTTTTTTTTTTTTTTTTTTTTTTTTATATCGGGCCATGTCAGATTCTGATAATTTCTTAAATCTTCTTTGTTTTCTTGTATTATTATTATTTTTTTACTTGCGGTTACGTAGATATTTTGTACCTGTGTGTGTGTGTAATCTGAGATGCTACAAATGGTTGCCCTGTTTTGGTGTTGCATATCTTGCTGAGTTTTTAGAATAATTGTTCAAGTTTTAAAAATCTTAAATACATTATCGTCAGTTTTTTTCCCTTTGTTTTTAAGCATCAAAAATCTAAAATGCATTATTGCAAGTTTTCCAATAGCTTTTCAAGTGTTAAAAATCTACAAATATATTGTTATCGATTTTCCAATAGCTTTTCTAGTGTTAAAATGTAAAATATACAGTACTGTTATCACTTTTCAAAACCTTTTCAGGTATTAAAAATCTACAAATATATTGTTATCGATTTTCCAATAGCTTCTCTAGTGTTAAAATTTAAAATATACAGCACTGTCATCACTTTTCAATAGCTTCTCAAGTGTTAAAATCTAAAATACATTGTCATCAGTATTTTTTTTAATATTCAGACCTAAAGTACATTGTAATCAGTACGTGACAGGTGTTGCCAGTTTGTAATATTGTTTTTTCCCCTCTGACTTTTCAAATCTTGCGGTTTCTTCCGATGCATTCCCTTCGAACTTTTAAATCTCGCTCTGTATTGCCAAATTCATCTCGGGGTCCGGTTGGATTCGTGTCATTGTCATTCTGTGGCCGTTATCATCGTCCGTTATCTGGGGTTTCGATCTTTTTCTCTTCCTCTCGCGTTATCATAACGTTTTGCCTCTCCTCCTGAGCAAAATACACGAGAGAAATCGGATTCCTCCTAAGTGATGTTCTGTTTTTTTTCTCTCTCTCTCTCTCGCTTTACATTTTCTCGGATTTAATTCGTTCCTGAATTCATTTCGTTATATGACTTTGTTATCGTGTTATCTTATCATTAAGAGTTTTGAACACGTACACGAGAGAAATGGGATTTCTTCATTAATTCCTTTTTTCTTTCTATTTTACTTTCTTGGATTTCTTTCTTTCGGTCTGTCTTTATTTATGTATTTACTTATTTACTCTTTTCGTCTTCTTTAATTTTCATTATTCACGCCTTATTTACGCCATATCATTCCATTCTCCTCGTTTTATCTTATCGTTTAACGTTTTCTTAAGCGAAAAAAAAACACAAGATTTCAGCGAAGCTACATACCCATCTTTTCTTATTCTCTCGAAGTTCCCTTTGTTTTCTAAGTGGTCTCGTTTTCACGTTCTTTTGCCTCCTGTTTGCTTCGTGTTCCATAAACCCCTCATTAAGCGAAGTTTACGGCACGAAGTGGCATCGTAATCGCACCCGACTATAGTGTCTTGTGTTTATAGGCGACCGAACTGTAATAATTTTGTTCCGGACCGTTGATTTTGTTATTTCAGCGAATTGCCATTCCGTGGTCTGCGGTATGAATAATCTCTCTCTCTCTCTCTCTCTCCTCTCTCTCTCTCTCTCTCTCCGTGCGGGTGATCTTGACAAGGTCAGAATGGTCATTCACTTAGGTCTCTCCGTTGCGCTGGCGTTTGGCCCACCGTTCATTTTATATTCATAATTTCCCGTAGCTCAGTTCTCGAAACAACACACGAAGCTATTTATGTCCAGATCTCCATAGGTTTTAAGTCGGCTATAAAACAATCGAGCATATATTAAGTTTTGCTTGATTTGTAAGAATACGAAATGTAAATTATGGTTATTGTTTAACTTGGTTTACGTTATGTAGTTTATGCTTATTTTTAACTTGGTTTTAGAGGGACAGTCAGTAAAAATCGAGCATATTAAGTTTTGCATGATTTGTAAGAATAGTAGATGTAAATTATGGTTATGTACTTGGTTTACGTGATGTAGTTTATGCTTATTTTTAACTTGGTTTTAGAGGGACAGTCAGTAAAAATCGAGCATATTTTAATTTTTTATTCTTTATAGTTCGATGTAATGAATTCATTTGAACATTATTTTAAGTAAATTAATTCATCAAAACATTATTTTAAGGAAATCATTTCATTCAATGATTACTTTAGGACGAGACAACTGAAAACCAATCAACTTCCACTAGAATCGTCAAGAAACGTAGGCCTTAATGTAAAAAAAATGAAATAAGATAAATAAAAAAAACTAATCATTTCAGTGGTTACGAAGTGAAAGAAAAAACCCCCATCAAGAGGTGCTACACGATCTGGCTTTCATTGACTGTTGATTAATGGGATAATGGATGGGGTTGGATATAACCCCGCAGGCGATTGGGAGGGAGGGGAACAGTGGTGGTGGTGCAAGATGCGCCAAGGGGAATTTGGGGAAGGGGAAGTCTGTCGAGATGATGGAGATAATTCGAATCAACGACATTTCAAGGCTTCTCTGAGAAACCTACAGCAGTGGACGGAGAGCATCGGAGGAAAGTCAAGTAGTACTTCGTGGCGTAACTGTCCATAAATTTTGACTTGGGGAGCTAATGCTCTCTCTAAGAGAGAAGCTAAAATGATTTTTTTTTTTTTTTTTTTTTTTTTTTTTTGCTGATGATCTCTGTAATGGCGAAGGAGCCCAGAGCACTCTGGAATTGTTTTCATTTTCCATCTCGTTCTCTTCTTTTATATTGACGTGTTTGTTGGAAATTACTTTTGGGGTTTCGTATTTGAAGCTTTCGAGATATATATATAAAAAGTGGATCGTTTTTTGCTCTTAGCTTGAGAAGAGGCGCAACGCCATGTCTTTTAGAAGAGGTAAAAACTTTTTCTGAAATATGTTTTGGTTCTCTCTCTCTCTCTCTCTCCTCTCTCCTTTCTCTCTCTCTCTCTCCTCTCCTTCTCTCTCTCCATCTTGTCTCTCTCTCTCTCTCTCTCTCTCTCTCTCTCTCTCTCTCTCTCTCTCTCTCTCTCTGTCAAAAATGACAATATCACTAACAATTTTGTAGTCTCTTACCAATCTCTCTTATACTGCAATACTGCAATATATTTGTAAATCAGTGCTCTCTCTCTCTCTCTCTCTCTCTCTCTCTCTTACTCTACTCTTCTCTCTCTCAAAATGACAATATTACTTTAACAATTCCGCAGTCTCTTACCAATCTCTCTTATACTGCAATACTGCAATATATTTGTAAATCAATGTCGAATTCTCTCTCTCTCTCTCTCTCTCTCTCTCTCTCTCTCTCTCTCTCTCTCTCTCTCTCTCTCTCTCTCTCTCGTCTCTCTTAAAAAACCTGACAATATTACGTTTTAAAACAATTCCGCAGTCTCTTACCAATCTCTCATATACTGCAATACTGCAATTATTATTTGTAAATCAATGTCGAATTTAATTCTCTCTCTCTCTCTCTCTCTCTCTCTCTCGTCTCCCCCGCTCCCTTCTCCTCACTCTCGTCTCTCATCTCTCTCTCTCTCTCTCGAACAAGAGTAACCCCACCAAAACCAGCCATATAAGAGGAAAATGCTGCGCTATTTTGGCTTGAGTAGCACTTGAGCAAGGCTTTAAATCACAGATGATGTGTTCGAGATAAAAGTAGACGTTGCTTTATATATACTGGTCTGCTTAAGGGTGGATGGGTGAGGCTGGAGTTAGTAGACCTTCGCTCACTATCTTCTTAATAGAATTGCCTATTGTTGTAATGCACTGACCAGCACCACACGATAGCGCGGCTTTATGTGCGCATGCGCGCGCATATACAAGCGTACATAGTGTTTTGCATTGATGTATGATTTATTTAATTTTTTATCATCTAGAAACAAAATAGCAAAATATGTTAGTGTGGTCGAGAGAGAGAGAGTTACGAGGATTAGGATGTCGCAAAGACTTATTTGTCCATCCGAGGAGAGAGAGAGAGAGAGAGAGAGAGAGAGAGAGAGAGAGTTACAAGGATTAGGATGTCGCAAAGACTTATTTGTCCATCTGAGGAGAGAGAGAGAGAGAGAGAGTCTAGAAACAAAATAGCAAAACATGTTACAGTGCGGGTCGAGAAGGAGAGAGAGAGAGAGAGAGAGAGAGAGAGAGAGAGAGAGAGAGAGAGAGAGAGACAGCGGAGAAAGAAAGGGTGAAGTTTCTGGTGGTCAGGACTGGGCCTCTGATTAAACACAATTGAGTTGTTGGTGGCAATGGCGGCATCTGACAATGCACTCGGCTCCCACCCCTTTTGTTTTTCACATGCTCGTATCCATTCACATATACATACATACATAAATGCATTTCCGTGTACATATATGTATATGTGCATGCATATGACAATTGTATGGATACTAGTGCATACAAATACACAAGGACTACATGGAAATACGAAGGTTTTTATGGACATGCATTTTTATGCTGACATGCTTTTGTGGGAAATGCTTCTATACTTACATACATTTTCATACTATTATTGTGTGGACTTGCATATACTCGTATATCTACATTTAGTTTAAGTACAAGCACGCCCTTAAATGGATATCTCGTGTGTGCGCAAATATAAGTGCTGTTCATGACAGTGTACTCTCTCTCTCTCTCTCTCTCTCTCTCTCTCTCTCTCTCTCTCTCTGTAAATTATACTGGTCTGCAATAAAGTATATTCTACATTTTTTTTATGAATTTATCTTTTTTCATTGTCATCATATTCTGGTCTAGCTGACAGTACAGAAATATCTTCCTTTTCCATATTCTAGTCTTTCTGACAGTGCAGAAATATCTTCTTTTTTCATATTCTGGTCTTGCTCAAGGTACCTTGTCTTGCTGACAGTACAAAAATATCTTCCTTTTCCATATTCTGATCTTGCTGACAATACAGTAATATCTTCCTTTTCTACATTCTAATCTTGCTGACAGTGCAGAAATATCTTCCTTTTTCATGGTCCCTTTTTGCCTGTAGATGAATACGATTTCGTCATCTGCTTTGAAGGTGCCAAGCACAGACGAATTATTTCATAAATCAGATGAAATGCGATTGGCCTGCCCGCATGTATCATTCACAAAAGTATGTGTAATGCTGCATAGCAAATTATTTTTCAATATGCTTTCGAACGAAGCTGGTGATATCATGATTCAAGTGCCCCAAGGCACGTTATGCCCGTTGTGTGGTAATATAATGCTTTTGAATATGATTCTCTTACTCAAGAACCGCATCCTGGAGCCAGCTTTTGAGTGATAAATATACCAGTTGCTTGATTTTATTTAGCCGTCGCTTTATTTGTTGACATAGAAATAATCATCATTGGGGTCAGTTATACAGTAAGTTTTAATGTCACGCAACTGCAAGATCTATTTGCTTTCTGTAGTCAAGCTGCTGTTTACTTCTTTGTTCTCTTGAAGTCGTCACCGTGTTTATAAAAAATGCATATATATAAATAAATGAGTCTGGACCCAATGTAGCTTTAATTTCACCCTATACTGTTTGAAGGCGTCACCGTGGATGTTAACAAAATATAATGATAAAAATGTTTGGAAACAAAACAGCTTTTGATTTCAGTTAATGCTGTTGTCGTATGTTCTGTCAGATTTATTTACTAAAGAAAGAAAAAAAGATAGTCAAGATTATGAACATGAATTTTACGCAACATCAATATGAAGTCTTGCTATTCCTTCAAAAATAAGATGACCAGATTCACGCTGTGTAACACCCAGTTAGTTTGTAATCTAACAATACAACTTTTGGTTGCAGGTCCACAATAATATAGCATGTGAGTTTATGGTCTCTAATGGGATATTAAAAGCTTTCGAACCTTGGGCTAGGTTCATATCAATTCTGCTATCGTATTTTCTTTCAAATTTAATTTCGTAAAGAAGTAAATCTCAAGATTTGCGAACATGAATTTCCAGCATCAGCACCCAGCCTCGGTACTCTTTCAAAAATAAGATGGCCAGATTCACACTGTGTAACGCCCAGTATTGTTTATAATCTTAAGAATACAACTTTTGGTTTCTCTCAATTCTGCTATCGTATTTTCTTTCAAATTTTAATTTCTGAAAAGAAGTAGATCTCAAGATTTGCGAACATGAATTTCCGGCATCAGCACCGAGCCTCGGTACTCTTTCAAAAATAAGATGGCCATATTCACACCGCGGTGTCTGACGGATATGGTTTTTAATCTCGCTCATTCATATTTCATCCCTGTAACCGTTTCGCAATAAAATGATCGTGATTGACAGTCTAGCCTGATGACTTCACTGCGGATACTGAACGGGATGTGTGTATATACCTGTTCGCTTTGTAAGCAGCGTTGCTGTGCGTCCGAGGAGTTTCCGTGTGTGTCATCGATTATGCCCGGGCATGGTTGGAAGGACGTATTGATGATGCCTCTCATGTGTTAGGTTCACATCCCAGATGTTGTTGCCTTTGCAACGGATTTCAGTTGGGCGAAAACAACACGACTTGACTTTTCGATTTTTTTTTATTTTTTTATTTTTTATAAAGCGTTTGGGATGTTACCTCCTGATTTTATATAAATTTGCTGGCAAAGATTATGAATTTACAGCAAAAGAAATCGGTGTCAGAATTTAAAGAAATCTCTCTCTCTCTCTCTCTCTCTCTCTCTCTCTCTCATTGGCATATATCAGACGTACCCTAGCCCCCATATTCACCTACTCACACTCGTCATTCCATTAGCAACTCATGATATTACGAATAAGCAGTTTCACTGTGGTTGCAAGTTCTATTAGCAATGTTAAACTAATTTTCCTCTTATAATTGCTTACATGCGTGTGCTAAAATTCTTATTTCATCTCTTAACTGAAGTACCAGTGGTCCAATTTGCTCGTAAATGACGTAGAATGCTCTTCTGGTTTCATTTCAAGTGTGCTGTATTTACATCTACATATATCATTAGAATAAGGGTTTGATAAATACATGCATACATACATACATAATATATACTATAATATATATACATATATCATTAGAATAAGGGTTGGTTTGATATATACATACTTACATACATACATACATACATACATACATATATATATATATGTGTGTGTGTGTGTATATATATATATATATATATATATATATATATATATATATATATATATATATATATATATATATATTCATTATTACTCTGATAACCCTAACATGGGTGGCTCCCGAGAAAATAAAAGAAATTGGTCATTGTCACATTCATACCTCAACTGCTGAATTGTGGATGATTATGTATGGAGTAAGTATTCCTGTGGAATATTTCTACAGAGGGTATTCATCCCCAATTCAGCAGTAGAAGGATGAATGTGGCAGTAACATTCGTCTTGATTTTCCCCAGGACCACCCTCCAATATGGGAAACATTCTGGGGAAAGAATTGCATCCACTCATGTGTCATAAAAATTTCTTGATTTGACTCGACGCGAATAAATGTCTAGCCTGGCATTTTTGGGCAAATTCCAACGATGTTTGTTGCTGGTGACCTTCGCCCACTTGGATACTCATGGCGCCACCATATCTCGCAACTGTTTTATGACATTTTTTTTTCTTGCTCTCATTTTTTTTGTGCTCGCTTTGATTTGCTCATTTATACAACAAGTGCGAATCGACACTTTTTATTTTAGTCTCCTTCCACTTGATCCCATGAGGTCATTTTTATTTCAACGTCTCCTACGAGTTCCTGAACTTTCTTATTTTCAGACTATTAGACTGGACCTTTCTGCTACGAAAGCCGCCGCCGGAAGCATCAGTAAACGATATACACACAGTACATTCACAGTACTCGGACACCAGAAAGGGGCTGCTGACTCACTAGGGACTTGAGTAGGAGCGTTAAATTCGAGCCTCGGTGCAGTTTAATATAGATCAATTGGGCAGAACTCCTTCTACTGTTGGATATTGTTCGGGATAAATGTGCGAGCATCTGTGAGCTCTTGGTTTCAGTGTCTTGTCTCTCCTGTTCTGGCAGTCACTGATTGGTCAGCGTCTCTGTCTCTTCGTGTCTGAGTCATTGGTGTGTGTGTGTGTGTGTGTGTGTGTTCGTTTCTTGGCAGCTACTGTTAATGAAGCTTAATAGTCATGTAGTAAAATGACTGTGTTTAGTCGCTTTGGGTTCTCTGAATCATGGTGGGTATTTCTGTGCGCTTGCGCACAACTAGAAGTGGAGTTTCATACAGCTGTCCTTTATTTTTCGTTTCGTTTCAAAATATTTTCAGTATTATAAAAGTAATGGATTTTTAATCTCTCTCTCTGTGTGTGTGTGTGTGTGTGTGTGTGTGTGTGTGTGTGTGTGTGTGTTTACGAGAAAGTTATGATCTGTTGAGGTCCGGGTTAAACTGAACATGCTTTTTGCATATGAATTGTTCCATAAAGTAACTTTTTGATGTTTGGTGAATGTTGTGTTTTTATTTTATTTATTTAGTTCTTGCATTTTCTGCAAAAGAAAACTTTTCGTCTCCTAATAGTACAGGACTACTGCCTTATCTAGGTGTTTTTTTATACTTTAGATAGCTGCTTCACTTTTTGTATTTAACACACAAACGGAAACTGTCTATCTACTTTACTTTTTGTATTTAACACACAACTTTGTAAACTGTCTATCTAATTTACTTTTTGTATTTAACACACAACCTTGTGCACTGTCTATCTACTTTACTTTTTGTATTTAACACACAAGCGTAAACTGTCTATCTTCTTTACTTTTTGTGTTTAACACATAACCTTGTAAACTGTCTATCTAATTTACTTTTTGTATTTAACACACAGCCTTGTAAACTGTCTATCTACTTTAATTCTTGTATTTAACACAACCATGTAAATTGTAATGTATCCGAGTTCGAAACTTAAAATGTTGATGTTATCTTTATAAGTGGAAAGCGAATTGCAAACGACGGCAACTCTCCCGTTGAAATCTCTTCAGAATCAGAAATCTCCTTGCTGCCGTAAATGCCATCTAGCACTCTTGTGACAATCGTTACTCCTCATTGAAAACAATTTATGTCTTGGCGAGTGTCTTTTGTCAAGGTTCAGCTGGACCCCTCCTCTCTCTCTCTCTCTCTCTCTCTCTCTCTCTCTCTCTCTCTCTCATTTCCCTTTCTCTTCTCCCTCGAGTTCGTTCGCTCGTCCGACCAGACAGTCAAATGAAGATGCTTCTTCCTTCCTTTCGTGGGATATTTGACCTCAGAACTTTTGAATGGTACGTCCAATATGGCGTCTCTCTCTTCCTTGCAACATGGCAGTGCCCGTCGTCCCGGAGAGCTTCGACTGTTGACGTGGATAGGATGGATTAAGATGGCCCTGCAGGTGTTACCTCTCCCGGTCGGCCTGAGTCGGGGCATTTCGCGCATATGGTGGGTTGTGCTCGACATGGCGAGGTCATTGTTTGTCATAGTTTTGATGACTTGTGCTTATACTTCCTCTCTCTCTCTCTCTCTCTCTCTCTCTCTCTCTCTCTCTCTCTCTCTCTCTCTCTCTCTCTCTCTTATGGTAAAATGACGATTTAAGGTTCTAGTTTTTAAGGTTGATGTGAATCTACTATGGTATTCAAAGCGCTGGTTTAAGGCTCTACCTCTTAAGCGGAACTTGGATGTTGAGCACCTTTTTAAAGTTCCTGTTTTCAAGGTGAACCGAGAGTTTAAGTGTTTAGTTTAAAGTACTTACGAGCTGTAATTAGTGTGTTTGGGTCGCTTCTCTGCATACAGAATCGGGTTCTGATTCCGTGAAAGGATGTCCTACGGTCCTAGTTTTTTGGAGAGGATGTCCTGGTGTCCTAATTTTTTGGAGAGGATGTCCTGGTGTCCTAATTTTGGGAGAGGATATCCTGGTGTCCCAAGTTTGGGAGAGGATGTCCTAGTGTCCCAAGTTTGGGAGAGGTTGTCTTAAAGTCGTAATGTTTTGGAGAGGATGCCTTAGGGTTCTAATTTTGGGAGAGGATGTCCTAGGGTCTCAAATTTTGGGGATGTTTTAGTATCCTAATTTTTGCAGAGGAGTCCTATGTACTTAATTTTTCGAGATGTCATAGTGTCCTAATTATGGGAGAGGATGTCCTAGGGTCCTAAATTTTGAAGAGTATGTCCTAGGATCCTAATTGTGGGAGAGGATGTCCTAGGGTCCTAGTTTTGGGAGAGGATGTCCTAGGGTCCTAACTTTTGGAGAGGATGTCCTAGGATCCTAATTGTGGGAGAGGATGTCCTAGGGTCCTAGTTTTGGGAGAGGATGTCCTAGGGTCCTAACTTTTGGAGAGGATGTCCTAGGATTCTAATTGTGTATAGGATGGTCCTAGAGACATAGTTTTGGGAGAGAGGATGTCCTAGGGTCCTAACTTTTGAGAGGATGTCCTAGGGTCCTAATTGTGGGAGAGGATGTCCTAGGGTCCTAGTTTTGGGAGAGGATGTCCTAGGGTCCTAACTTTTGGAGAGGATGTCCTAGGATCCTAATTGTGGGAGAGGATGTCCTAGGGTCCTAGTTTTGGGAGAGGATGTCCTAGGGTCCTAACCTTTGGAGAGGATGTACTAGGGTTCTAACTTTTGGAAAGGATGTCTTAGGATCTTAACTTTTGAAGCGGATGTCCTAGGGTCCTAACTTTTGGAGAGGGTGTCCTAGGGTCCTAACTTTTGGAGAGGGTGTCCTAGGGTCCTAACTTTTGGAGAGGGTGTCCTAGGGTTCTTATATCGGGAGAGGATGTCCAAGGGTCTTGATTTTGGGAGAAGATGCCCCCAAGGATGTCCTACAAGACACGTGCAAGAGAAGACATCAAAAGAGGGACCTCTCCTAATGGTGATGTTACAAAATGTCGGAGCAGTTGATGTTCGTACTGACGTCACCTTTTAAACTCGCCTCGTGAAGAAGAAGAAGAAGAAGAAGAAGAAGAAGAAGATCTAAGTTTGCTGGGACATCACCTGGAGTGACGAATTTTGTTGTTGTTATTGTTGTTATTGTTGTTGTTGTGGCCGAAGGAAGCAAAGGATCAAACAAGGATTGATTAAGAATGATGTCAATGGATTATGTGACAACACTGATTTCCTGGGTCATGTGTTTTGATTGGAGAACATTATTTCGATCATGAATCTCCCCTTAATGTCCTTAATCTATTATTTATATTTTCTTTAATTCTGAAAATAGGGACATAAAGAGAGAGATTGATTGATTGGAGAACATGAAATCAGTAAATCAATCAATCTCCTTTTAAAATCACGATCTATTATATTTTCTTAAATTCTGAAAATAGGGACATTAAAAGGAGAGGACATTAAATCAGTCGATCAATCATTCTCATCTTGATGTCCTTAATCTCTGAACTTAAAAAAGTACAGGTAAATTGTTTGGAGAATGGTGAATATGAAGGATATATCATGTTGTGTATGCGATATGTTTACTGGTATTGATTTGCAAGATGACGGGGCTTAACGTCACCGTTGTGAACGATTCGGGTGCTTGTTGCTTCCTGCTTTGTTTGTTTTCAGTCCTTATCACGTCAATCACAAACGTGTTAACGCTCTCTCTCTCTCTCTCTCTCTCTCTCTCTCTCTCTCTCTCTCTCTCTCTGATACTTTTTGTAGTGTAAGAAAAACTCAAGAAACTAAAAGGCTTTATTATTCTCAAGACTTGGCCATCTACGGGATGGATCCCTAATAAACTACTTTGTATATCACCACAATTGCATATATCTGCTTAAAATCAACACATTCTCTCTCTCTCTCTCTCTCTCTCTCTCTCTCTCTCTCTCTGTGGTGTTTCTTACAGCATTTTATCTGTTTAACCTCTTTCATGCTCAAAGCGACTCGGGTATTTTCGTATACTTTCGTAATTCGCCTTCTTCCATACACTTTACCTGATTACGGTAAGCAAGGTCTTTTCTTTTCCTTCCCTCTTTTACCTAGTGTATGATAAGAACAACCCGTTCAATATACATTGTATATATACCGCGTAAAATAACGTTTGTATAAGAGAGAGTCGAATATTTCATATAACTACGACGGCCTCAGATTCATAGACTAGTATTGAGCTTTCTCAAGAATCGGAGGCTGACCTTAGCTGGGAATATTGAAATCTTGCACCGACCCAGAGGTGGAGATGTTACAAGGAGTTACAAGGATTAGAATGTCTCAAAGACTTGTTAGTCCATCCGAGGAGACATCTTGTGCTCGCTTATCTGTAGGAGCAGGTTTTACTGCTCATTCACAGTGTCCTGATGATTTTGTCTATGTTTCTTTTAAACTCTTCCACACTGCTGCTGTTTACAACTTCTGGTGGCAGTTTATTCCATGTGTCACATATCTTGTATGTAAAGAAGTTCCCACAGTGGAATGTGTTGTATCTCTTCAGTTGGTGAAAGTGGCACCTGTAAGTTTATGGTTATGCACTGGATCTTATATATTTGTATGTATGAGAGAGAGAGAGAGAGAGAGAGAGAGAGAGAGAGAGAGAGAGAGAGAGAGAGAGGTTGTCTGCTGATTCATATTGCACAAATATGCAAGTATGCATGAATGCATTCACAAGTTACCTCCTTTGGTTGATATGAATTACGAAATGCAACGGGATTCAAGGGCCAACCGGCATCTCAAGGTTACATTCGGCTAACGCCTTCTTTCACTGCTTACTTAATACCCAGTATTTCAGAATTACAAATGACGGCGTGCACTGCATGCGGCATTAGCGAGGTGAGTTTGAACTCTTGCTCTGGGTAATCATTTGGAGCGTTACGGCTCAGTGAGCCATTATTCGCGCCGTTAGAATGTACGAGATATGGCTCATGGATTTTTTTTTCCAGTAAGGAGCTTTTGCGGGAACATTGTGCCTTAAGCAAAAGTGGTGTTACTCTTCTTCTTTGCTCAAATTGCCCTAATTAAATAAAATTCAAAATATGTAATCTGTACAATTCACCATGTTAATATAATGTAAAATCATTATTGTATTATGTTAATAGAAGTTAGAAAAATTGTACCCTTACCCAAATAAAATTGTGCATAAACCACGCTTTAAATTACTCTTACTAATACTTAACTTTGTAAACTATTCCCTAGCTAACTGCCCTCACTCTTCTTTCGCCCATCTTGCCTATCAGCTAAAAAATAAAAAAATAAAGATTAATTAAATGAATTTCAGTACAATTGTTTACAAACTCATGCTTCGCTCCTTGCTTGGAATCTGCAAATGACTTCAAGTATAACTTTATATATAAGCAGGCATTAAGAAAAGTGCCGAAGGATTCACGTATTGTACTTGTATGATGGCGTCCTGTCCTACATGAAGGTTTAGCGTCGTGCTACCAAGTGTTTCTTGTGGGGATAAATCATTCAATGTTGACTTAGACAATTACAGAAGACCATATGGGAGAAATTCACTTCTCCATTGTTTTCTAAGAAAAATTCGTTCAGCAAAAAAACAAAAAACAAAAAAAAGAAAGAGATCTTTCAGCAACCCGATTCGTCCTCAGACCCTCAGGGTCAGTTATAACTTAAGGGTTGAGGATTATGGCGACCGATAAGGAATTTTCGCCAATTACACCCTTTTGCCTTCTCTTCTAAAGGTGCTCTCTTTTCTCTCTTTTGTCTCGGCCATGGTTCGGCTGACTTGTTATGTACGTACTACGGTAGGTAGGAAGGTGAAAAGTGGGGGTTTCACCTGGCTGGGTCTTCTAGTAGATTTAAGGTGGAACTTTCATGCTCGGTTTTGTAGCGTGAACTCTCTCTCTCTCTCTCTCTCTCTCTTTTGTTGCATAAACCCCTCTCTCTCTCTTTTATTGCGTGCTCATTAGGACACTGTGAATGAATAGTGAAACCTGCTTCTACAGATAAGTGAGCACACGATGTCTCCTCGGATGGACTAATAAGTCTTTGAGATATCCTAATCCTTGTAACTCTCTCTCTCTCTCTCTCTCTCTCTCTCTCTCTCTCTCTCTCTCTCATTGTGGTTTTCTTGGATCTTAATCCAAAATAAAGTTCCTTTACTCCTAAAAGTCGGTCATATTGTACATATGGTCTGTTCATTGTAACAATTTCTTCCCATTGAAAGCTTTCATGGGTTCGATGTTATCTGATGAACAGACTAGAGACATTCATTGTATTAATTTTACTGTAATTATTGCATTTTCTTTACTGTATCTCATTCTTGTCTGTATCTCTTGGTTTCTGTACATGGTCAATTAGTATCCTGCCACAAGGAAGGTTTGTGATGTTCGATGTCATAAAACAGGCGAAGCAATTTGTTAGATTGATGTCTGGTTTGTTAGATAGATGTCTGAAATACATATGGACTGATTTATGTAGAGTTCGGAGTTGTGTCGTGTCCAAATGAACGCTTCTCGTAATTCTGATAAAGCGCGTGTGTGCGTGTCATGATGCTGGTATTATAATTATGCAAATGAAATAAAGTGATTCTTCTTCTCTGCCTAAACCCTAAACGAGGATTAACCTGTATCTAATGAGTTTTTTATTCTAAGTGTTTCTAACACCATTTGGGCCCCCTGGCCAAAACGATCTTTCATAACTTTGGCTGATCGGAATGCTGGGGGGGGGGGGGGGGGGGGGTGGGGGGGGGGGGGGGTTTAAATGTCCTTTGCTGATGTACAGTCCTGTTCAAGTGCAGGATTGTTATCAGTTTATCATTTTCATTTCATTTCTCATTTTTCCATCTAGCCATACTTTCATTTCAGTGCTGAATGATCTTATAAGTCCCAGCACTTGGGCTGTGCCCTGAATTCCATAATCCATAATCCATAATCCATCCATCTAACACCATTTGGACGGCTCATGGCTTAATTTTTGACAGATTTTTTTTTTACTTGAAAAGCATTTTGATTTCGTCTCTCGCTTTTCTGTGAGCTGTTAGATTTCACTAAATCATTTTGCAGTACCTGTGTTTGTCCTTTTTATGGCTAGCGGATGGAAATAGTTTATTTTTATATTATCAAGTAGACTAAGGTAAACAATTCGTAATAATGAAAGAAACAAAAAGGGAAAACTAATTATTTCGAAGCTTTGGTGCCACTGAGACAAGGTCGTAAGAGCAGATTTCAAATCCTCACAGCTTTAATCTGTATCAGAGCTGCTAATAGCAACACGGATATAACGCTTTTAATGGGCAGGGCTGCGATTACATCTACGATCTTGACATCCGGTCGTCAAATCTCGACCCCACACCCCCGATACCCCCTTACTTATAATATCCTGATTTATGCCGCCATGAAGCTTCGTTGGCGAGATCCCTTAAGTGCTCATCAAAAGCATCGAAACTCGTCAAAATCATCTCGTGAAATGTTGTAGGCGGATGGGATAGGCGCTCGTAATTGCCACTTATAGAGGAAATATAACCCCGTTTTGTGTGGACACGGCAGAGGTTCTGCAGGCATTGAAGCCGTCCCTTAATTTAAGGTAGGGGGGGTTTTGGGGGGGTTTGGTAGGGTGGTCGAGAGGGGGGCGGAGAAATCGATACCTACTTGTTCAAATCAGAATAATGATTATAATGGAAGTTGTGGATGTGAATTTATGTTACTTCACATGAACGTTTTTTGACATCATTCAAATTATTTCTATGAAGATTGTATTTTTTTAGTGTATTTATTGTTAACACACAAAACACAACCAATTTTGGACTTAAGAAGATAGGTAGAAGTCCTTTACACACAGTGTGCGCGTGAGTTTGTAACGGACTCTTCTCTATCTTCGTAAGTTCAAAAGTGAGTGTTTTGTGTTATCAGTCTTAATATATGTGTGTGTATGTAGTGGCTGAAGCTGTCACTAACATACTAGGTTGCCTAACACATCTTGTTACAATACAGAAGACTTGACAAAGCTGGACAGTCCACCACCAGTCAACGAAGCCAGTCGTAAACCAGTCGGGAGCTTTAGTCCGCTCTTTTCACAGAAAAATAATAAAGTTGTTGGGAGTTTACAGCGTCGCGTAAATCTCTGGTCAGTTGGTGGTTTGTAGCTTCTGGACCCTTAATTGTTTTTTTTTTCCCTTTGGCAAGATAATAATTTCTCTCTCTCTCTCTCTCTCTCTCTCTCTCTCTCTCTCTCTCTCTCTCTCTCTCTCTCTCTCTCTCTCCAGTTTAGTTTGTTTATCGTGATTGCAAGTGTACGCGTTTTGTTGTCGTTTTTGTTCTTGCGTTTAATGTTAATACAGGTCGAGTCTCTCTCTCTCTCTCTCTCTCTCTCTCTCTCTCTCTCTCTCTCTCTCTCTCAGGAGAGATTTTATTTGTTTGTTATCAAACACGAATGTTCAGGATTGTTTTATGTGTGTTCGTCTGTACACTGAAGGTCAGTCATTCTTTGATGTGGAACCCTTATGAGGTGGTATTCGAATCTCAGATACTAACGAGGAATCGAACACTTCTTTGGTGATATTACCACAGAAGAATTTCTAGTGTTGTATACAAAAGGGTTCTTGGGTTCGTCTGATAAAAACGTCAGGGACTCTCCTTGACCCCTAGGTAGATTTTGCTTCTTGATGTTGATCAGTGGTATTATGACACACTTATTTTTAGCAGTTTTTTTTTTTCTGTATGTGCTGAAATTAGCGATTACGTTGAGAAGCATTTTTTTTTATATTCATCAGTAAATTCATTGCTAATATTCAAAGGAAAATTTACTTATTAAGATAGCGAAATATATTTTGAAGAGATTTATTTCAGTTTATGATAGCTTCACGTGATCTTCTGAATGAGTATTAATTCGTAAACCTCAGAAATATAATCATAGCTTTTTCATTTTTTAAAAATTCTTTGACTGTCGTCTGAGAGTGTGTATACGTGTATACATCATAGATAATAATCATAATGACAACATTGGTCATTCTACAGGTTCCACGATAGGGAATTGCACAATTCATTGATTTTGTGTATATTTTCTTTGAATTTTTGTGTTATTTTTATTTTCTTGAATTTTGTGTATATTTTCTTGAATTTTGTGTATATTTTCTTGAATTTTGTGTATATTTTCTTGACTTTTATGTACATTTTATGCCATTTTGTATATATTTCCTTGAGAATCAGGTTTATATACGATTCGCTCTTCCTAAAGGACGGTGACTTAGATAATCCCGTATTTGTCATTGTGATTAACAAATTCTTCAGATAGAGAAACACGTATTTTATCTCGAGAGACTCAGTATTCTAAGAGTTTGTCCGCTGTTCGGAACCATTAGGGTTGATGTGCAAATTGGCTTTGTGGTAATTTGTTTTTTATTAGGTTTTTTTTTTTATATACAAGAACGGCATTCAACGTCTTATCCGTTTGTTAGCGAATTGCAGATTTTCTAGTATTACAGTTTGTTTATATATATATATATATCTATATATATATATATATATATTATATATATATATATAAATATATACATATATAAATGTATATATAGTATATATATGTATATACATATATATATATATATATGTGTATATATATGTATATATATGTGTATATACATATATTATATAATATATATATATATATATATATATATATATATATATATATACATACAGACATACGTAGATTATACACACGCATACACACACACAAGCACACACACACACACACACACCACACACACACATAGATTATACACACGCACACACACACACACACACACACACACACACATATATATATATATATATATATATATATATATATATATATATATATATATAACTGGTAAAAAAGTTCTGTTACAACAGAATTCCCTCTTGTGAAAGGAGCCCATAAAAACGCCAAAACATAGAAAGAAAGTACTATATTTCAGAGAATGCTGTAGAGAGAAACAGCAGTCTCTGAAATATGCCACTTCTTTCTAAAATTTTGGCGTTTTTATGGGCTCCTTTTATTCTATATATGTATATATATATATATATATATTATATATATATATATATACATATACATATACATATATATATATATGATATGTATATATATATATATATTACATATACATATCAATATATTTATATGTATAAATATATATATATATATATATATATCATATACATATATATATGTATGTATATATATATACACATACATTATATATATATATATATATATATGTATATATACTATATATATACATATATATAATATATATATATATATATATATATACACCATATACTATACATACATAGTATGTAAGTCACATGGGATCTTCCAATTAGTCTTAAATTGAGATTCATCATAAGTTTTTATGTAATTATTTTTTTTCTTTGTTCGCTTCATTTAGTGTTGGCTTTGTTCTGTGCTAACTTATTGCGGTCAGTGTCGTTAACTTAATGCGTTTTAGATGAGTTGTGTTAATTTATAGTCTGTGGCTTTTGGACGACTAGATGCCAAGGTCAGCCTAGCCTAACTCCGAGAGTGAGATTTGCTTGTCTGCTTTTAAATGTCTCCTAAGTTTATCTTGTTCAATTCGTCTCTCTTTTGACGAACTGGCGTATCCCATTATTTTTAAATATAAGTTTTTGAGTTTTCCAGCACAAATGTCTCGGTTGTCATATTCTATAAAATATCAGAACTTCAGCTTTCATCGTTGTGACATTTTCAAACCAAATTGCCTCAAAAGATGAGCTAATTAGAAACTTTGCTGGTATTTTACGTTTTCGTTATTACTGTGAATATTAGCAAGTTAGACTTTTTCTACATTCAATTTTCGTATTTAGCCCTCTCGAACTGACTAGTGTAACCACCTAAATTCTCTAGCTAGAATTTAAGTTATACAATCTGTGCACTAACCATTATATCTTTCAGTGCTTTTTTTATTATTATTCTCAATAGTATTACTGTTATTACCAGTATTATAATGACTCTCTTTTATGCTAATTCAGCAACTGTGGGATATTACCGTTTATCAATTTTATCATGTTATCTCATGTATCGAGATTGTGTATGTTACTGTCTGTATTTTGTATATTCCTTGAGCTGAGAATAAAATATATTATTATTATTATTCCCCCCTCGGGGTCTTGTTTGCGAACTATTATTATTATTATTATTATATTAGAACTTTGAAGCCGATTGTCCCAGAATGGGTAAAAAAAAAATGGCTTACGCCACTTCGTCAATCTAGGGACGAATTATGCTTTCACCATTGGTGGTGATAGAGACGGTGGTAATGTTATTGGAAATATTTTGATCTTACTAGTGATAGCCGAGTTCTGGGTGATGCTCCCTGTATTGAAACTTGTGGTCAGGGTCTGTTATGCCTCTGTTGGGCGGGACCTCAAATCTTGCTTTTTAAAACATCGCCTCAGATATGATTCATCGCATATCTCATGGTTTGTTTACATCGTCTTCAGCTAGAGGAATCTTATCGGGTTTGCTTGTTTGTTTTAGTCGTGTTTGCTGCGGCTCGTCTTCTCAAGCTTACGTTGAGAGAAAGACTGAAAGAAAAAAACTCCTTCAGATGTGAAATGTAATGGAATCTTCGTCCACTTGATTGTGTTGCTGTAATTATCTGAATTATTGTGACACTGAATTTGGTTGTATATTTGTAAAATAATACATGTAAAACTGTATACATTATACTTGTAGTACAATAATGTATTAGAAGAAATGGGACAGACAGTATTTATGGACAAAATTTTAGTTTTAATTCAATTGTTTAAATTTCATTTGACTCCTTTTAACTTATGTCTAGATACCTTTTTTGGTTACGGATTTATTTTTCTTTCGTCGCTACATCGACGATAATCATCATTATATTTTTTCGAATGAGACTTTAAAAGAGGGGGTTTTTCTAAGTTAAATATTTAGGGCACAAATTTCCTGCAAAACATCCGTCTCCCTCTCTTTAAGGCTGAAAAGATTAGTTATTCAAAATGAAGGATTATCATTTTCCATATAAAAAAATGCGCTGAAGTTTCTTCGGCTCAGTTGAGTTTTCTGTACAGCGTATAATGCTGTATGAAACTCTCAGCAACGGCCCATGAAACTGAGCCGCGGCTCATGAAACTTTTAGCCGCGGCCATGTAGTGGCCTGTAGCTGCTTATAGCGGTGTAAGACGCACTCTTGGCTAACTTTAACCTTTAAAAAATAAAAACTACCGAGGCTAGAGGGCTGCAATTTGGTATGTTCGATGACTGGAGGGTGGATGATCAACACACCAATTTGCAGCCCTCTAGTCTCAGTAGTTGTTGTTGGAGATTAAGCTGGCCTTATGCCAACACGGGCTCTTGCTCATAGAGCAAGTTTTTAAGAGCTGAGGGCGGACAGAAAAAGCGCGGACGGACAGACAAATACATCTCAATAGTTTTCTTTTACAGAGAACTAAAAAGGCATCACGGAGCGACGTATAAGTCTTTAGGAACTTCAACCCGAAGTGACTTTGAATTGCAGTGTCCTAAATCATAATGTATGACGAATCTTGAGCCGAGTATAAACTGCATGATGTATTCGACAAAAATTCACCTCGATCGCCTTTCTTCAGTTGCCCGACAACCGTGAAGAAACCTGACCGATTGATATGAGTTTATTTGAATTTGCGAAGTCAGGTCTGATTAAATAGACATTGCCGATTTTTCGGTCTTTGCTACTTTTCTAAAATTGATAGATTTATGTGCGGAAGATTGACGGATTTATGTTGGTTCTTTAAACTGTGAATTAAAATAAACTGATTCAATAGAAACTTCGCATTATTCTTTATTTTTATACATCACATGCAGGAGTCTTTTCGGCGTGGAATGAAGATGAAAAATTGAAATCATTTGTGAATGATCGTTTGACTGACAAAGATCTAAGATGTGATCCTACTTGTTTTTTTTTTTTTTTTTAAAACTAATGGGTTATTACCTGGTGGCTAGTAGATTGTGGTGGGTTACAGCCAGAGTAGAGTCGGGTCTGGAAGGTTAAAAACCTCTCCGAGTGGGACATGCATCTTCATAGACACACGCACACACACACACACACACATATATATATATATACATACATAAACTTGTTATACACACATATATATAAATATATGTGTGTATGTGTTAAATTAACATATTTGTGTCTGTGTGTATTTTGGGTGCATACACAAAGAGAGAGAGAGAGAGAGAGAGAGAGAGAGAGAATAAGAGAGAAGAGAGGAGAGAGAATAAGACGAGAGAGAAGAAGAAGTTGCCTGAAGGAATTGCATTTTCGCCATTTTCTTTAAAAGTCCTGGACGTTCTGTTTTGGGCTCCGTGACCTTCAGGTCACTGTATGTGGTCCCGCAGCTTTGAGCTGAGGATTTCTTTTTTTTTTTTTTTTTTTTTTTTTTCGTGGCTGGGTTCTTGTGCTTTCGTGTGGGCGTGAGAGAAGGGAGGGAGCGCAATAAATCTAGATGAAAAGGCGTTTTTTATTCTCGAGATGCACTTCTTGTGGATACGTGAAGGGCAACGGGGCCACGACTTCTACATGGAAGACTTTTATTATTATTATTATTATTATTATTATTATTATTATTATTATTATTATTATTATTATATCTCGAACACTTGATATTTTAAGGAGCTTTATGTTGTACGTTATTATTATTATTATTATTATTATTATTATTATTATTATTATTATTATTATTATTATTATTATTATATTAACAATATATCTTGAGCACGTGCCACTTAAAAGGAGTATTTTGTCGTGCATTGTTATTATTATTATTATTATTATTATTATTATTATTATTATTATTATTATTATTTGGTTTCGGGTTGAGATATTGCATAGTTTTTATATTTTTTTTAGGTAGCCTAATTATATGATTATCAATCAAATCAACAATTAATCTCTTTTGGATCACCATTTCCATACTTTGATAAATATGAAACTAAGGTGTTTCTCGTAGGTAATGTATTAAAATTACTCAAGCCAGTTATAATTCTACCGTCTCATGAAAACCATTTTTTTTTTTCTTAAAAAAATCTTTATATGTCGCTGGATATTTTTTCGTTCTTATCCCCTTCAACGAGGCAATGATGTTCTAGAGACACTGATACTAAATTGCATGTGGAGGCAAAATTGAATATGTTTTATGGGTTATGCCCATTTGGGGGCATTTTCTTATCACCATTTACTACCGAGCGTTTTCCGCTAATGACTATAAAAAAAACTAAAAATGAAGAACGAAGAGATGCGACTTGTCGTAAACGACGAGCCACCACCATGCGTTAATGATCGGAGAGGGAAAAACATAATGGGATTTAGTGGATATCTGAGATCGTCTCACGTGAGGAGTGTCAGCCAGATTAGACACCTCACTGCTTTAACGTCTCGGTGCTTTGGATACATAGAGAGAGAGAGAGAGAGAGAGAGAGAGAGAGAGAGAGAGAGAGAGCAGGTTCCCCAAGCTTTGCAGTTTTTTTTTTCAGGTGAGAGAAGAGGAGACGAGAGATAGAGAGACGGGAAGTTAGAGACTTATCCGACATGAACGATAAAACTAGCAGTAAACAGAAGAAGAAAAAGAAGGAGAGGAAGAAGAAATAAGCATGAGCTAATAGAGTGATTGTGATAGAGGGAGATAAGTTGGGCAAAAACTTGGGCGAGATAAGAGGGCGGAGGGTGGCATGGGCGGGGCAGCATTATGGGCAGGATCTTAATGCCGCCGCCGCCGCTGCTGCTCCTGCTGCCACAGCCTCTTTGCTCTCTGTCTTCTGTATATACCCACTACAAGGGCTCCCTCCAAAGCGTCCTTGCGCAGGCTACTGCTGATGTCAGGCCTCACTTTTGCCAACATTTTGACCGTATTATTTTTTTTTATTTATTTTATGAATTTTTATAGAAATTCTTTTTCTCGTATTATTGGTGTAAGTGATTTTCTGTTGGTGTAAGTGATATTCTTTATTTATTATAAAACTTAAAGAAATGATTTTCCTCATGTATTAGCTTTTAAAACTTAGAATTTTTCCAAACTGGTTTTCGTTGTTTTTTTATTTATTTATTTTTTTTACCTCGTTGTAGATATTCGTCGAAAACTCTGTACTAGCTTTTGCAAAAATATCAGAAATTTCAAAAGTTCTAAAAAAATTTTTTTTAAAAATCTGGTTTATCCATTTTCGATTTTTTTTTTTTTATACCAGTAGTGTTGAAAAATCTCTCAACATTTTTCATCGTTATTTTTCGGAGTTTTTCGAAATTGCTAATGCACGGGACGTGGACAGGTATAATTATCTACTTTGCAGATGTGCTAATGATTATTCTGTTTTCAATTGCATTACTATTGCTGTATCCATCATTTAAACAGTGTGTGTGTTTTAAAGCATCCTAAAAAAAATTGTATAGTGAAGTTGGAATTTTATCTGCTTGTAGTTGTTACCATGTATTACTAGTGCATGGCAGTCCCAAGAAATATTAAAATTTTCCTTGACTTCAGTTATAGTTGAACTTCAGCACATAATGATTTGCTCTGTGTCTTTAGTTTTCATATGCCTTTTCATTTACGCCTTTTTAAAAATCTGGTGATCTCTACATTTTAGTGATTCGTCTCTTTGAGATGCAATAGAGATTTATAAAGTAAAAGAGCCACGGTTTTGACGCTTTCTTTTAACAACTAAATAATAAGAATGCGACTCACCAGAGTAAATGGTATCAGATTATCATTTATATCTGAGGATTTTGAGCGTGATATATTTTTGGTCCATTCCAGTTTGAAATGCTCTGGTCATATACGACTCAGTGGGGTATGGGTGCCCTTTTCGCATGTTATTTTGTTTTTATTGACTAATAAAAGGTCATATAGCATTGCCTCGATCTGGTTACGTGCATTGCTTTTGCTCTGGGAATATTTATTTGTTTGTATTTCTGTTATTTTCTGTTTCTCCACAAATGAAAGTGATAAGAAGTGGAGATGAATAAAAGACCCTTTCATCATGTTGGTAATGGTTTTAAGTGCATTAGTAAGAATACATGAAGATTAAAATACACAAAGAAAAGCGATAATATGTATGATTGTGTCGTATTTGGTTTAAAATCATTCTCATATAATCTTTCAGTTCTGTAACCTTGATCTTTTGCAGTGATGAACAAGAATGTCTTGCAGGACGCTGCAAGACACGTTATGTGAGAGGATATTGAGTGAATTTTGTCAAACCTGTTTTTATAAATAAAAAGTGGTTTACCGATTCGATCTGATCTGTGAATTACATCGCTATTAAACGTATTTTATTTCTTTATTTTTTTGGTAATATGAAAGATGTTTATTTTTTGCCAATTGCTTTTAAATTATTTATTTTACTAGATCTACAATAGGAAGGTAAAAACGTCACCAAATATATCTACTTTAAAGGATATGAACGTATGCATGCTATGGAATGCACGTCGATAATTATAAGCTGTGTATTTATGGATAAGAGATCAGAGATACCTTCCAGGGTAACCTAATCACAGCTAATGAACCTGTAATGTTATCATTCTTTCAGATTGGTCTTTTCCCTTATGCCTTTGTACAGGGAAGTTTGCCAAAGAATTAGCATTGCCATAAGAACTCGTTAGTGTCATGATACAAGGAGCCAAGCCCTTCGCAGCGTGCGCTATTCCCCTTTGTAGCAGCGGCTACTAAGGCGCCTCTTTAGTATTCTGCATTGCGTTCTCTTATCCCTCCCTCCCTCCTTCGGTTCCCTCTCGTTTCCTCAACCCCTCAACCGCCCCCGCCCCTCAACCTTCTTGTTACCTCGACAAATACTCCTTACGGCCAACCACTTGTTGCTATCCTGAAGAGCCCTTCCTCTTCTTTCTCTTTCTCTATCACTTCCTCCTCCTCCTCCTCCTCCTCCTCCGTACCTCCAACTCTCACGGTTCGACCCCCGTATTGGATAACCTGGTCTTTTATGGCGTAAACCGAGTCGATTGGAATTTTCTTTCCGCTTTTGCATCGACGCGAAGGACAGTGGTCATTATTCTTTCCTTCTGCGACTGACTGAAGACGAGATGTGTAGTAGGCTCGTCTTCCGAGTCCTCAACATATGTAGGTCCCCGGGGGAGCCAGCTACCCAGGGGGAGACCGGTAACGCGCCCCCGTAATTCCCCAGGTGTGTCTTGATTCAAGGAGGCATTATCTGCGCGGGGCACTAAATATGATTTACGCCCTGCCCAAAAAGCCTTGGGAGTGTATGGAAGGAACGGGCCCAGGTGGGCGGAGGTGTCCCGACTTTATAGGTCATAATAGACGCCGCCTCAACTAGCTGTTCTTGGCCCAACATGACCTCTCACTCCCTCACCTTTTAAACTCGGTTCCTTAAAAGAGTCAAGCTGCCGATGCAGCAGGCAGGCTCCTCAACGTTTTAGGAGCCAGAATGCTTTCAGGCCTGTTTCCAAGACGAGTATCCCCCCCTCCCCCCCCCCCCCCCCCCATCCCAACCTTTCCTTTTCGCCTGCTTCGGGTTTTATCCCATTTTGTTAATGGGGAGGGATGGGTGAGGGGGCTTGGGAGTGCGTAGGGGCTTCCAGAGTCTATTATGAAAGATAAAGGCTGGGGTTTATCATTTGTTCCACGGTGACCACGCGTCCCTAGCGCAGATTCCGGTCTATCTTCAGCTTTTAAAGTAATGTAATAATATCTATTCAAGGCTGAGCAGGTTTATCGTTATGAAATGAGAGAGACGATAGGATAAATGCTCATTGGATGAATAGTTGGAAGAGGGGGCCTGGTCGCAGGATCGTCGAGAGGCGGAGGAGGAGTTGAATGGGAAGAAAAGAGAGAGAGAGAGAGAGAGAGAGAGAGAAAAGGGGAGGGAGGGTTTAATGCAACAGGTAATGGCGAAGGTGGATTGAGATAAGGGCGTGTGTGTTTGGTGCTTGGCTGACTAAAACTAATCACCATCACAATAAACACTGTCGTAAAACCGGACAATTATGGCCTCTTAGATATGTCCAGCTGTTTGAGTCGATTCGGCTCTGCTCAGTTCGTCAGTTCGTCGACCTTACGGGATTTTTTTTTTTTTTTTTTTTTTGTCCTGCCCTTGCTTATTTCGTGCGATAGTTCTTTATCTCCCCCCCCCCCCCCCCCCCCCACACCACACAGATGGAGGAAATGCTATGTAGGAGCTGATTCAAGATCCTCGTCTGATTAACGACCCGACGGTCAATTATGTAAATAATTATTCTAAATAATTATTTACATAATTATCGATTGACGCAAGTTCCCCTGATTTATCGCTCCTGATTATTTACTCACCTATTTTAGCTAAAACTAAAAGACATTTTTACACTTGATTCACTTTAAAAGGCAATTTTATTAAAGGGGTTGCTGCAGACTAAGTTTTTGATACTTCATGATTCCAATATAGTCGACGCCAAGCTTTGCCATAATTCTGAAGGGTTCGTATATATGATATTTTGAAAATATAAGCCTCACTCGAATTTGACATTTACTGTCTTGAGAGGAAAGAGATCGATGTCAGATGCACACACACACACACACACACATCACACACACACACACACACAGAGAGAGAGAGAGAGAGAGAGAGAGAGAGAGAGAGAGAGAGAGAGAGAGAGAGAGCAAATTTACATGTAAAACACGCCCGCATTTTATATATATTTTGTCTATATATATATATGTATATATATACCATACATACATATATATTATCTATATATATATATATATAATATATATATATATATAGGAAAGAGTATATATATATATATATATATCTAATAGGAAGAATAGAAGGAATTGAATTAATTGCTTTTTATTTTAGGCAGACTTCTAAAATAGCTTTTGTCAGCCATTAGCGCTTATGCCATCTTATCGAGGTCCAAGTCTAGAAATCAGAGATGTAATTTCACCTGGTATAAAATATATCGCCCTGTCCCCACGAAGCAGAAAGACAAATAGGTCTCGGTTTCTAATTTATTTCTGCTATCTCCTGCGACGAGACAAGTGGGCCCCTTTCTCCTGAGGGAGGAGGAGCTATTATATTAGCATGGACGTGGCGTGTATAAACGCGCATTCTTCCAGGACTGCGTTTTGAGGGGTCAGTGGTGCCTTCGTCGTCATCTGCATAGGTGATCAGGAAGTTAATGTGAATCGAAAGCTTTCGGTCCCAAATTTGTATTCGTCTCCTAATGGGTATCTGGACCGTTTACCCGAAGGTACCGTTGATAGCAACGTTCACCGGCCGCTTAGTAAGTTGTACCCATTATGGGTCGCGTATTAAGACTGATTTTATTAGGCAAGGTCTTGTGATGTTTAGGTAGTCTGACCTCATTGTATAGTACAGTTGCTTCACATACACACACACACACACACACACACACACACATATATATATATATATATATATATATATATATATATATATATATATATAATGTCATATCACATTGCCGTGATTCATATACATACATCGAGCTACAAATGTCCATTAATATCTAATTCGCTCTACCTCGGAATTAATATATTTTCATATATGTTTAACCGAAGGGGAATTTTTTAGTCGATAAGAGATTTTATCGACTAAAAAATTCCCCTTCGGTTAAACATATATGAAAATATATTAATTCCGAGGTAGAGCGAATTAGATATTAAAGGACATTTATAGCTCGCTGTGTGTATATATATATATATATATATATTATATATATATATATATATATAATATATATATATAAAGCGAATGTGGTATACGCTTTATTTATGAAGTCCACGTGCATCTACTGTGATTTTTAAGCATATATATATATATATATATATATATATATATATATATATAGTATATATATATATATATATAATACATATATATTATATGTATACATATGATATATATATATTATAAAGTCGTTTCCCCAAACAAGATGTGGCCTCAAAGTCAAGTATAATAATCCCTTATCTTTGGAAAATCTTAATCTGCTATCAAGAAGATAATTATTTGTGACAGAAAAACTTTCTTTGGTTATTCCTTTATAATTCTGATTCGTTTCATTTTTTTTACTCTCTCTCCTTTATGATATGCTACTTTTCCTGGAGTTTATTTAGCTCATTTTCAGTTTTGAGATAAGGTAATAAGCTAAAAATAGTATTTATAATGTAACAACGATGTTGCTTACAGTAAGAAGTTATGAATCTCTCTCTCTCTCTCTCTCAATGCACTAGTCTTAGTTCCTTTTTGGATGGAAGTACAAGCATTTAGGAAAAACATTGATTTGTGTATCTCGCGTCCTTCAAGTTAAATATTTCGTGAATCCAGCTTATAACTACAAAATAATAAACTGAAGTCCTCGAAGGATTATAATGTTATGTCTGTTCCTCCCCGGAGAATAGTGTCCATCTTAAAAATAAAATAAAATAAAATTGTGACTTGGCTCTCGGGTGCTAGCAGCGACCTGTTAATGATGACTCCCGGAAGCTGATGGAGTAAGCAAGAGTATTACTATTAATAGAAGGTGACCACTGCTTGAAGAAAGTTGCTTGCGGGCCCCCAGTGCAATGCATGGGTGGGCGACGTCGCTTTATGCCCCATCTGCACAATCCTTTACCGTTCGAGCTCCTTCGGTTTTGACTGGCTTGTTTTTGGCCGTTGTTTTCTCTCCTTTGGCAGAGGGAGGTTTCTTCGCGGAATTATGGGGCCGAACGAGTTGTTCGATTGGGAATTTTGGGAATTTTAGAATCTAGAATGTTGTTTAATAGGCGATTTACTTTATAGGCCTCTCTGTTATCATATATAAAAAAAAGACAACCTCGACGAGGTAATGTCTCAGTCATATTGGAGGTGAATTCTCTTTCTCTCTCTCTCATATAAAAAAGACTGCCTCGGCGAGGCATTGCCTCAGTCATGTTGGAGGTGAACTCTCTCTCTCTCTCTCCTCTCTCTCATGGTGAGTACTCTCTCTCTCTCTCTCTCCTCTCTCTCTCTCTCTGTATATATACTATCTTTAGATTATGGATATTATATATATATTATCTCTCTCTCTCTCTCTCTCGCTCTCTCTCTCTCTCTCTCTCATTATATATAAAATACTGTCTCGACGAGGTAGTGTCTCAGTCATGTTGGAGTGAACTCTCTCTCTCTCTCTCTCTCTCTCTCTCTCTCTCTCTGTGTATATACTATATACTATATATTTCTCTCTCCCTCTCTCTCTCTCTCTCTCCCCATTATAAAAAAGACGACCTCGACGAGGTAATGTCTTAGTCATGTTGGAGGTGAATTCTCTCTCTCTCTATCTTTCTCTCTCTGACATACACACACACACACACACACACACAGACTGACGCTAGGATGCAAACTGCATTGTTTCAGTGTGTGAATCCCAGTTCAGTTCCATTATTACTCAAAATAATATGCATTATTGAATTTTTATTTATATTTTACAATTATCATGTATTAGGACCTATACTTTACAAATAAGTCCTTTCCCCTTTTTCCCTTAATTTTAAAAGTAAACGTGATTGGGCTTTTGAGATGTGTCGTAGCTTAATTTTTAAAATAATTTAGTGTTAAATTTTAGTAGAGAGAGAGAGAGAGAGAGAGAGAGAGAGAGAGAGAGATGCAGACGTTCTCAGAGAGCGGCATCTCATAATCGCAAAAAAAAATGGTTTTCTGGAATAATTTCCTCCAATCAACGTTTCTCTGGATTTTATGACCATCCTTCAAGCCCCTCTGGGCATCTGAGCACGCCCAGAGAAATGGCTCCAAGGGTGTACTCTGAAGTCGCCCATCCATGAGACCGCTCCAGTCTGTTTGGAGGAATTGCTTTGGCGTTAATAGAAGGTTCTCGTAGTTTATATCTATCTATTATTATTAGGTGCTGTTCTCGTTTCGATTCTGGAGGCAACGTTTGAAAGATCTTCTGTGGTACTGGAAAAAATTGTTTCCTCACTTGTTGGGTTTTATTGTTATTGAAAGAATTTTAGAATTTTGTTTCTTCTGGTTTTTTTTTAATGGAAATTTTCCATTGCTCTCTTTGCCTGAGATATGTTCCTTTGGTTAACTTAAGTTTTCGTAAAATGTCGTATGTCTCAGGATTTTATTCGATTTCTTTTTTTTGCATAATCATTCGTTTTTGTTTTGTACTTCTAAAACACAGTAGCTAAATAGTCTTCTGGAGTCGAGTCCAATTCAAATTTTGGAAGCAGAAGGCCGAGTGAACGATCTATTTTAAGTCCACTAGACTGGAGAGTTGAACATCTATTACTTTTCAAAAGAAACTCAATTTGCTTGTCAGTTATGCTTCAGTTTTGGTTAGGGAAGGACCTCGTTCCTGGAAACACCGACGCGTGGCCTAGTTTCGTCCTTTGTAGGTTCCCCGTCAAATGACTGACGTTTGATGTAACAGAAATAAAGGTTAGTTCCACCACATTACTCTTAAAATTATTTGGAAAAAGGGGGCTATGGCACAGGGTGTCCATAATGTCCCAGTACCAATACAAGTATTTATTGTTCAGAATGGTACTGCGTGTTCATTGCCATTCCCACTTTGAAACGTACATTAGGATTCATAGACGACGTCGTGAATGATTTCGTAAACAAGTGGACTTTTAGACCTTGGGGCAATTTCGTCCCTCCCGAGGGCCGAAGCCCGGGAGTGAGGAAATCAAGTGGGCCAACTGGTGTCGCAGCACATGTGGCCCGAAAAGTCATTCTTGTATATATAAGGACATATAGTGCAAGGATCTGCCATGTCCCGCGAGTTTGCTCAGGCTGATGTTAAGTAGTAGGGGTGTCTGGGTAGCAGACGGTGGACGAGTGTATGTGTATGTGTGTGTGTGTATGTGGGCGTGGTTAGCCAACGCCCTCGTCGTCCTCCTCCTCCGCCCATCTCCCAATCATCTTTTCATCTCCCTAGCCAGCCCATAATTCCGTCCTCTGGTGCTCGAACGTCTTATTTCTTAGTGTCCATTTACACTTTGGTGTTGGGGCTCCAGACACTGAGGTTTAGACACCCGAGATTTAGATGTTTGGCAATCGTTTTGACGTTATCCTTGGAGCCCTTAATTTTGGTGGGTCCATTTTCTGGCAATAAAATTGATATCCTCATGATTATCTAGAAGTCTCTCAGAGATCCCTTAGTTTCAGTAAGTCTACTCTCTGACAGTGAAATTGGTCTTCTCATGATTAGATACAATACGCCAGTAACTTTGAAAAACACGTAGATTTATTTTTTTTTTTCGTTAAGCATTCGTTCACGTAGAATATTCTTTAGGTTCGCTGTTTAAAACTCCAGCAAGGTTTACGTTTCTTAATTTATACATGGTGTCCATAAAGTCCCAGTACCATTCTGAGCAATAAATACTTATATTGGTACTGGGACTTTATGGACACCCTGTGCATTATAAGGACTAGTGGTAACACGTACACAGATGATCTACAAGACCTTATAAAGGTTTGCTGTTTTTGTTTTTTTAAGAATCCTTCCTTGTGCACGTCACCTTGCGTTTTTCCTTTTGGATATTGCCTTGAAAACGAGCAGTTTTTTTTCTGTAAATAAGACTCTCTCTCTCTCTCTCTCTCTCTCTCTCTCTCTCTCTCTCTCTCTCTCTCTCTCTCTCTCTCTCTCTCTCTCTGGGTTTGAAACATAAAATGTCGTCGGTAATTAAAGTAAAAATCAAATTAAATATAATGTAAAAAAAATATACTTGTTAATGAAAGTATTGGGTCTTGTGCCGATATGTGTTAGGGCTTGGTGATCAAGATATGGCTTTTTTTTTAAATTTATGAAATACAGTAAGAACGGTCCATGAGAGAGAGAGAGAGAGAGAGAGAGAGAGAGAGAGAGAGAGAGAGAGAGACTTACATACTGGAAAAACTGAAGTTTTCAAGGTAATATCTAACACAAAAAAATACAAGGTAACTAAAAAAGGAAGAAACCTGAAAAAACACAGAGAGAGAGAGAGAGAGAGAGAGAGAGAGAGAGAGAGAGAGAGAGAGAGAGAGAGAGAGAGAGTTGAGTTTTCTTACATATCTCTAATTATAGGAAATTAAGCGGCTGATAGTCCTCCTTTTGCTCGAAATGTCTAATTGATAAACACTTTGTTTTATCAAATAATGAACTTTCGCATCTGGTGCCATGTATTGTAGATACATGCCATGGAAATTGAGAGCTATAAGAGAACAATGCCGTGTTTATTTTAGTGTGCATTGGCAATTGGGTATAATAATGGGACTCCATAATGGGTTACAATTGAACTATTGTATGCAAATGGAACACTCAAAATACGTTTTGTGTATTTGATATTGATAACGATGCCCACTTTTTTAATGACTTTTTCCACCAATAATTTTATTTTTAATTTGTTGGCTGATGACGAAGTGCCCACCGGGGTAAAAATAAAATTGGTTATTGCACAAGCTGTGTTATATTGGGAGATAATTTAACTGTTAACTGGGTTTTCATGGATGTCAGATCAGCCGCTATGTCAGTTACAGTTAGCAGTGTGTTACGTGAGAGTTACAAGTAATGCTGTGGAAAATATTGAGTGTTAGTGGTGTATTCTTGCCAAAGTATGAGTCGTAAGTAATGAATCTCGGTATGTTGTGTATTTGTGTAATAAGTAATAAGATTTTAAAGGGAAATCGAATTTGTTTTTAATTAAATACATATCTGGGGATTTATTCCTCCAAGTAATAATTGCAAGTAATGCAGTGGAAGTGTTGAAATTGCAAAACTGAAGAGTCATGAAGGTTAACATTAGTACTTCTTACTGTTGAAAGTAAATTAAAAATTGAACGAATATAATGAAATTCTATGATTGTAATGTTCGTAATGATTTTATAGTTTAAGTGATAAATGGAACGTTACGCAGCGAGTAACATTTGTTTTGTTCGTTGTGTAATTAAGCAGGTAATATGAATTACGAATAACAAGAACAGAAGCTGTACCAAGTATGCTGCATTTAAGTAATCAAGTATGAAATTGCATAGTATCACTTTCAAGTTTTAAGTAACAGGGTAGGAATCCGTGTTCGCCCTAATTGTTTCCTACAAGTATTGTGGGTAAGTATTAGTCCGTAAATAAGTAAAGGAATTAAGTATTGTTAAGTAGTAAGAATAACTTTATAACTTAACATTTTTTTTCGTAAAATAAGAATTTATATGGAAGATATCATTACTATTAAGGTGAGATAGTGTGCGTAATGAGCGTTATAAGTTTAAAAGTGGGGATTATAAGTAATGGTGCAAAAGCGTAAGTTATAAGGAATGAAGTGTTTAAGATCTGGACCCATGGAATAACACAGACCGCGCTGGATCAGTGACTTGATTTAGCATTCCTCATCCATAGAGAAAGTGACCCTGGAAAAAATTATTCTCAGGGAGCTGTTTGACCTGGCACTTTAAACACGAAAAAAAAAAAAAAAAAAAAAAAAAAAGGCCGTGTGCAATGATATTCGGTTGTCGTTTGAGAAGCATCTTTATAAGGTGCGCACCGTTAGCCGACCTTGTATGTGCTTGCAAGTTCTCCTCCTCCTCCTCCTCCTCCTCCTCCTCCCCCTCCCTTTTAAACCCTCTCTCCCTCCCCCTCTCTCGTATTTGTGTTGCTGCATCTGGGCGAATTTGCGTGGTGGCAGAGGGGAGGTATCGGGTATTAGGCGGGACGGGGTTGGGGCAGGGTGTAGGGGGTAGGGGGAGGTTCGGGTTAATGGGATGACAGCGATAGAGTACCTGAAAGCGCTTTGAATATGAATTAGGGTTTTTATCCCGCCTGGTTTTATCCATTTTCCATTATTCTATCAAGACTTGAGAGGATTTCCCTCCTCTGAGTCTCCCGGGGGGTAGGGGGGCGGGGGGTGAGCCTTCGCTCCGCCAAGAAGAAAAAGGCAAAGCTCGGGAAATACTTGTGCGCGTAAAATTGCAATGAGGAACCTTCCTGGAGGTAAGAGAACGTTGAATAAAAAGATTAGCATTCTTTTATGACGTGAATAATAAGTCTAGTTTAGTTAAAGGAGTTCATGCGTACTTCATAATGGGATCTTAAACTGTTTATATTGTCTAAAGCGACAAAAAAAAAAAAAAAAAAAAAAAAAAAAAAAAAACAGTTGAAAACAGGATTGTTGGACTAAAATAAGCAAGATGTCATCTTTAGGATATTGGTATTCAGGCACAGACGCGGGATACATGGTGTGGCAAATCTGTTGTGGTACAGTAGCCATTGTATTAACGCTCTGCGCTTAGAACGAAACTTGTGTTCTAGTATGGCGTGGAATAAACAGCAGCCCAGTTCCTAAAGCCGCTATTGAGACGAATTAGGAAGTAGAAGAAAAGAAAGTCGCACACGTGTTCTGGGTCTTATCATTAACGCTATACCTGTAGAAGGTATGAACAGCTTAATATAATTATATAGTTTTTTTATAGCAATGGTTATTTAATTAGCCTTTAGAAATAATTGTAGTTTTTTATATAGCTGGTTATTTAGCTGGCCTTTAAAAAAATTAGTTTTTTATACCGCTGGTAATTTAGCTAGCTTTTACAAAAAAATTTATAGTTATTTTATATACCACTAGCCTTTAAGAAAAATTATATATTTTTTTTTACCGTTGGTTGTTTAGCTCCTTAAACATTTTTTTCTTAGTTTTTTTTTTTTTATACAGCAAGTAATTTAGCTAGCCTTGAACAAATTTTTTTAAAGATTTTTTTTATACCGCTGGTTATTTAGCTAGCCTTAAAAAGTGATAGTTTTTTATACGCTGGTTATTTAGCTAGCCTTAAAAAGTGATAGTTTTTTATACCATGGTTATTTAGATAGACTTAAAAAGTGGATTAGTTTTTATACCATGGTTATTTAGCTAGCCTTAAAAAAAAAATTTTAAAGATATACGCTGGTTATTTAGCTAGCCCAAAAAAACCGTAGCTCCTTGGAAGGTCTGTGATATAACCTCCCATAATTTGAATCAAATTTGCGATGTGATGTTGGACAAGATGTCTGGTCGATCAGCGGACCAGTTATTTGTTCAATCACGAGCCCAAATAAGGCAGAGTATTTGTTCTCCTTCGAGTCTGCCGTTTTGTCTTGTTTACCTGCGGACGAAGACGCTGAGCGGCGATAATGTAATTCAGTTAAGAGATTAAGGTAATCCTGTTCCTTGCTGTCTGGGTCTCTCTCTCTAATGCGACCCTTCGTGTTGTTAAGCTGGACTGCATCTAAGAGATCACACCACCCCTTGTTTTTACATCTGCACTATGGAATTTCTCTCTCTCTCTCTCTCTCTCTCTCTCTCTCTCTCTCTCTCTCTTCTCATTTGCAATGCGACGCGGAATAAACTCCTAACTCTCGTAATTGGTAGCCGAGCCTATTGAAAAACCAAACGAGGCATTGCGTCATTTTCATAGTCTCTTCGCAGACTCGAAATTATGTTCAATGTCAGGTTTTTTTTTTTTTTTTTTTTTTTTTTTTTTTTTTTTTTTTTTTTTTTTTGAGATAGGGATTGTTGTGGCGGGATTGGAGCTTAGTCGGCCAAATACAGAATCACCCGTCAAGCTGAGAGATCAAATTTATCGGCCCTTTTATTGCCTTTTTTTTTATTGCATCTATCCCCTGAGTCAGGCATGCATAATATTTATAGTCGTTTCATTGTGTTATGGGACCTGCATTGAATTATAATTTGCGTCGCTGTCTCCTTCTTCTGTAAGGTCGCTATTTATTGAAGCTACATATTACTGTATGGGTGGATCATACCGATAACATTTCGAAGATGGAACGGATTGCTAAATTAAAACTATTACTTAGCCGTTAATGGTATTTTAAAGTATATTGTTGGGAGTAAGAGGCCATTGGAAATTAATTATGTTAACTTATCAGATAGATTTGGTTGTATTTTAGGCGTTTTTGATTTTAGCCGGTGTGACTTTTTCAAATACTCAATATCACACAATAATAATTTTCAATTTGTTTCAAAAAAAGAAAATTCGCTCATCCATCGATGTTCGCAAACCTCGTCCTCATTTTTTCGATTAAATTTGCCTAATTATTTCGATGTTCATCATCCCGTTGCCGTCGTTTCAAGTTCTCCATTGCTATATATACTTCTAAATAATCTTACTGTTAAATTTAAGCATAATGAATATTTAAATTTTCTTTTCTTAAGATGCATTATTACTCGGCCTCCATGTCCTGTTTCAATAAGTTTCGTTCTAGTTCCGTCAGTGGACCTCATGCGGTGCACTGTAAGTATTACTAAAGGTTCTTTGCAGCGTACCTTCGGCCCCTAGCTGCAACCAGTTTCGTTCCTTTTACTGTACCTCCTTTCATATTCTATTTCTTCACCTTACTTTCCACCATTTCCTAACACTTGATTCATAGTGCAACTGCTTTGAGGGTTTTCCTCCTGTTAACACCTTTTAAACCTTTTGCTGTCAATTTCCATTTCAGCGCTGAATGACCTCATAGGTCCCAGTGCTTGGCCTTTGGCCTAAATTCTATATTCATCTCAACCCGTCCCTTGACGTTCATCTTATGCTGCGCTTCGCTCTTGTACGTTTTATCAGTGTTACCGATAACCATCAGTACTGCCAGCATTTAAGAGCTCGGACCAATTAGCGTCGTTGCCTTATCTGATGCGTTGACGATTTTTATTTTTGTGATTTTGTATTTATTTTTGTCTATATTTTTTTTATTGGCATTCCAATCACTCAGACGGTTCCCTTTACTTTGGTCGTTTTCTCTTGCTTGGGTAATGATTGTCGTTATTTGGCGTCACAACGGTTGTGGTCATCAGTGTCGGTTGCATGTTTTTTTTTCTTAAATATATTTGGAACCAAAATGACATTGACGTTTGTGTAAACGTTATATGATATCTTTGAAATTGTCAGATTTGTGAGTACTCAAGGATATTCTGTATTCATTTTTGACTTCACTATTTTTGTCATTTATATGTCTATATATATCTATATACACACACACACACATATATATATATATATATTATATATATATATATATATATATATAATTTTTATTTTATCCTTCCACACAACTAATTTAGGTGACCTTGCCCAGTACGTATTGGTTTCCATATTGGTTTCTGCCACCAGAGGGAGTTTGTTTGGGAAACGGGGTGAGGTGGGTGGAATGGAGATTGTATGAGTTGTATGAAACACTGCTTACCTTCCATATCAGCGAGCGTTCCCGTACACACGAACAGATAATCACCTTTGGTGTTTTGGTTCTTATTCTTTTATTATTTAGACGGATCAGCTAACCTGACATGCAGCTGGTTGCATGTTCCGTAAGTAATTTCATCATTACTGGTCTAGTGCTTTTCGCTTTGCCTTCTGCCTTCAAGAAGCCCTCGTATTATCTCTCGCGTACCTGACAGCGGCGTTCATTTGGCTACCGTAGTTTTGCATGTTTTTGGACCATGGAAGGTTGCTCGAGTTTAATTTTTTTTTTTTCTATCCAGAAATTGTGTTTTTGTACCGTGATGAAGCAAAAGTCGTCTGGCAGGTTATACCTGAAGATGACCCTATCTTGACTGGCATCAGTGATTGCTTGACGTGAATTCTGCCGTAGAATTTTTGTGCTTCAATTTACTTATAATAGATTCGGCGATGACTTTTGATATTGGGAAAAGGTGAGGATCAAAAGAATGCCCCCACAACCTTTGTAATGCACATCGCCTGGGTACATTCGTCGTCATTATAAGGTTCATCTTCTCTTGTGATAAATGGCCTCCTCGCACACAGCCTGGGAGTTCGTAGATGATAGTACGTATAAAAGCGAGTCGTTAATCATCTCTCGATTGATATCACCAACCTTCTGCGAATCATTTTGTCTGCAGCGAGCACTACAATATCCCACGTAATCACCCCAGAGAAAGGGAGACCACGGGGTACTTAGGGTATAATGACTTTGTCGAGTCATCGGCCGTTTAAAACGTGGCTGATGATTTCCTGTTTAATTTTCCTCTCTTTAATAGCGCCATCTTTCACTAGTGCCCCTTTGTAAGACTTTCTGTTCTCATTTTGATTTCTGATGGTTAGTTTAAATCAGCGTTAGCCCTATTATGGTCTATCCAAGTGTGGTGATGTTTGGAAGGGAGGCTGATATGGACCATCAGAGTTTTCCTTGCCAGCTAACCAAAATCTTCACATGAGTTAATAAACGAGAGCTTAGGTTCTGAAGTGTTCGTAGTTAGGATACTAAGAAAATGGGTTACTAACTTGGATAAATATTAATTCAACCCTCTAGATTTTTTTTATAACATTTTTTGTACCTTTAGTATTAGAAAATTTAAATTTCATTGTTATGCTATGAATATGATCTAACTATGGAAGAAGATAGGGTTTTGCACATGTTATGAATGAATTTTCTTGTAACTGTGAATCATTTCTAGACATTGATGAAGAATGCACGTATCTACTATGGAGGAATGCACGCTTGTCTACTATGGACTTAAGTTAGCCATAATTCATAACTAATGATGGAATAGTTTTGGGAAAGACTCCCTAACATGTTGATATCCTCGGGTGTTTTAATTTTCATGTAAATCCACCAATTCTGATTGGTTGGGGCAACTGTTGCCAGTACTCCGTCAAATAGATAACAGAATGTTAAGGGGAGGATTGTTATTGTTGGGGCGGGGGCGTTAAGAGAGAGAGAGAGAGAGAGAGAGAGAGAGAGAGAGAATTTTATTTTATTTGATAAATGTTCAGTTGGAAAATGAGTCAATTTAGAAGGAAGAAGAAGACGACCTCGCTTGCTGTGCAATTCGTAACAGAGCTGGTTTCGATACGTAATATATTTTCGAATTTCAGAACTAGATTTTGTGCATAAATTGTGCATAAATTATGATTGCTGGTCGTCTTTTTGGTCGTCTTTTTTTTTTATTTTTGGGAGCATATTTGGTCGCAGACGACACCCACGAAGCTCCCAATATTAACTTCTCTTGTTCCCCTAATCGCAGTAATTGTATTCCCGAATATAATTTTCTCCTTATAAAGTTTGTTGTGCCTTTCAGCCAAGAGAGAGAGAGAGAGAGAGAGAGAGAGAGAGAGAGAGAGAGAGAGAGAGAGAGAGAGAGAGAGAGAGGTGCGCCTTTCAACAGAGAGGGAGAGAGATGCCTTCCTTTCAACACACGCACAGAGAGAGAGAGAGAGAGAGAGAGAGAGAGATGCAAGGTCGGGTTCATCTCGCTGGCTCCTTGGATGGGCCGCTTTGGAGGAATGCCCATGCATCCGCTTGGTATTCACACTTGCAGACTGTGGCCATATAGGTCATTTTTGCATACATTCCAGGGGATGGGTTGGGTCTCTGCTCTTGTGGTATTTTGGTGGCCCCGAGGCCTATTGATCTTATCAGCTGAAGTTCTGTTCGTTTTCTTCATATGTCTTGCTTGAGATGGATGTGCAGGGAGAGAGGGCACGTCAGTAAAATTATCAATTTTCAGTTTTCCCAAGCAAGGAGAGTTTGTTGAATCTTGGTAATGCACAGAAGTACGTAGGCAGGAACTGCCGTGCAAAATCTTTTGACTTGAAAAATTAAGCTTCCTTCCTGGTCTCTTTATCAGATTATCAGATATATTTTCTTTTGGTTGGTTGTCAGACATGTTATGCATAAAGACTCAAAGACAATGTCTTAAAGAGGAATATTCTGTTAACGTTTGGTGGTTAAACAACAACGGGAATTGAAAAAGAAACCCACAAAATTACTGTGTATAACGTGTTTACTTATAAGTATTTACATTTTATTTTACTTATAAGTAAACACGTTATACACAGTAACTTTGTGAGTTTCTTTTTCAATCTTCAGAAGAAAACTGAAAGAAGTTTTTGTTTGGTTCAACAACGGGAATATGCAAGTTGAGAGAGAGAGAGAGAGAGAGAGAGAGAGAGAGAGAGAGAGAGGAGAGAGGAGACGAGAGAGAGAGAGAGAGAGAGAGTTGGGGGTGAGAGTTGGGGGTGGGGTTGTATATGTTAAACTGACCCGACAGTATCAAAGATCACTAGCGCCGAGAGAGAGAGAGGAGAGAGAGAGAGAGAGAGAGAGAGAGAGAGAGAACGCAGTTGTTGCTGGAACTGTCATCATAAGGAGAGATTTTGTGGAAATGATGATAGCGAGTGATGGTAATGATGATGGATAATGACACGAGATAGGACATGGAGATAAAAAGTAAGAGAACACGACGACAGGAAACACACTTAGACCATCGACCAAATAGCTGGCTTACCTCCTCCTTTTCCTCCTCAATCCTCCTCACCCTTTTCCTCCGTTTCCTGTTTTCTTTAGTTCTCTCTTTTTTCCTGTTTTTAATTTCTTTTTTACTCTACCTTCTGTTTTACCCTTCAGCTCTCTCCATGGTCACCTAGTCCGGCCTCCGTTTTATTTTTTTTACTTTCTTCATCACTCTTCCCTCTCCGAAATTTGTTCCCTCATTCTCTTCTCCTCTCTGTTCTCATTTCCTCCTCTTCCTCCTCTCTCTATCCCCTCCTCCTCATCTTCTAACTATCCTCTCATCTTCATCCTCTTCTTTTTCTCTCTATCCCCTTACCCTTCCTCCTAATTTGTCCTTCCATCATCCTCCTCCTCATTTCATCATCCATCCTCTTCATCCTCCTCCTCCTCATTTTCCTCCCTCCCCCTCCCTCCCCCTCCTTCCTTCCTTTCCTCATTTTTTCCTCCTCCCCCCGTTCCCCCTCCCTCCTCATCTCCCTTCCCCTCCTCCCCTCCCCCTCATTTACTCCCCATCCCTCCCCCCTACCTCATCATCATCATCTTCTCTTCCATCCTCCTCCTCCTCCTCATTTCTCCTTTCCTCCCCCTCCCCTCCTCCTCCTCCTCCCTCATTTCTCCTCCTCCTCCTGTCCACCATCGTCTCCTACCCCTCTCCCCCTCCCTTCAATCATCATCAATCAATCCGCTTCCCCATCCGTCTCCTCCCTCATTTCTCCATCCTCCTCCCTCCTCCTCCTATCATCATCCCATCAATCATTCAATTCATCAATCTCCCCTCCTCCCCTCTCCCTCCCCCTCCCCCATTTCCTTCCCCATCCTCCTCCTCCTCATCATCATCCCCCTCATCACCTCCTCCCCTCATCCTCTTCCCCTCCCTCCCTCATATCTCCTCTCCCCCTCCATCCCATCGGTCCTCCTCTTTACCTCCTCCTCATCATCAATAATCCCATAAATTCTTCATCCTCCTCCCTCCTCCTTAATTTCTCCAATCCCCTCCCTCCCCTCCTCCCATCATCCATCCAAGCATCATCTCTTTCCCCATCCTCCTCCATTTCTCCATCCTCCTCCTCTTCCTCTCCTCCTCAAGCCACCAGACCCTGAAACGCCGCCGTTCCATCATCATCATCATCAAAAGAGGCGAAATGTAAACATGGAAACGAACACAAATATGATGTTCTATCACGCTTATTTTGTGAAGTCATGGAGTGAACGTAGACGTTTTTATCTCATATTTTTTTCTGGAGTTTAGCTCAAATTAGTGTATTTTTATTTTTATTTTTTTATTTTTTACTTATTTATTTTTTCATTATGGTGTGTAAAACGTATGCTGCAACTTTCCAGGGGAAAAAAAAGTTTAAAAAAAATTTAGCTTAAACATTTTTTTGTCAGGAACTTTTGAGAAAATTTCAGATGATTTTTTTTTTTTTACTGTGAAGCCATCTAATTTGTATGATGATGTCGGTTGTATTTTTTATTAGTATTTGCAAATGAATTTTTATAGGTAATGTGAACATTCGTATTGCAACTTTTCCGGTAACTAACGTTCGTTTTTCTCCCAACAGTCAACTGTGACCACGGGCAGCTGGGACGTGTTGGAACCAATAACCCCAACAACAACAATAACAACAACAGCAATAGCAGCAACAATACAACCAACAACAACGGCCAGCATGGGAACAACTCCCCGTCGCATTTTCATAATCAGCAATTCACTTTTCCTAACCAGGTAATGGATTTTTCTCCTCTAGTAATATGTGCTTCGACCGTAGGTCTAAAATTAGACCTAACACTTATAAAATTGTTACTACTGATGTTCCTCAATGTAATTATCATTCGCTTCAAAGTTAATATAAGATTTTATCTATATATAAAAGTCTTAATATAAGTAAGTGCTGTTATATTTGATATAGAATGCAAACCTTGCAAAATGAAAGAAAGAGTAGCATACAAAACTTGTACTGCTGATGTTCATAGAAATTAATATTTACTTGAAAGTTAATGTAAGATTTTATTTATATATAAAAGCGTCTTAATATAAGAAAGTGTTGTTTTTATATTTGATATGGGATGCAAGCCATACAAAATGAAAGAAAGAGTAGCTTGTAAAGCTTGTACTGCTGGTGTTCTTAAATATAAATATAATTCACTTGAAAATTAATATAAGATTTTATCTATATATAAAAGTCTTAATATAAGTAAGTGCTGTTATATTTGATATGGAATGCAAGCCTTGCAAAATGAAAGAAAGAGTAGTTTACAAAACTTGTACTGCTGATGTTCATAAATATAAATGTTCACTTCAAAGTTAATATAAGATTTTATTTATATATAAAAAATTTTATTTGAGAAAGTATTGTTATATTTGATAAGGAATGCAAACCATGCAATATGAAAGAAACAGCACGACGAACAGGTATGGACGGACGCCTGTTCAGAATGCTGTTGTAGATCGGTTCCTCTCTCCCTCTCATATCTGACGATCTGTTCCAGGGTGGAGTTCCTCAGTTTGCTCATCTTATGTGTCCAAAAACATCGCCTGGATCGCCTCACCATGTCCCGCCAGACGGCACATACACCTCCTACCTCACATATCAACAGCAAACTTCGCTGGAAGATCAGGGGATTGATGTCCAGGTATTGCAAACAAATGCGGAGCTTAGTTGCAAGTGTTTCTGGCAAGAAGTTTAGTGTTGGATAAGTAAATGAAGATATATACTTTTAGAAGAGTTAGTCAGTATACGCTTTACCAAGCCCTAATCAGTGGATCCCGTAGGGGGGGTAGTGCCGTCAGTGCACCTCATTCGGTGCAATGTAGGCATTACTTAAGGTTCTTTGCAGCGTCCCTTCGGCCCCTAACTGCAACTACTTTCATCCCTTTTACTGTACCTCCGTTCATATTCTCTTTCTTCATCTTACTATCCACCCTCTCTTATCAATTGTTTCTTCCATCTTACTGTCCACCTTCTCCTAACAATTGTTTCATAGTGCAACTGCTTTGAGGTTTTCCTCCTGTCACATCTTTCAAACCTTTTACTGTCAATTTCCGTTTCAGCGCTGAATGGCCTTAGTTGTTGCCCCAGTGCTTGGCATGATGCCAAAAATCTATGTAAATCAAATCAAAACCTAATCAGTGAAGAAGTTCAAACCTCATGTTGGCGTGTGATTGTTGCTATTTGATGATTCTCTTCGCATGTCCAGATCACTTCATGGCATGCTGTTCTTTCTCTCTTAACGTCGTTATATGATATCTGGCTTTTATTATTTTTAAGACATTTCTCCTCCTTTTATGACGAGTCAACAGTTCATTTCCTGAGCATATTCGGTGTACGTTGAAGTCATGTTATGCTACCATTAGACGGGCTTAAGTTACTGTCCTGAAAGTGTCTTTCCTCTTGAGTCATTTAATTGTCGACTCAGCAGGATGGCAACACTTTTGGTATGGAAGTGATGTATTTTGCGTCAAGTTGCCCAGTGCTTTTTTGGGGGGTGGGGTATGGGGAGGGAATGGGTCAACAGTTCCACGTTGAGAGGGGAATTAGTAATAATTGCATCATAACGATATAGCTCAGTCTTCTTGCGCATTACCATACTGAGGAAGTTATACGTTGTATCTTGTTATATTACGTGAGAGCTTGCCCAACTATGACCTTTTGTGGAGTTCTTGAAGATAATAGGTTAAAAAAATTAAATGCTTAGTGAAATCACTATTGTGGATTCAAGGAGAAGCTGATTCGATATTAAACTTAGACACTGCTCAGTGCAATTTCTGTTACGTACAAGACACAGCTCCTTTTGTAGATTTTTTTTCCCCTTTGTACATATTTTCCCCATTTTTATTATCCGTCGGTGACATGTTCTGAATAATGACCACTTTCTGCTCCGCATATTTTCCTCCCAATCATAAGCATCGAAATTGTAGGTGTATTGCAGACGAGACAGCTTTTTGTTGTCAAGATAGGATACATAAGGTTTTAAGAAGGGGCGTCAACTCATTATATCATGTCTGCCAAGTTACACCTCGCTTTCTATCTGATTATGGACTTGGCATTGCGTGTGTAAGTGTATGAACATTACGTTGATGATATGCATGAACTGTGTGTGCTTGTGCCTTTATATATATATTTAAGAAAATTTAGTTAGTTGCACAATGAAGCTCTCTTAGTCCTTGATTTTTCTCTTCAGTCTTAACATTGTCACTGAAAAGGTTGGTCCAGCTCTGCTGAACTGTGGTAATTATTTTTTTTGTTTGGGGGGGCCGGTGGTTGGGGGATTTAGGTTTTGGTTTTTAAGCTGTCCTTTCAGTTGTTCCTTTTTGATATTTTAAATTTGTAAACATTTTGCAACTTTAATTTTAAATTTTATACATATATACATTGTATGTGTTCATGATGTATGTATGTATGTATGTATTATACACACGTATACATATACACACACTTGTGTGTATATGTATATGTATATGTATCTCTTGAGGAAGAAGTTAATTTCTACATTGCCCACATTACTGTCTTTATTATCACTATATTCAGTTATTTCTCTCAATATCGACTCTTACCAAGTGTCCTTTCTGTATATAGATAATTATAATTATGCTTATCAATTCCACGCCCAAGTTTTTATTATCACCATATCAGTTATTTCTATTCATATCAACGTCTTACCGAGTGTCCTTTCTGTATATAAATTATTATAATTATTGTTATTAATTCCACGCCCAATCACTGACATCTCTCTCTGTCTCTTCTCTGTCTGTCCATTGCAGTCCCCAGGTCGCTCTAGTCCAGGATCGGGCAGCGGGTCCTCTACCACGGGTTCCACAGCATCCTCGGGCGGGTGTCGGAATTCCACGACTTCCCTCGACTCGGGCCGCGCCTCCACCTCCACCCACACTCATCAGCACAGGTCGGACATGACGGCGGCGCCCGCGCGTACAGACACACACACACACGCCCACTTTGTCCTGCTCTATTAAATAATGATCTCATTCAATAGCTGCTTCTTAAATTGTACCTCCCTTTAAGAAGTTTTTTTTTACGTAGACTAGTTCTTGCTTAAGAGAATGTGAAGGGCAGTTATTAAAAATGACTTGTTACTTGGGGGAGATATGACTCGTATTCAGAGAGAGAAGGCATTGCTTTGATAAACTATTTTTTTCTTGTAAAATAATCCTGGGTGCGTTTTAATTTCATGCATTATGGTTATGTATTTTAGCTATTTGTAACAGTCAGTTTGCACAATTTGTACATAAAGAATCAAACGTATTATTCTTTCATTCCGTCTTATTAGTATATGCCCTGGAAATTTCAGCCTCTATTGAGGTCAGATCAAGAGAATTCGTTCTCGTTGAAAAAAAATCCAAAATTTTATGCAGCCCTGTGTATTTCATAAAATTTAGTTGAAAAAAAAAAACCTCCATAAATTTATGCAGCCTTGTTTATTACATAAGATTTTGTATGCTGATCTTTCTTCAGGTAGTCAGGACATGGCTATCCATATGCAGTGTAGTGATTAACTGATAACTGATAAATACCAAAAAAAAAAAGGCACCAAAACTAATGTTTCCCTTTTTATCTCAGGTTGAGTGGGCAGAGCTACGATAGTGGGTCTATTCTCCGTCACAGTTATCACTCGTCCAGTTCCAGTTTGGGCTCTATGGAGCACGATGGAACCCCTCACGTCAATGTTCCAGAACTGCTCAACAATGGAGTAAGGGTGAGCATCAATCCCTCTACTTTTTTTTTTTTTTTTATCTTTTTTATCCTACGTTCGCCAAACTGTCGGAAGAAATCTTACATTGCCAGTCAGAAGTTCAGTTCTGCCATGAATTAAATTTTATATATATATAATATTATATATATATATATATATATATATAATATTATATAGATATATATATATATATATATATACATATATATATATATATATATATATAATACTATATATATATATATATATATATATATAATATATATATATATATATATTATATATCACCAGAAATTGTAGGTCATTCC